>NW_027137582.1:600000-1091734 GCF_001692895.1 Cenococcum geophilum 1.58 | reverse complement strand
ACGAAGCTCTGCACGAAGCTCTGCACGAAGCTCTGCACGAAGCTCTGCACGAAGCTCTGCACGAAGCTCTGCACGAAGCTCTGCACGAAGCTCTGTACAAAGATCTGCATTAAGCTCTGCACGAAGCTCCGCACGAAGCTCTGTAAAAGCTCTACTTGAAGCTCTGCTTGAAGCTCTGCTTGAAGCTCTGCTTAAAGCTCTGCATGAAGCTCTGCATGAAGCTCTACACAAAGCTCTACACGAAGCTCTGCACGAAGCTCTACACGAAGCTCTACTAAGGTTCTACATAAGGCTCTGCCCAAAGCTTACCCCCTAGTAGTAGCTCCGGGCCAAGGGAGGATATTTTTAAGAAAGGACCCAACTATAGCACCTACTAGGTGTTGCAATAGCTTTGAGTAGTAGATATCTATATATCTGTATAGTTTTATCTATATTAGTAGACTATTTAATAAGATATAATATATGCTTAGGCTTTTAACAACGCGTTTTTTAACTTTAACGAAATTAATGTCAGGACTAGGTAGTAGCCGTATAATAAAATTTATACCATTTAGAAGCCCTAAGTTTTTAAAAAAAAGTGACTACGGGGTTTAATAATAACGCGTTGTGTGAATAAATAAATTAGATATTTGTAATCTCTATTTTATAGATTTTGCTTAGGATTTTAACAAATCTCGCCAAACCCTCTCAGACGTGATTTTGCAATTCGGAAGACGGCGTAGGTTATTCCGATGCTAGCTAAAAAATCGCGTCTGAGCTCGCTGAGGTAAAAGTGGTAAGCTCTACTAGCAGACTCCCTGTCTTTCTCCCTAGAAACTACCGTATCCCAATATGGCCATACTGCCCTAACTGCCTCCTACTAGGCCTAGTCCTTCATTCCCTCCCTACCATCCTTCATAGCTGCCTTGCACCCGCCTACTCAGCCTGACCTGCCTGCCTACATGCTGATATCCTACCTGAGCTTCGTGACCTGCCGCTACTAGTCCTATGCCATTTCATGACTGCGTACCTAATTCCGATCTGTTCTCTGTAAGCGGTATACAGCTGTCGACTCCGATCTATCGATGACCAATGTGCGCTTATCATGCTGACAGTATGTTCGAACATGTCTAAGTTCACCCGACGGTGGCTGGCCCGAATGTCGTTCGACCTGATAACCTTATGCTGTTTGGTCCTGCGGTCGTTCTATTCTATGCGACCTGGTTCTTGGTCGATGCACTCGCCGGTTGACAGTCGTCTGGTTCTATCACGGTCAGTCTTGTTCTATGGCGGTATCTGGTCTCTGATGACGGTTCGTTATCCCGGTAGTGACGGGCTGTGTTCTGATGCGGAGCGTCTATGGGGTTCTGATGACGTCGTCTAAATTCTGGCGACGGTGTCGGTCTAGGAGTTCTGGAGACGGTCGTCTCGTTCTGGCGACGGTCGGTCTAGGTCGCTGAATGCGTTTTGCTTCCTAATACGATCGTCTGGCCCGTGACAACGGTGTATCTGAGAGGGTCTCTAGTTGCGAGACGGTCGTCTGAAGTCCTGGCGACCGGCGTCGGTGACGTTGTCTGTCCTGACGAGACGGTGTTCTGGTCTGCCGACGGGTTCGTCTGGTCCTGATGACGGTCGTCCTGAGTGAGGTTATCTGATGCTGCGACGGTCGTCTGGTCTGCCCGACGATCGTCTGTGCTAGCGACGGTCGTCTAGTTCTTGGCGCACGGTAGATCAGGTTCTGCGATCGCGTAGTGTATGATGACGTTGTACTGAATGACAGTCGTCGGTGATGACAGAGTGGTCGTCTAGTTCTGGCGCCTGTTGGTTCCTGATGACGCGTGTCCGGATACAGTCGCTGCAGACGATGGTGTCTATTCTGGGCGACGTGTTACCTATGACGTCTGGTCCTGATGACAGTCGGTCTGGTTCTGCGATGCATGACGTCGTCTGTCCTGGACGACGGTCCGTCTATGTTCTGGCAACGGTCGTCTGGTTCCTGATGACGGTCGTCCTGAGTGCGTTTTTTTAACGTTTTGTCTGGCGACGGTCGTCTAGTTCTGGCGGACGGTCGTCTAATTCTGGCGATACGGTCGTCGTGCAGACGGTCGTCTAGTTCTGGCGACGGTCGTCTGGTCCTGACGACGGTTGTCTGGTCCTGACGACGGTCGTCTGGTCCTGATGACGGTCGTCCTGATGACAGTCATCTAGTTCTGGCGACGGTCGTCTGGTTCTGGCCACAGTCATCTNCTAGCTGCCGTTGTAGTGCCTCCCTAGGTAGAGAGGATGGAAGGAAGGGTAAAAAATAAGTGGTATTTAGGTATATAAGGGGTATATAAAGACACGTAGAGGCTGCCGGGAATATAGTGGGGACCCGATAGCACTGTGGGCCGCTGTCAGGGCGATTGAGATAACTAGGAAAATTAAAGTCCTACTAGGAGCCTACTAGGAAGCCTGCTAGGAGCCTGCTAGGAGGCCTTTAGGATTTTAATACCCTAATAGCAATAAACGCAATAATAGTAATAATGTTTATTTTATAGCCATAAGCTAGCATAATGCTAGCGTATAGCTCTAGGGCCTAGCTAATATGGCAGAAAGCTGGCGTAGAGCTCTAGGGGGTCAGCTAATATGGCGGAAAGCTAGCGTAGAGCTCTAGGGGGTCAGCTAATATGGCGGAGAGCTAGCCNCGGGCCCCAAAAACACTTTTAGCGAAACTAAATTTCGTGCGCCACCCCCCGTTTTCCTGACGTTAAGACTAGGATAATTAAGAATTAGACTTAATATAGCAAATATAACATTTATAGCCGACCTATAAAGGGTATATAGCCAACTAGTAAGAATAGGGGAAGAACCGGTAATAATAATAGATTTAGATATAGAAGCGCTAATAGGAATATAAGACACGGGAATAGAAAGCTCTATATAAAATAAGTAATAACTAGGGTATAGATACAAAAGATAGAAGCTCCAAATATCCTAGAGAAAGTAGAAATAGAAAAAGTAAGGAATAAAGGAAAGTCAAAGGACCCTTACCGGGGGTCCGCCACCTATCCATTATATAGTATAACTGCGGCAATACAAACCACCGCCTTATAAGGCCCCTACTAGATAGTCTAGACCTAGAGAAATATTATATCCTTACTATATAAGAACTGTATTACAATACCTTTATATAATTAACATACTGCCCCTAAGGATTCCAGCTCCTATATAAACTAAAAGCAGCCATACGCGTGTACTTTATAATTAGTAAGGCTATTAGCCTATCCTTATAGTTATAGTAGGCAGTTAACCTAGATATTATAGTTATAACAATCCAAATATATAAGGGACCGGTACAAATTATTAATATATATAACCCTAGGGTTAAAGGGGTCCTATAAATAGAGAATATTATATTGGTAATAAGCTTACTAGAAACCAAAGGTATAGAGTTTATCCTACTAGGAGACATAAACCTCCACTACCCGCGGTAGGGGGGTATCTATATTGCTGTAGATTAATAGTTAAAGTGCCTACTAAGAGCTATAGATATCTAGGGCCTTAAGCTAGCTACCCCCCTAGAAGCAATTATATGGTAATAAGGCACCGCTAAAAGTATAATTAACCTTATATTTATAGACAAAGGCCTATACTAGAGACTTAAAAGGTATAACCCCAAAAAAGAATAGGCACTTACCTTAGACTATATCCCTATCTAGATATAGCTAGACCTAAATACCAAAGCGCAACTAAATAAAAAAAAGATACGCAATAAGGAAGCTTAAGATAAATAGTTTCCTTAATATAGTTAAACAACAACTTTAAAACCTAGAAGAAATCCACCTAATACCAAACAAGTAAGGCTTATTGGCCACCCTTAAGGAAATTAACCAAAGACTAGAAAGGATCTAGGCAGCGATTAAAAATAGGCTAAAAGAGTACTGCCCGATCTTAAAACCGGGCCCCTATACGCGATATACATAGTCCATATAATGCGTAGTTCTGGTTACCAGCTAATAACGAGTAAGAAGGAAATATATAAGTAGCTATAACCCTAAAGACGAGAGACAATATAAAAACATAAGAAACTAGCTAAAGAATACCCTAAAAAAAGAAGCAAGGAATAACTGGAGATGGTTTATAAACGAGTATACTTTTAACCTAAGCCTCCCCCATAATAAGGGCCTTTAGGCTATAGTAAAATAGATAAAGAAAAAGGTAGGGCGCCTAGCAGAAGACCCACACCTACTACCCTTACGAAGAGTAGGAGAATTATAGGCTATAAATAACAATAATAAGAAGGCAAAGATCCTTATANAAAGGTTCTTCCCCTAACNNGCTCTAGTAGACCTTAGTNANATNACNGGTGAAACACTAGTNACTCGCCTNTNGGTNAACAGCGATATAATAATAGAGGAAATGGCTAGAACTATTAGCCGCCTTTTAAATAATATAATACTAGGACTAGATAGGATTTTAAATAAGGCCCTAAAAACCTGTAGGCCACTTATAGCACCTTAGCTTATAGATATAGCTAGAGCATACTTTACTATAGGCTACTACCCACAACTTAGAAGATCTATAACGACGGTTATTCTATAAAAAGAAGGTAAAGCAGATTACTTAATCCCAGGAAGCTACCGCCCTATTGCCTTAGAAAACACCCTTAGCAAGATCTTAAAAAGGGTAATAGCGGAACGCATAGCAGATATAGTAGAGGAATACGCCCTACTACTATAAAGCTAAATANGGGNAAGAAAGAACCGCTTAACACTATTAGCACTTACGCTACTCGCTACCACTATTAAATCTACATAGGTGATGCGAAAGGACTTTATAGTATTAATACTTAGCCTAGATATTAGTAGTGCCTACAATAATATACCCCACAAGCGTCTCCTATATATCCTTAGGGTAAAGGGCTTCTTAAAATGGATTATATAATTTATCTAAGGGTTTATAGGCCAGAAAGAAATATTATTAGTCTTTAGCGGATACCAAAGCCCCCCTATTGCAGTTATAACAGGAATACCATAAGGATTACCCCTCTTGCTTATACTCTTCCTTTTCTTTATAAGCAACCTACTTAACTTCTTTAAGGAAGGGGCAACCTAGGGGATAGGCTTTGTTAATAATATAAACCTAATTATATACAGGCTAATAGCCGTAAAGAATTACAGAATACTAGAGAAAGCCTATAATACTTATATAGAATAGATAAAACGTTATAGAGTTTAATTCTTATTAGAGAAATACCAGCTAATCCATTTTATAAGAAAACGTAACTAATCTATAAATCTTTAGCATATAATTTATATCTAAGGCTTTAGGGGTTAACTAGTTTAGGGCCTAAGGGTATTAGGAGTATAGGTAGATAGTAAGCTCTAGTGGAGCGTATATGTGGCGTAAGTAGCCCATAAAGGCCAAGCACAGTTTATCGCTTTATCTAGGATTGTTAATTCTATATAGGGTCTATGCTTTTAGAGGTTACGCCTACTATATATAGCAGTCGTCCGGCCAACTATAACATATAGATCTAGTATTTAGGCCATTAAAAAAACTAAAAAGGGCCCCACTAAATCACTCCTTAAACCACTTTAAAAGGTCTAAATAGCCTATCTTTAAAATATTACAGGCGGGTATAAGCGAACGGCCACAGCACTACTTAAGAAGGAATCTAATATTCCCCCCCTATAGTTATATATTAAAGCCGCTGTAATATAAAGAACGTAAAATAAACGCAACTTTAATATTATAAAGTATATTAAAACACGCCTAAGTAAACTATAAAGAGACCCTAGGGTGCCCCATAGGAGAATAAACCAACAACCCTAAAGTAGGGAAGAGATATTAAAGAAATAGGTAAAGAAAGCAGAAGAAGAATGGTACCGCTTTAAGGCCTAGGCCTATATAGAGGAGAAAGGGAGACGCGTAAGAGGTTAGCAAAGATAACAGTAAGATAGAGAAAGGAGCTAAAGTAAAACATATAAGAACACTAGAAAACTATCTACCGTAATATAATACTAGTTAGACTAACGCTAGAGAGGTAAATAGGAGTTAAAGGTATAGAGGCTAACTTAGGTAAGACAAACCTAGGCTATAATATAGTTAACGCTATAGGGGGTAAATACCTAAGGGCTCTGAGAAGGCCTAATAAAGGCAGAAAATATAATAGCAACACTCTTAAGAACAGGAATAATAGGACTAAAAGATTAGCTTTACTAGGTAGGTGTCCTAATAGGTAGCCTAAGATGCGAATATAGCTAGCTAAGACAGACACTAAAACACGTAATACTACTATGCCCCCTACGCACTAATTAAGAAATAATACTCTTAGTAGCTAGTATAGAGAAC
The DNA here is from genome assembly GCF_001692895.1 of Cenococcum geophilum 1.58. Classification (NCBI taxonomy): domain Eukaryota; kingdom Fungi; phylum Ascomycota; class Dothideomycetes; order Gloniales; family Gloniaceae; genus Cenococcum; species Cenococcum geophilum. The sequence goes on along the minus strand of NW_027137582.1, from coordinate 1,085,422 downwards.
TATAATATACTGCTCTTAATATAAAAAGGCCTTAAGGCGGTTACCTAGTGGCTTATTAGTTAAAATGTGCTAAATTAGTTCTAGGTTATAAGGGAAATAGTAATAGAAAGTAAGGGGGCGAGTAGCAGGTGGCCCCTAGTAACTCTACAGTAGTAGAGTAATAGTTTATAATACTAGCGCGTCCATAGGCTTGTTACGGCAGTAGTGGTTCCTAAAAAAATCAAATAGTAAGGTAGTAGAGCACTATAGGTGACTTGTAGGCACTAAGTAGGCGAGTTCTAAAAGGCGGGGAGATAGATTACGGGGTTTTCTCATTTTTCTTAAATAGAGTTTTCTCCCTATATGTAAATAAGGAGTAGTCCGTGTAGGCCCAATAGGGATCTAAATCAGACGTTAAGCAATAAATTATTATTATTATTATATAGCCGGTCCGTTTATTAGTCTAAAAGGAAGAACTTTATATTTATAGGAACTATAATAGGTATAAAACGTTATTAAATCTTTAGATATAGGGTCTATCCTAATTTAGTAGAAAGCTTAGCAGATATTAAGTTTAGTAAAGATCTTTACCTAGCTTAGACGTGTAAGGGTCTCGTTAATTAAAGGAATAAAATACCGGTCCTTTTAAGTAATAGCGTTTAGCTTTTAATAGTCAATATAAAAATAAAGGCCTCTATTAGGCTTTTTTATAAATAGGATAGGGAAAGTAAAAGGGACTTAACTTAGCTTAATAAACCCTTTATCCAAATTGTTAATTAAGTACTACTTTATTACTTTTAGCTTATCCATTAATTAATAGTAGAGGGGGCTATAGCCTAGCGAGTTATTGGCTTCTAATTAAATCTTATAATTATATATCTAGTAGGGGGGTAACTTATCTAAGGCCACCTTTAAGAATGCATCCTTATAGTTTATATAAATAGTAAAAAGAAGGCGTTTAACTAGTTCCTTATCGGTTTCCTTAGCTAGCCTTTCCTCTTTATTATTAATAATTCGGTTAATCTTATATAGGCTTATTATAAAGACCTTATTGTCCTTCTGGTATATATTAAAGTGGAACGCTATAGTGCTAATTATAGCGATATCTATAGTAGGGGGGTTGCCTAACAGTAGGGGCGTATATAACTTTAGGGACTTCTAGGGTACTAGCGTTATTATTACTCCTTTTAGCTCCTATTATATCTTTTAGAGATTATCCCTTATATCCTATTAATACGTTCTTTTCCATACCGGTTAGATCTATATAATTTAAACGTTATCTACATCGCTATCTATCCCGCTTCCGTATGTAGAGTCTTCTTTAAATATAGTGTTTTAGGAGAGTATCTTTATTAGTATAGAGTTCTTTCTAGCTTCGCGGCGGGCGTCTTCTTAGGTAAAGGCTAAGTCACGGGCCTAGACCTCCTACTAGTAGGTAGGGTCAGCCCTTATAGCTAGTGTCTTATAGTTAGTTTAAATCTCCCTAATAAAGGAGGGCAACCTTAGTCTATCCTCCAGCTAGATAAACTGTCTTTATTATATATTTAACCAAATATTAAAATAGGATATCTATTTTCGTCTAAGGATTATATCGTAAAACCCTAGGTCTAAGATGCAAAAGGGGATACCGTATTAGCGTTATCCGTTAAGAGTAATATATAACTTTAAGATGTAGGTAACAGGCCGACCGGCTTAGCTGTTATAGCCTTTTACCTAAACAGGCTTCTCTAGTTAGATAGCTTCTATATTTAGAAACTTAGCAACATTATTTATATAAGCAGTATTTATAAAGGCGAAGCTATTTGCTTTAGTGTTAATAAGGGCGGTTATATTAACTCCATATATATTTTAAGATACTATATATAAAAATATAAAATGCTTTCCACCTATTAACTAACTAAGATTAATCTCTTTAAGATCGATAGGGTACCCTAGGGGGGAGTCTTTCCCTAGGGTTCTTCTTTTCCTAACTCCTTAAACATTTCTCCTTCCTCTATCTCCTTAATATCGCCTATATCCTTTAGCTCCGGGCAAGACAAGGTAAAATAACCCTACTTATTATAGTTAAAGCACGTAGCCGAGGTAGGGTTAATTAGAGTATTACGGCAAATACTAATTAATGGCGTGGTACGTAACTAGTCGGGCAAGGCTCGCTAGTGCATAGTTATAACTGCCTTTAGTAAAAGAGTAGTTGTAACTTATTTTCCTGCTCTAGCTCCTATAAATATAACTAGCGAGTTCCGATTATTATAGAGTCGCTTTTACCAATTAGGGTAGGCGTTAATCCGCTTTAGTTCTAAGTCTAATAATAGGTAATAAGCTATAAGTCTTTTATAGGTTAGTAGGTTATTTAAGGTTACAGTAATCTTTTCTTATAGCTAGATTGTTAGCTTATTATATAGGTCTGGTTAGTAGTTCTTAAGGGAAACCTAGCCTTCTCCTGCAAGGTATAGGAATTAAGTTTAGAATTTGGCAAAGGGTTAGTTTAGTTTTATTATTAGGCAATTATAGTTATAATAAATATCCCATACTTTATTTGGGTTAACGTAAATAGCTACTAGGTGCTATATTATCTTATTAACGGATATAAATTGGATAGGGGAGTTATCCTTAAACTTGGCTTAAAGGTACCGTTAGGCGTCCCCAGTAGTTTAACCAAAGAGGTAGAGCATTTTAGCTTCTTTAGAAAGGAAATAGTTGTAATTAACGCGGAGCTTTCCTTATATTTAAATCCTCTAATTCTTAAAGGTAGGGTCTATCCTATTAGATAGTAGTAGGGGGTTAAGGAGCTTAACGGACTTTAATTACTTCGTTATTATATCCGTACTCCCTAGTATATTATATTTAGTGGAGTAAACAGGTCGGCTAGAGCTTTAAAAAGGGGAAGCTAGGCTATTTTATAAGGCCGTAAGGCTTTCTAGAATCTCTTATAGGGTCTCTTATATATTTCTTACTTTAAGACAATTGGCTTCCTAGCTAGCTATAAGGGCGCAAATCTACTCGCGTATGTCTACGACGTTATTATTATCTTTAATTTCTAATCCTAATTAGATCTTAGGTTCCTCTTAAGTAGAGGCAGCTCTCTTAGATAAGCTTACTTTAGGTACTATTGTTAACTTCCTAAGGTTTACTAGTATTATACGCTTTAGTTTTAATTCCGGGGGTATAGGTCTAGTCCTATCTAGCTTATAAGGTAGGATATTATCTAGGCCTTCCCAGGTAATATAGAGTTGTTTTAGTGTCTAAATATAGCGTGTTAATACGTCGTTATAGATAAAGTTTCTTTAGGGTAGGATATTATTAAGGCCTTCCCGGGCAAGGTAGGGAGAGCTTAGTATAATGTAATGGCTTATATAAATGCTTCTAAACTAAAGCTTGTAGAATGCTATCTTATAAAGATACTAAGCTAAAGAGAAGGAAAAGGGGTCGCTAGGACCGATGTAAACAAATATATAGGGTAAGCCGCTAAGGCGCTAGCTTTGGGCGGGCCAATTATAGGTTAGCAGAATATGGCAGAATTTGGTAGGTAACGTGCGATAGCGCCGTTACACTACTAGAAGATGTAAATCCGCGAGAAACTAACTTAGAGCGCCTGCCTTTTTCCTACGGAAGATACTAAGATTGGCTATATTATTAGGCGAATAAAGGGTATACCGTTTAATAGACTCTTCGCCTAATAGGAGACTAATAGCCCCTAGAAGTAGCAGTTCTACTAAAAAGTCCTTAATAATCTCAACCTAATATACTATAACTATAACCTACTAGCCACCAACTAAGCTAAACTACGTGCCCTAAAGATGAGCCCTACTAAATTATTTAACAAATTCTATATTAAATTCTAGGAATATACCGGAGCCCTTACCTAAGACAATACTAAAGACCAAGAGGACCTCCTTAAAAAAGTTACTTATTGCCTTAGTCACGTAGCCGCCAGCTATAACTATAATAATGTTTATAATATAGTAGCAGCTCTATAGAAGATTAAATAATAACTAAATTAGATTACTACTGCTAACCCTTACCTAAAGATCTCTTTATAGAAGCCCTCTAGGCCTACTAAACCTATATATACTAAGCTACCGACGCCTACTACCTTAAGTACTACCAGAACTAATATCAATTTCTCTATACTAACCTTCCTATAAAAACTCCTAGATAGAGAGTATAAGCTACTCCGGAAACTAGGACGCTACTATAAATGCCATTAAAAAGGCTACTATCGCGATAATCTAAACTGCCTAATAGCTAGGTTTAGTAGCTGCCGCCTAATACCTAACCTAATACCCTAAACACTAAATATATTGCTATGCGCTACTACCGTATAAGACAAAGACGTAGTAATAGCGGTAGAATTAGATACGGAAATGGAAAACACTAAGTCCTAGCCCTAAGTCGTGGGTTAGGACGCCCTAATAACAAAGGGATTTATATATTAGCTTGCTTAATAGATAACTCTATAAAGATAAATAGACGGAAATAAATAGTTTTACCTATAATAAGAACTACTGCTAAAAAATAATATAAAAGCCGTTCTATAATTAATTGCGGAGCTACTAATAAATTTATAAATACCTAATTTATGCGCACTTATAACTTACCTACCTTACCCCTTACTAAAGCCCGCGCCCTATAACTTACTAACGGTAATTATACCGTATAGAAGATTACCTATATAGCATAACTCTACCTAGATATAAATGGGCACTAGGAAAAACTCTAGGCCTATATAATACTACTTACTAACTACCCTATTATCCTTAGAATAAACTAGCTTAAATAATACAACCCCACTATTAACTAGAAGAAGAGAAAAGTAACCTTTAACTCTAAATACTATAGAGAGACTTGCCTAGGGCATAGCCTAGCCGCCTCTATTTACTCCCCAGGATATTAACCTAAGGAACCCCTTATTACCCTACCTATAACTAACTACCACTATATAAGTACCCTGGCCTTCTACTATATAGTATATAAGAAAGGCTAGACCGTTGCTGCAGCTTTCTAATTATAACTATATAAGCTTAATAAAGAACAGGACTACGTCCTCTATAGTAATAGAATAGACATAGTTAACTTTTTAGAAGATGACGCCCTTACGGAACTTTATAGACTTTTACCTTTAGACTTTAAGAAGTTTATAAAGCTTAAAAAAGGACTTACCAATAAAGAACTCCGCAAGCTCCTCCCTAAGAGGTACTATAACTTTACCGATATATACTTACAAAAGAGCGTAGATATACTCCCCCTATATTGACCTAATAACTATATTATTAACATTAAATAAGGAAAAATGCTACCTTATAAGAGACCCTACCTAATATTAAAAGACAAGCTTTTAGTTATAAAAAAGTATATTAACAAGTACCTTAATAAAGGATTTATTCGTCCTAGTATGTTACTAGCAGCCGCCCCTAACATCAGGAAATTTTTTTTTGGGCACGTTGTTGCAAACGAAAATCGGGGTCTGCAAAACCTGCGTAAGTCGCAAATTTGGCAATTTGCGGCGATTTGCAGCAATTTGCTACAAATACATAGGCTACCTATGCACGCGCCTGCCTTATCTATGTGTTTGTAGCAAATTGCTGCAAATCGCCATAAATTACCAAAATTGCGACTTACGCAGGTTTTGCAGACCCCAATTTTCGCTTGCAACAATATGCCTAAAAAAAAATTTCCTAATACAGAGGCTCTATATAAGGCTCTATATAAAGCTCTGCATAAGGCTTTATATAAAGCTCTACACGAAGCTCTGCACGAAGCTCTGCACGAAGCTTTGCACGAAGCTCTACACGAAGCTCTGTATGAAGCTCTACACGAAGCTCTACACGAAGCTCTACACGAAGCTCTATACGAAGCTTTGCACGAGGCTTTACATAAGGCTCTATATAAAGCTCTACGTACAGAGGCTCTGCACGAGGCTCTACACGAAGTTCTGCACGAATTTGTGCACGAAGCTCTATATGAAGCTTTACACGAAGCTTTATACAAAGCTCTACACGAAGCTTTATACGAAGCTCTACACGAAGCTTTGTATAAGGCTCTATACGAAGCTCTACACGAAGCTCTATACGAAGCTTTGCACGATGCTCTATACGAAGCTTTGCACGATGCTCTACACGAAGCTCTATATATAAAGGCTCTACACGAAGCTCTACACGAAGCTCTACACGAAGCTCTGCACGAAGCTCTGCACGAAGCTTTATACGAAGCTTTATACGAGGCTCTACACAAGGCTTTACACAAAGCTCTGGGTATAGAGGCTCTGCATAAGGCTCTATACAAAGCTCTGTACGAAGCTCTGCATAAAGCTCTACACGATACTCTACACGAAGCTTTGCACGATGCTCTATATAAAGCTCTATATACAGAGGCTCTATACAAAGCTCTATACGAAGCTCTGTATGAAGCTTTATACGAAGCTTTATACGAGGCTCTATACGAGGCTTTACACAAAGCTCTAGGTACAGAGGCTCTGTATGAGGCTCTATACAAAGCTCTATATAAAGCTCTGCACGAAGCTCTATATAAAGCTCTATACGAAGCTCTATACGAAGCTTTATACGAAGCTCTATACGAAGCTTTACGTATAGAGGCTCTGCACGAAGCTCTATACGAAGCTCTGTATAAAGCTCTATATAAAGCTCTACACGAAGCTCTATATAAAGCTCTACGAAGCTCTATACAAAGCTCTATATATAGAGGCTCTACACGAGGCTCTGCGCGAAGCTCTACACAAGGCTCTACATAAAGCTCTATATACGGAGGCTTTACACGAAGCTCTATATAAAGCCTTTGTATATATACGCGCAATACACTACTATTAGGTCCCCGCTATATTCCTAATAGCCTCTACACGTACCTCTGCCAAGTATACCCCCTATATACACCTAGGTAGCCACCTTATTTTTTACCCTTCCTTATATCCTCCCTACCTAGGAAGACACCAGAATGACAGCTAGTAGATAACCGTTGCCGGAGCCAGACGACCGTCGCTAGAGCTAGACGACCGTTAGAGCCAGACGACCGTCGTTAGAGCTAGACNACTATTGCCAGAGCCAGATGACCGTTGCCAGAGCTGGACGACCGTCGCCGGAGCTAGATGACCGTCGCCAGAGCTAGACGACCGTTAGAGCCAGACGACCGTCGTTAGAGCTAGACGACCGTTGCTGGAGCTAGATAACCGTCGCCAGAGCTGGACAACCGTCGCTGGAGCTAGATAACCGTCGCTAGAGCTAGATAACCGTCAGAGCCAGACGACCGTCGTTAGCTAGACGACCGTCGCCGGAGCCAGATGACCGTCGCCAGAGCTAGACAACCGTTAGAGCTAGACGACCGTCGTTAGAGCTAGACGACTGTTGCTGGAGCCAGATGACCGTCGCTAGAGCTGGACGACCGTTGCCGGAGCTAGATGACCGTCGCTAGAGCTAGACGACCGTTAGAGCTAGACGACCGTCGCCGGAGCCAGATAACCGTCGCCAGAGCTGGACGACCGTCGTTAGAGCCAGATGACCGTCGCTAGAGCTAGACGACCGTTAGACCGTTAGAGCCAGACGACCGTCGCCGGAGCCAGATGACCGTCGCCAGAGCTAGACGACCGTCGTTATCGCCATATGACCGTCGCCAGAGCCACACGACAACCGTTTAAACAACCAGCCAGCGAACACGATAAACGATTTGATTGATTAATTAAATTAAGGTAACATAAACAGGTAGGCATAGACAGGTAGGTATAGATAGGTAGGCATAGACAGACAGACAGGTAGGTAGGTAGGTAGGTAGGCAAGCAGGCAGGTAGGTAGGTAGGTAGGTAAGTAGGCAGATGATTTAGAGCCTCCGCGAGAGGCTTCCCCTTAACGCCTAAAGTAGATAGCTCTATATTTTATATAGTTATAATATAAATATATTTAAAAGTATACTATAGAAATCTATGGAAATATGTGATAATTTGGTTATTATATAATATAATTATAATTTATATAGTTACAATTTGTACAGTTTTTACAATTCGTATAATTCGTACAATTTGTACAATTTATACAGTTTTTACAATTCGTATAATTCGTATAATTCGTACAGTTTGCGCACTATTTATTTATAGGGTAGCATTTTACCGCAATTTGCTATTAGGTGTTGTAAATTTATTGTAAAACACGCAAATTGCTATTAGGGTGCTGCAAACTTGTTGCAAAACGTGCGTTTTACGCAAATTGCTATCGACTATATCCACCTACCGCAACCGTACGGTTTATAGCAATTTGCCGCAAACCGCAACAACGAGCCCCAAAAAAAATTTCCTGATGCTATCTTTCTCGCTAAGAAGCTAGGAGGAGGTATTTAATTCTGCGTTAACTATAAAGGACTTAACGCTATTACAATTAAAAACTAATACCCAGTACCGCTTATACGTAAGACCCTTAAGCAGCTTAGTTAAGCCAAAATCTATACTAAGCTTAATATTATCGCCGCCTTTAACCATCTTTAAATACGGGAAGGTAATAAATGGAAAACTGTATTCGTATCGCGCTTTAGCCAATTTAAATATACCGTTATACCCTTTAGCGTATATAACGGCCTAGGCACCTTCTAAAGCTATATTAATAACGCCTTATAGGACTACCTTAATAACTTCTACTCTGCGTACCTAGANNANATANTTATTTATANNNATNACCCNTCTAAGNATACNNAACACGTTTAAAAGGTCNTATAGCGCCTTAGGGACGTAGGACTTTATACTAATTTAAAGAAATGCGAATTCTTAGTCATAGAAGTAAAATACCTTAAACTAATTATTACTACTAAGGGTGTCTATATGGACCCTAAGAAGGTACGCATAATTACTAAATGGTAAGCCCTTAACTGTATTAAGGACGTATAAGCCTTCCTTAGTTTCGCTAACTTCTATTAGAAATTTATATACAACTTCTTAGGCGTAGTAGCACTACTTATAGCAATAATATAAACAAAGGGCCTTTTTATAAAAGGAAGAAAAACATACCTATACTTTACCTAGACGCCTAAATATAAGAAGGCGTTCTAAGACCTTAAAAATACCTTCACTAAAGCACCTGTCCTAGCTTACTTTATACTAGGATAATAACTCTACCTTAAAACCAACTCCTCAGACTATGTTAACATAGGCGTCCTTTTCTAAATAGGTGATGACGGTCTCTTTTACCTAGTTATATTCTACTTATCTAAGCTTATACTATAAGAGTGTAACTATAAAATCTATAATAAAGAACTCCTTATAATTATATAAGCGTTTAAAGAATTTTTACTAGAACTCTCCTTAGTAGAGCCTAACTAGCTAACTAAAGTCCTTACGGACTATTGCAACCTTAAGTACTTTATAACTACAAAGTAGCTAAACTAACGCCAAGTACGTTAGAACAAGTTCCTCTCTAGTTTTAACTTTAAAATTGTATATAGACTAGAAGTATAAGGTACTAAACCTAATAGCCTAACACGCCGCTTATAAGATCTTCCTTAGTCTAAAGATAACCCCTATAATTAGTTCCAATAACAAACAATCCTAAAAGTATGAAATTTGGCCTTAGGTATACTACCTATAATAGAGCTAACTATACCCTAGCTTTATACTATAGAACTAAAGTTACCTTCCGAAATTAACGAGCTTATTATTACAGCATATAACGCCTCTATTAACCTATTACTGTATTAACTTATTGCTATAAAGACCGCTAGCGCCCGTACGCTACCTATTAACCTCTAAAGCTTAGGCTAAATTAATATAGCAGCTTTAAAAGTAAAAGAGAACAGGCTCTATTATAGAGGCCGCCTATTTATCCCTAACTTAGAAAATCTATAACGGCAACTAATCTAAATAGCCTACGACCTCTAATTAAGCGGCTACCTAGATAAAGAAGGAACCTATAAGCTTCTTAGCCAATACTACTTCTAGCCAAAAATAATAGACTTAATTAAACACTTTATAGGCGCCTACTATGGTTATAAGCGCGCTAAGGCCTTTAATATAAAGTACTAAGGACTACTGCACCCTTTACTAGTACCTATACGACAATAGGTGTTACGGACGCTTTAAGTACGATATTATAACTACTTAAAGAGGAGTTAGAAGAAGCTAGTTAGTTAATATAAGCACGGTCCAGAATAGAGCCGATAGAACTATATAACGAGGAATGGTAACTAAGGTCACGTAATATAATCTATATAATCTATAGGATCTATATAATCCGTAATAAAGCAAATAAAGCATATATATATTATGTATAAGGAGGATTTTATAGAAGTACGGTTGTGTATTTAAGGACCCTTAGTTCCTACCTAGATAGTTCCTTCCTTATAGTAATTCTTAGAATATAATTAGAGTTAATCTATTAGGCAACTACTCCACCAGTTATTATTATGTTATTAATTTTAGTTTATATTACCTATATACCTAGCCTATTAATAAGCTTATTATAGTACCTACTACAAGGTTCTGTTATATAATTACTACCTAGTTATAGTATTAAATACAAAAAGTTGAACAACATGCCACTAAAAGCACTAGCTATAACGCTATTGACGGCGGCAACTACTTTAAGGTTAGGTAACGACACTAGTATAATAGATACTAATTTATAGCAACCTGTAACGGTTAAACAGTTATAAGAGATAGTTAACTAGTTAACGGAAAATAATATAACGTTAGAAAATAGGATTAACGGGATAGGAGCAGCAAAGATTAAATTACTATTAATTAAGAGATACTTAGGAGAGAGATTAAAGCTTAAGGGATTTCTTACGTAAATGCACTTTAAAGTTATATAAGAAGGAGCAAAGCTACTAACACTTATAGATCAAATAGCATATGCGGGACTATTCATATTAAGAAGGGCACTTAAGTAGTTTAAGCCTTACCTTACGGAAATATAAGCGAATAAAATGATAACCACTAATTAAGAAGTATAGTTTATATTTATAAGCTAGGAAGGGTTTACGGAGCAACTTATATAGATATTTGGAGACCTAAAGGCAGTAACTATAGCGGAAAGAAAACTTTAAGATATTACGCAATAAACCTTAGTAATTAAGTATATAATATAGTTCCAGACGTTAGCAATATAAGTTAAGTGGAATAATAAGACGCTTATAGCATAGTATAAATAAGGACTTAAGGCTAAAGTCTAGGACGTGATTATCCTAATAGAAGATGCGGATACCCTACGGGAACTAATAAATTAAGCGATTAAGATTAACAATTAGATCTACTAAAGGGAATAGGCTAAGAGAGGTTAAAATAGAGTTCTATAGTTGTATAAGGCGCAGAGCACGCAATGACCAAAGCTAAGTTAAAAACTATAGTATGGCGCGGAGCTAATGGACCTAAGTAGTACTAAAGAAAAGAAATGGTTTAAAGGACGACTATAGAAACCCAGAGGATAAGGATTAAGTAATTAAAGGTCTAAGAAGCAGAGGCCGAACCAGGGATTTTAGCAGTAGAAGATGTTTAGGCGGACTTTATAGCAAAAAAAATAGTTTAAAGAAGGAGCTTATATAAATTGCGGAAAATAGGGTTACTACGCTAGAGACTATAGAAGTGGTTAAAGTTACTATATAGTAAAAGGAATAAGACTAGCAGACGATATATACGTATAGAGGGACAATAATATACTGCAAGAAACAAAAGAATGTTTAAATAAAAGCTTTGCGTTTTGTTATAATAACATATACTAAATTTATAAGGATACTAAGTACGGCGTAAGCTATTAGCTATAAAAGCCATATTTAAAGGAATATAAAGGAACCAATAAACTAGTTCGCAGATCAGATATTAAGGATAATAAATTTAATATAGGCGAAACATTTTATAATAATAAGGCGATAAAGGTAGCTTACTAGAAATATATAGACCTTAGAGATATTATATAAGAGATAAAGGATGATTCCACTATAGAATAGGGAATATTAGTAGGGATTAAGACCCTACTAGATATAATATCTATCGCTTTATAAGACGCAAGAGAAGTAGGGCAGTAAACTACTTTGGCACTTAATAAAGGCAAAAGGCCAAAAGCTTAAGATTTTTAAGATAAGATATAAGATAACTAAGATTCTTAAGACGGGATAAGGTAAGCTTAAGGACCTATAACGGACAATAACCGATAGAGTAGAGTAATAGCTTAGTTTAATAATATATAAATAAGCTTAGGATAAAGTTTCCTAAAGCACAAGACTCTTAAGATAAGATAAGTGAGATTTAAGACTTTTAAGACGAGATAAGAACACTAGTAAAGCCTAGTTGGACTAAGGCTAGAGCTAAGCTTAAGATAGAAGTAAGCTTAGGATTAAAAATCTTATAGGACTAAGATTTTAGCAACAGAATAAGGACTATAGAAAAAATTGCGAGCAAGGCTTAGTAACCGGATTAAAATATTAATACCTAGATTAAAAAGTAAGAAGACTTTAAGGATCTATCTATAAGACGCAAACCAAAAGAAACTATAGAAGAATTTAGATAAAAAATTATCGTATAGCAAGAATAGAAACTAGATAAGAGATTTAGCATATTAGGACGTATAAGGGATAGAGCGCTAGTATAAAGAATTACTAATAGGCCTAGGGCAGGCACACTAAGAGCTAAGTGGCTTATTAAACTAGAAAATAAAGAGGACCTAAGGGTTTTTACTAGATTCGAAGAACAATATATAATAATAATAATAATTCATTGCTTAACGTCTAATTCGGATCCCTATTGGGCCCACGCGGACTACTCCTTATATACATATAGGGAGAAAACTCTATTTAAGAAAACCCCGTAATCTATCTCCCTGCCTTTTAGGACTCGCCTATAAGGCGCCTGCGAGGCGCCTATAAGTTACCTATAGTGCTCCTACTACCTTACTTTTTAACCTCCTTAGGAACCACTGCTGCCGTAATAAGCCTATGGACGCGCTAGTATTATAAACTTTACTCTACTACTATAGAGTTATTAGGGGGCGCCCGTTACTCGCCCCTCTACCCTTTATTACTATTTCCCTTATAACCCGGAACTGGTTTAGTATATTTTAGCTAATAAGCTACTAGGTAACCGCCTTAAGGCCTTTTTATATTAAGAGTAGTGTATTATAGTTCTCTGTGCCAGCTACTAAAAGTATTACTTCTTAGTTAGTGCGTAAGGGGCATAATAGTATTACATATTTTGGTGTCTGTCTTAGCCAGCTATATTCGCATCTTAGGCTACCTACTAGGACACCTACCCGGTAGAGCTAGTCTTTTAGTCGTATTATTCCTGTTCTTAAAAGTATCGCTATTATATTTTCTGCCTTCGTTAGGCCTTCTTAGAGCCCTAGAGTGTTTACCCCCTATAGCGTTAACCATGCTACGGCTTAGGTTCCTCTTACCTTAGTTAGCCTTTATATTTTTAACTCCTATATACCTCTTTAGCGTTAGTCTAACCAGTGTTATATTACGGTAGATAGTTTCCTAGCATTCTTTTATGCTCTGCTTTAGCTCCTTTCTCTTTCTTACTATTATCTTTACTGGCCTCTTACGCGTCTCCCTTCCTCCTCTATATGGGCCTAGGCCCTAAAGTAGCACTATTCTTCTTCTGCTTTCTTTACCTGTTTCTCTAATATATCTTCCCTACTTTAGGGTTATTAGTTTATTCTCCTACGGGGCGCCCTAGGGTCCCTCTATAGTTTATTTAGGCGTGTTTTAATATACTTTATAACATTAGAGTTGCGTTTATTTTAGGCCCTTTATATTATAGCGGCTTTAATATATAGTTATAGGGGGGGAATATTGGCTTCCTTCTTAAGAAGTGCTGTGGCCGTTTGCTTATATCCGCCTGTTATACTTTAAAAGCAGGCTATTTAGACCTTTTAAAGTGGTTTAAGGAGCGACTTAGGGGGGCCTTTCTTAAATTCTCTAATGGCCTAAATACTGGACCTATATGTTATGGTTTGCCGGATAACTGCTATATATAGTAGGCGTGACCTCTAGAAGCATAGGCCCTATATAGAATTAACAATCCTAGATAATGCGATATACTGTACTTAGCCCTTATAGGCCGCTTACGCCGTATATATACTCTACCAGAGCTTACTGTCTACCTATACTCCTAATACCCTTAGGCCCTAAACTAGTTAACCCCTAAAGCCTTAGATATAGATTATATACTAAAGATCTATAGATTAGTTGCGTTTTCTTATAAAATAAATTAGCTAGTATTTCTCTAGTGAGAATTGGACTCTATATCGTCTTGCCTATTCTATATAGGTATTATAAGCTTTCTCTAGTATTCTATAATTCTCTACGGCTGATAGCCCGTATATAATTAGGTTTATATTATTAACAAAGCCTATCCCCTAGGTTGCCCCTTCCTTAAAGGAGTTAAGCAGGTTGCTTATAAAGAAAAGGAAGAGTATAGGCGAGAGGGGTAATCCTTATAGTATTTCTGTTATAACTGCGATAGGGGGGCTCTGGTATCCACTAAAGACTAGTAATGTTTCTTTCTAACCTATAAACCCTTGGACAAATTATATAATCTATTTTAGGAAGCCTTTTGCCCTAAGGATGTATAGGAGACGCTTGTGGGGTACGTTGTTGTAGGCGCCACTAATGTCTAGGCTGAGCATTAATACTACGAAGTCCCTTCGCATCGCCCATGTAGATTTGATGGTGGCAGCGAGTAGCGTAAGTGCTGATAGTGTTGAGCGGTTCTTTCTTGCCCCCATTTGGCTCTGTGGTAGTAGGGCGTGTTCCTCAGCCGTGTCTGCCATGCGGTCCGCTATTACCTTTTCTAAGATCTTGCTAAGGGTAAGAACAATATATAAAGGGCTGTTATAATATAGTAATAAGAAGATACTTCCTTATGGACAAGCCGTATACACTCCAGCAGCTGTATTAAAAGTAGTATAGGCAATAATATAATAATAAATAGGAAGACTTCTATATATAGTTGGATAAATAAGTTATCTAGGACCGCCCAATTATAGAAAAGGCTATAACTTATATTAAAGGAGCCTTAATTATAATGTTAAAGGATCTAGAGAAATAATTAGAGGACTAGAGAAGTAAAAGACGTATCTTAGTACTTACAAACAAAGTTATAACGTTTAGATTAGCACGATAAAGGTTTAAACTTAAAGATAAAGACGAGTTAAGAGTTAACCTAAAGCACCTAGCATACTATACGCTATTATGGATTGCATATATAGACAATATATATAAAATGCACAAAAATCTAAAGGAAAAGAATTAAAAATACCCTATAAGGATATATTGGGCGCCAGATAAGTAATAATATAGAAATACTAAATATATGCATAGATAATATCTAATAGAAGTTTAGGAGTTAGGAGACTTAATATTTTAGCCAGGAAGATTCCTTATAGAAAAATGCTTAGATAGATAATAGTAGTAGAAATATTTAGAAAACATATGTCTATAGTATATTAAAGATAAAAAGCGAACTAGGTATTAGCTAAAGAGCGAGCTAAGTATATAAAGATTAAGTAGCTAATAGTTAAGAAAAGCAGAGGCCCACGGGACTAGGGGGAGCTAGTGGTAGAGCCTTAGACCCTTAAAGGAATATAAGGACGACACCTAAATTTATAAGTTAATTGGTAGGATTAATAGTTTAAAGCGCTAATAGATAGTGGAGTAACGCGAAACCATATCTTATTAATAGTAGTTAAGAGAATAGGACTACCTTATAAACAGAAGGAATAACCTTACCTATTAGTTATAATTTTAGGAGATCTAATAGCCTATAGAGGAGGGATTATTAATCTTAAAATAGGACCTATTTAAATAACCATTAAAGAAAGACGGATTAAGATGTTTTTTAATATCCTACTATTAGGACGGGATAAAGCAGTATTAGGAATGCCTTAGTTATAGAAATATAATTTAAGGATTAATTAAATTACAGGCTAGGTTAATATTAAAGATACTTAACGCCGTAAGATGTAATAATAAGCTAAGTTAGTATGGTACTAAATAGGAGCAACCTATAAAGAAATAGAGAAGGGATTAAGTTACGTGCTAAAGAGATACTATAAGTATGGCAAGAAACTATAGTTATTAGAAAGTAAAAAGCTATTAGATTATATAGTATAAGATTATAAAATAGAGTTAGAACTAGGAATAAGTCTAAGGTTCTTTTTAACCTATAAGCTTACTAAAGAAGAGTTAAGAGCACTTAAGGAGTTTATCTAGGAAAACTTATAGAAGGGATATATTAGACTATTGTAGTCATTAGTAGGTTATTTAGTACTATTTATACCAAAGAAGAACGGAAAACTTAGGTTATGCATTAACTATAGGTAGTTAAATAGCATTACTTAAAAGGATAGGTATCCTTTACCCTTAATTAGCGAAATTTAAGATAGGATAGGCAATGCGCAAATCTTTATAAAGATAGATCTAAAATGGGTATACCATTAGATTAGAATTAAGGAAGGCAATAAATAAAAGGCAACCTTTAGATTAAGAGAAGGACTATATAAACTATTAGTTATATAATTTGGATTAATAAATATACCAGTAACATTTTAGAAAAGAATTAATAATGTATTAGAAGAATACCTTAATAAGTTTATTATAGCATACCTTAATAATAATATTATCTACTTAATAACTAAAAAAGAATATAGGGAATACGTTAAATGGGTCTTAAAGAGACTATAAGAAGAGTAGATGCTAGTAGTAATTAAAAAATACGAGTTCTTTATAAGGAAGACTAATTTTATTAAATTTATTATTAAACTAAGCCATATTAATATAGACCTAAAGAAGATTAAAGCTATAGTAAGTTGGTAAGAATTAGAGAATATAATATAGTTAAGGTTATTCTTAGGGTTTTGCAACTACTATAGAAGGTTTATAGTATAGTGGTTAAAGAATATTAAACCACTTACTAGGCTTATAAAAAAAAGAGGAACTATAGGCATAGGGAAACGAATAAAGGAAGTTGTTTAAAGAACTTAAGGAGTTATTTACCTAAGAGCCAATCCTTAAAATCTACCAGCTAGGACTAGATATGGTTATAGAAACGGATATATTAGACTATATACTAGGAGCATACTTACTATAGAAGTATAAAGATATATAGCACCTAGTGGCATATTATAGCAGGAAGATAACACCATTAGAGTTAAACTATAACGTCTACAATAAGGAGTTGTTAGGGATAGTTATAATACTTAAGAAATAGAGAGCATTCTTATAAGGCGTAAAGAAACTATTTATAGTTAAGATAAATTATAAGAACCTAATAGGGTTCCTAATAATAAAAGAACTTAATTAAAGATAAGTTAGATAGGTAGAGATGCTTACAGAATACCATTTTAAGATTTAGTATACTAAAGAAACTAAGAATGTAAGGGCAGACGCACTTAGCAGAAAAGCTAAATTATAGAACGATAAGAAGCTATTAGAAGCAATGCTACGTAAAGATAAGAATGGATTAATTAGATACAATTACCCTAAACTAGTAGCAACTTAAGAGGATAATAAACCAGAAAGAATCTACGAGATACTAGAAAGCTTTTAGGTATAAAAAATCTTTAAAGTATAACTAGAGAAACAGTTAGAATATTTAGAAGAAATACTATATAAGTATAGGGAAGCGAAGTACATCCTAAGAAGTATAGTAGAGCATTTTATAGAAGATTTCTATAAGGGAATAACTTAAGGACATAATAGAGTAATAGGCTTAATGTTAAGACTTTAAGAGGAATATATTATTAACGGAATCTAAAATATTGTAAGAAAAGTAATAAAGGAGTATTTAGATTGCTAAAGGAATAAACTAATAAGGTATAAGCCGTATAGAGGGCTATAACCTATTAAAATACCAGAGAGACTATAGGAGGTTATATATTATAGGACTTTATTATTAAGCTACTAAAGTTAAGAGATTCTATTACCGGACAAGATTATAATATAATTTTAGTAATAGTAGACAAGCTTATAAAGTGGGGGTACTTTATAATATATACCGAAGAAATCTTAGTAGATGATATCGCTAGAATCTATATTAAAGAAGTGTTTATAAGATATAGAGCACTAAGTAAAATTATATTGGATAGAGATCTAAGATTTATAGCAGCATTCTAAAAGGTATTTTTAGCGGAGTAAGGAGTTTAAGCAGCAACTTCTACCGCATATTACCCGCAGACAGACAGTTAAATAGAAAGATTAAATTAGACGCTAGAATAGTATTTAAGACATTATATTAACCACGCATAGAATAATTAGGTATTAATAATAATAATTCATTACTTAATGTCCGATTTGGATCCCTATTAGGCCTACGCGGACTACTCCTTATTTACATATAGGGAGAAAACTCTATTTAAGAAAAATAAGAAAACCCCGTAATCCATCTCCCCACCTTTTAGGACTTGCCTACTTAGCGCCTATAAGTTACCTATAGTGCTCTACTACCTTACTGTTTAACCTCCTTAGGAACCACTACTGCCGTAACAAGCCTATAGACGCGCTAGTATTATAAACTTTTACTCTACTACTATAGAGTTACTAGGGGGCACCTACTGCTCGCCCCCTTGCCTTCTATTACTATTTCCCTTATAACCTAGAACTAATTTAGCACATTTTAACTAATAAGCTACTAGGTAACCGCCTTAAGGCCTTTTTATATTAAGAGTAGTGTATTATAGTTCTCTATGCCAGCTACTAAGAGCATTATTTCTTAATTAGTGCGTAGGGGGTATAGCAGTATTATGTGTTTTAGTGTCTGTCTTAGCTAGCCATATTTACATCTTAGGCTACCTACTAGAACACCTACCTAATAAAGCCAATCTTTTAGTCCTATTACCCCTATTCTTAAAAGTATTACTATTATATTTTCTACCTTTATTAGGCCTTCTTAGAGCCCTTAGGTATTTACCCCCTATAGCGTTAACTATACTATAGCTTAGGTTTATCTTACCTAAGTTAGCCTCTATACCTTTAACTCCTATTTACCTCTCTAGTATTAGTCCAACTAGTATTATATTACGGTAGATAGTTTCCTAGCATTCTTATATGTTCTACTTTAGCTCCTTTCTCTATTTTACTATTGTCTTTACTAACCTCTTATACGTCTCCCTTTCTTCTCTATATAGGCCTAGGCCCTAAAGTAATACCATTCTTCTTTTACTTTCTTTACCTATTTCTCTAATATCTCTTCCCTACTTTAGGGTTATTAGTTTATTCTCCTATAGGGCACCCTAGGGTCCCTCTATAGTTTATTTAGGTATGTCTTAATATACTTTATAACATTAGAGTTACATTTATTTTACGTTTTTTATATTATAGCGGCTTTAATATATAACTATAGGGGGGGAATATTGGATTCCTTCTTAAGTAGTACTATAGCCGTTCGCTTATACCCACCTATAATACTCTAAAGGTAGGCTATTTAGACCTTTTAAAGTAGTTTAAGGAGTAATTTTAGGGGGCCCTTTTTAGTTTCTCTAATAGCCTAAATACTAGATCTATATATTATAGTTAGCCGGACAACTACTATATATAGTAGGCGTGACCTTTAGAAGCATAAACCCTATATAGAATTAACAATCCTAGATAAAGCAATAAACTATACTTAGCCTTTATAGGCCGCTTACGCTATATATACGCTCTACTAGAGCTTACTATCTACCTATACTCCTAGTACCCTTAGGCCCTAAACTAGTTAACCCCTAAAGCCTTAAATACGAATTATATACTAGAGATCCGCAGATTAGTTGCGTTTTTTTATAAAATAGATTAGCTAGTATTTCTCTAGTAAGAATTAAATTCTATAACGTCTTACCTATTCTATATAAGTGTTATAGGCTTTCTTTAATATTCTGCAATTCTCTACGGCTGTTAGCCTGTATATAATTAGGTTTATGTTATTAATAAAGCCTATCCCCTAGGTTACCCCTTTCTTAAAGGAGTTAAGCAGGTTGCTTATAAAAAAAAGAAAGAGTATAGGTAAGAGGGGTAATCCTTATAGTATTCCTATTGCAACTGTAATAGGGGGGCTCTAGTATCCGCTAAAAACTAGTAATATTTCTTTCTAGCCTATAAACCCTTAAATAAATTATATAATCTATTTTAGGAAGCCCTTTACCCTAAGGATATACAAAAGACGCTTGTGGGGTATATTATTATAGGCACTACTAATATCTAGGCTAAGCATTAATACTATAAAGTCCTTTCGCATCGCCTATATAGATTTAATAGTAGTAGTGAGTAGCGTAAGTGCTAATAGTATTAAGCGGTTCTTTCTTACCCCTATTTAGCTTTATGGTAATAAGGTATATTCCTCTACTATATCTACTATATGTTCCACTATTGCCCTTTTTAAGATCTTACTAAGGGTGTTTTTTAAGGCAATAGGGCAGTAGCTTCCTAGAATTAAGTAATCTACTTTACCTTCTTTTTATAGAATAACCGTTATTATAAATCTTCTAAGTCGCGGGTAGTAGCCTATAGTAAAGTATACTCTAGCTACATCTATAAGCTAAGGTGCTATAAGTAGCCTACAGGTTTTTAGGGCCTTATTTAGAATCCTATCTAGTCCTAGTGCTATATTATTTAAAAGGCGGCTAATAGTTCTAGCCATTTCCTCTATTATAATATCGCTGTTAACCCGTAGGTAAGTCACTAGTGTTTTGCCTGTAATATTACTAAGGTTTACTAGAGCCAGTTAGGGGAAAAACCTTTCTATAAGAATCTTTACCTTCTTATTATTATTATTTATAGCCTATAATTTTTCTACTCTTTATAAGGGTAGTAGGTATAGGTCTTCTACTAGGCGCCCTGCCATTTTCTTTACCCATTTTACTATAGCCTAAAGGCCCTTATTATAGGGGAGGCTTAGGTTAGAAGTATACTTATTTATAAACCATCTCTAGTTATTTCTTACTTCTTTTTTTAGGGTATTCTTTAGCTAGTTTCTTATATCTTTATATTATCTCTTATCTTTAGGGTTATAGCTACTTATATATTTCCTTCTTACTTATTATTAGCTAGTAACTAGAACTGCGCATTATATAGACTATACGTATTACGCATAGGGGCCCGGTTTTAAGATTGGGCAGTGCTCTTTTAGCCTATTTTTAATTACTGCCTAGATCCTTTCTAGTCTTTAGTTAATTTCCTTAGGGGTGGCCAATAAGCCTCGCTTATTTAGTATTAGGTGGATTTCTTCTAGGTCTTAAAGTTATTATTTAACTATATTAAGGAAACTGTCTATCTTAAGCTTCCTTATTGCATATCTTTTTCTATTTAATTGCGCTTTAGTATCTAGGTCTAGCTATATCTAAATAGGGATATAGTCTAGGGTAAGTGCCTATTCTTCTTTAGGGTTATACCTTTTAAGTCTCTAATATAGGCCTTCGTCTATAAATATAAGGTTAATTATATTTTTAGCGGTGCCTTATTGCCATATAATTGCTCCTAGGGGGGTAGCTAACTTAAGGCCCTAGATATCTATAGCTTTTAATAGGCACTCTAACTGTTAATCTACAGCAATATAGATACCCCCCTACCGCGGGTAGTAGAGGTTTATATCTCCTAATAGGATAAACTCTATACCTTTAGTTTCTAGTAAGCTTATTACTAATATAATATTCTCTATTTATAGGAACCCTTTAACCCTAGGGTTATATATATTAATAATTTATACCGGTCCCCTATATATTTGGATTGTTATAACTATAATATCTAGGTTAACTGCCTACTATAACTATAAGGACAGGCTAATAGCCTTGCTAATTATAAAGCATACGTATATAGCTACTTTTGGTTTATATAGGAGCTAGAATCCTTGGGGGCAGTATATTAATTATATAAAGGTATTATAATACGGCTCTTATATAGTAAGGATATAGTATTTCTCTAGGTCTAGACTATTTAGTAGGGGCCTTATAAGGCGGTGGTTTATATTGCTGTAGTTATATTATATAATGGATAGGTGGCGGACCCCTAGTAAGGGTCCTTTAACTCTCCTTTATTCCTTACTTCTTCTATTTCTACTTTCTCTAGGATATTTAGAGCTTTTATCTCTTATATCTATACCCTAGTTACTACTTATTTTATATAGAGCTTTTATCTCTTTATATCTATACCCTAGTTACTACTTATTTTATATAGAGCTTTCTATTCCTATGTCTTATATTTCTATTAGCGCTTCTTATATCTAAATCTATTTATTATTACTAGTTCTTTCCCCTATTTTTTACTGGTCGGCTATATACCCTTTATAGGTTAGCTATAAATGTTATATTTACCACATTAAGTCTAATTCTTAATTATCCTAGTCTTAAGCCTACTGTCGCTATCTATAGGGGTCTTCCTATAGGGCGTCCTCTTCCTTATGTCCCCTATAACCCTTATATCCCTAATTAGTCTAGTAATATCGCGCGGCGTCGCTTTTAGCCCGTTAAGGCTTGGGATAGCTGGCCTAGCCCTCTAGTATTAAAAGTAGAAAATGCTAAAAAGGCACCTACGTCCCCCTAGCTTATCGCCTATTGTTTTTATTTATATAACCTAGCATATAGTTATTCCTGCAGCTATTAAGCCCTTGCCTTCCATCTCCTGTATTTAATATAGTCTTCTCTCTCCCACGCCTTATATATACTTTAGTAGCAGTTTACGTATTTTATTTAGTCTTAATTTAGGCAATATCTTATATTATAGGGGCCTATATAGTGGCCGCAGCATACCTATACTGCGTATATAGATTAGGTGTGTCCCTATTATATATAGCAATAGCATTATTCTAAGCGTAGTCTGTAGTTATAGAGCCTTATATTATATATAAGGCCATTTATAATTATTTCTTTTTAGATAAGGAGTTTTTGTATTTCTAGTATATATATGCTAACAATAAGGGAGCTATATATTCTTCCAGCGTCTCCTTAATAAGTCTTTAACGACCCTTATATCCTCTTATTATTCTTATTATATACTTAGTTTATATTTTCTTATTAAAGCTATTAAATTCGGGTAATTTCAAGTCCTAGTATAAGGCGTTCCGTTTATCTTACTATCTTCTATATAATTACTATATTGTCCGCCTAGCGTCCCTTTTCTACCCTAAGGCTTATAGGAACCGCTAGGACTTTAACTAGGTAATCCTTACGGAGTACTTTTATGCTAATATATTCTCCTAGCCTATCCCCTACCCTTATAGCTTGTTCCTTTACCTATTAGTCCTTTAAGGTAACTCTAATATCTCCGCTCTTAAGGTATTAGACTATAATAGCGTTATAGACCTCTTTATATATCTTTATAAGGACTTCTGTTTCTAATTATCCCCTAAGCCCCTCTACTTATTCTATATTTAGTTATATTATAATTATATACCTAGTTATTAACTTAAGAGGGGTGGGTTTCCTATACTATAAAAGCGCAGCTATAGTGGCCTAAGTGCGGTTCGCTAGTAAAGGGGGGTTATACTTATTTTTAATTTTGCTTAGCCGTTAGAGAATTTAATTAAGGGTTTACTAGAGGGGCGCCTAAGGTTCGCTAGACTAGTAAAGCTATTCTACTAGCTATATTAGTTCGTTATAGCTAACGGTTACTCCCCTATAATTTTAGATACTAAACGCGTCTAATAGGCTTTATATTTTATTAGATGCCTTCTTAATAGAGGTATTTCCGCTTTATAGTATAGTATTTACCCATCTTTATTATAGAGGGCTATTACTAGGCGTAGTTCTAGCGGTCGCGCGCGAGTGCGAGCCACCGTCGTTTGACGTGTGCCTCCCCTGCGATGCATGCATCTTAGGGGGATTCTCTGGGTGTTTTTTAGGGTTCTTTTGGTTGGTTTTAGTCTTTTTAGGCCGGGTGCAGCAAGAGCTCCTTTTTTGAATTTTTTAGTTGTATTAATTAAGATATATATCTAACGTAATAATAACTAGTGGAGTAGTTGCCTAATAGATTAACTCTAATTATATTCTGAGAATTACTATAAGGAAGGAACTATCTAGGTAGGAACTAAGGGTCCTTAAATATACAACTATACTCTTATAAAATCCTTCTTATATATAATATACGTCTTATACATAAGGTACGTAAGTTTCTCTCATTCCTCCTGTTTAATACGTAGCATATTATATAACCTTAGTTATTATTCCTTATTATATAGTCCTATCGGCTCCATCCTAAACCGTACTTATATTAACCAACTAGCTTCTTCTAACTTTTCCCCAAGTAGTCGTAATATTATACTTAAAGCGTCCGTAACACGTTCTATCTTTTAGTTCTTTATTATAACCTAAACTATATTACCTATAGTAAATGTTATGGGACAGGGGTAGTGGCTATAAAGCGTATGTATTTAAGGAGTCTATAAGACGTTACATAATTAATCGTAAGGGTTAAGGGCGTAAGGAGGTAATATACCTACGCGTAGCTAATATAAGCTATATATAAGGTGTATATAAGAGCACGGGGCTCTCCTATAGAGGCCCCTATAGTGGGGTTCTATAATACTACCTCCCCTCTTATAGAGGCGGAGCTCTGGTAACGCTATAGTTACTATATATATATATAAAAGAGACACTTAAGGTATAGAAAAGAAGAAAAGGGGGGTATTGCTAAAGGCTTAAAACAATGTTATGTAATAGGGCTTGGCATCTAAAAATCCGACCAATTAGATAACTTTAACCGCCGGTTAAAGTTCCTAGATATTTTAACAATGTTCTAGTTACGTAATCGCACTTTACCGCAATCTAACGGCAATTTAACGGTAATTTACCCTTACGTAGTAATGTACAACAGTTTAACTCTATAAGGGCTCCTATAGAGAATTAGGTATAAAGTCTCTACTTAAACCCGGTTTCTATAGGTTCGCGTAGTAAAAGTCGCTAATTAGATCCTTTGCATTTTCAAAGTCTTTCTATAGTTGCCATTCTGGCTAATTTATGTTAAATCCTGTATATATAGCTTTATAGTAGAGCCGTTGTCCTCTACCTTTACTAAAGTATTTAGAGTTAATAATTCGTTTAACGGTCTACTCCTTATAGTTCTCATCTTTGTTCTTATCTTAGATTAGTACTAGTAAGGGTTTAAGCTATATCTACCCCGGTAAGGGGTTAGGCTAATAGAGGTGTAGTAGCTATGGGTAAAATACGGGCTATATTTTATGGGTAGCTAGAGTATATAGGAGTTCTAGCTTATATACGGCTCCCCTATTAATAACTCGTTTAATTAAATAGGGGCCGAGGTTCTTATAATCGAGTGACTTTATAGGCCTTTATATAGAGATATTATATATATCTAGCTATACCTAGTCGCCAATACGTATCTTTAGTGGTGGCGTTTTATAACGGTTGGCGAAGTAGGCCTACTTTACTTAAGCCTAGGCCATTTCTCCCTTATAGTAGTTGAGTAGATTTTTTATACGGTCTATATACTAGTTAGTAAGTAGCATCTTAAGGCGTTTTTTATATAGCAGTTTCTTATTAATAGGTTCTAGTGGCTCTATGCCGGATTAGGGGTAATAACCCTTATTCGCAAAGAACGGGGTAAGTCCTATAGTAGTTAAGATGTGGTTATTCGCTATGAATTTACCTAGTAGGAGGTAATTTACCTAGTTATCTTAATTATAGGCAACTACCTGTTATAGGTACGCTTTTATACTAGCATTAGCATTTTCTGGTTACCTAGTAGTTTTATAATAGAAGGATATAGACATCTTAATAGAGATGCTAAGGCGTTAGCAGATTCGTCTCTATATATTAGAGTTAAATTATATACCTTAGTCGGACGTAATCGAGTTAGGTAACCTATATAGTTAGTAAACTTTATAGAGAAAGGCGTTAGTAACGTCGCTAACGGCTACGCCTTTAGTTAGGACGTAGTGGCGCTTTTTTATAAGTCGGTATATTATTATAAGAATGTTCTTATAGATATAGCCGTATCGTTTATAGAGTAATAGGTTAATAATAAAATCTATAGTAATATCTACCTATTATAACGGAACCTTATAGCAGGTACTACGATAGGCTTATTAATAGGCTAGGTATATAGGTGATGCAAACTAAAGTTAATAACGTAATAATAACTAGTAGAGTGGTTGCCTAATAGATTAACTCTAATTGTATTCTAAGAATTACTATAAGGAAGGAACTATCTAGGTAGGAACTAAGGGTCCTTAAATATATAACCGTACTCCTATAAAATACTCCTTATATATAATATACGTATACTCTATTTACTCTATTACGGATTATATAGATCCTATATATTATATAGATTACATTATATAACCTTAGTTACTATTTCTCGTTATATAGTTCTATCGGCTCTATATTAAACCGTATTTATATTAACTAACTAGCTTCTTCTAACTCCTCTTTAAGTAGTTATAATATTATACTTAAAGCGTCCGTAACACTATCTCCCTTTTCTTTATTTTCGTCCTTAAAGATTCCTAATATCTCTAAATTATTTACTAGAGGTATAATGTTCGTCTAGTTAATTTAGTTAATATTATTACTTATTATACGTAAAGCAATTCTTTCTTCTTTAACTACTTGTCGTATTTATACTATTACTGCGATATTATCTCTTAGTGAGATTATACTATCTCTGTATTCTCGCTGTTTAAAAAAGGGGTTAGTTTATATTACGTTGGCGAACCTATCTTCGTAATAACCGTCCTCTTATTTAAAGTGCACTAAAGCGAATATTTATTTATTCTGTAACGTTCGCTTTATCTCTAATACTAAATATATATAATTTATTACTCTTAATAGTTGTCTAGTTCCCTAATTAATTTACCTTAGGGTTTTATATTTAATCTGCTACTATATAGCTAGATAATAAACTATCTATTACTCTGGCGGAGTTATACCGTTCTTATAATATAGAACGGGAGGCTATTAATACTTAGCAATAGGCTCTTAAGTCTTATCTTACGGCGTCCGCTTAGTTAATCCGTCTTAAGAAAGTCTATAAGAAGGTTTATTTTAAGGAATAAAAACTTATAAAATAAGGTTTATAAAAACTTAGTAATAAAAGAACGGATTCTCTTCTAATAAAGAAGGAAATAGATTTAAGTAATTTAGTAACTACTCTTTTTAGGTCCCCCTTAGGTAACTTATTCTTTAGTAATTCTTTTTTATTAATACTGCCTGACCTAATTTCTTCTAATACTCTTATACCTTTTTTATAGCGTTCTTTAAATTCTCTAGTAGTTTTTAGGTAGTCTTAGTATAGCCTATCTACTTAACCTTATACTATATTTTGTTATTAATGTCCTTATAACTAATAATCTTAAAAACTTACTATTTATCCTCTTTCTGTCCTCTATATATGTCTACTTTATAAACTAGTAGCTTAATATTCCTATATACTAGCTCTAGTATTACAATATGCTATATAGGGTAGATCTTTATTTTAGCTAGTAGGTTTAACTTAAACGTAACTAGTGAAATTTTTTATATAATTTTAAAAGGTCCTAGTCTAACGTAGTCTAACTTCTTACTTAGTTATTAACTCTTAAAATTTTTATATAGTAGCCATACTTTATCTCCCTCCTTAAAATCTGGTCCCTTAGATCTCTTAGCATTATAGTACTTTTTTATTCTCTTTTATACTTTCTTTACTAATTCTATAAGGTCTGCATAGAGATTAATTAATATCTTTATTCTTTCTTTAGCTATACTACTTATCTTCTTCGCTTACTATAGTAACAACGATATTCTTAGCTTATATCTATAATTTGCTTTAAATGGTAATATGCCTATTCCTTCCTATAGTGTTATATTGTATATAAACTATATAACTAGTAACAGTAATACCTAATTATCCAGCCTGTCCTCATATTTATGGCAGGCAGTTAACCCAGATATTGCAGTTATAACAATCCAAACATATAGGGGACCGGTACAAATTATTAATGTATATAACCCTAGGGTTAAAGGGGTCCCACAAACAGAGAATATTATATTAGTAATAAGCTTACTAGAAACTAAAGGTATAGAGTCTATCCTATTAGGAGACATAAACCTCCACCACCCGCGGTAGGGGGGTATCTATATTACTACAGATTAACAGTTAAAGTGCCTACTAAGAGCTATAAATATCTAGGGCCTTAAGCTAGCCACCCCCCTAGGAGCAATTATATAGCAATAAAGCACTACCAGAAGTACAATTAACCTCACATTTATAGACGAAGGCCTATATTAGAGACTTAAAAGATATAACCCTAAAGAAGAATAGGCACTTACCCTAGACCATATCCCTATCCAAATATAGCTAGACCTAGATACTAAAGCGTAACTAAATAGAAAAAGATACGCAATAAGGAAGCTTAAGATAGATAGTTTCCTTAATGCAGTTAAACAACAACTCTAAAACCCAGAAGAAATCTACCCAATACTAAACAAGCGAGGCTTATTGGCCACCCCCAAGGAAATTAACTAAAGACTAGAAAGGATCTAGGTAGTAATTAAAAATAGGCTAAAAGAGCACTACCTAATCTTAAAACCGGGCCCCTATATATAACACGTATAGTCTATATAATATATAGTTCTAGTTACTAGCTAATAATAAGCAAAAAGAAAATATATAAGTAGCCATAACCCTAAAGATAAGAGACAATATAAAGATATAAGAAACCAGCTAAAGAATACCCTAAAAAAAGAAGTAAGGAATAACTGGAGATAGTTTATAAACAAGCATACTTCTAACCTAAGCCTTCCCCATAAT
Source organism: Cenococcum geophilum 1.58 (assembly GCF_001692895.1). Taxonomy (NCBI): domain Eukaryota; kingdom Fungi; phylum Ascomycota; class Dothideomycetes; order Gloniales; family Gloniaceae; genus Cenococcum; species Cenococcum geophilum. The sequence continues at coordinate 1,056,751 of NW_027137582.1, read as the reverse complement.
AAGGGCCTTTGGGCTATAGCAAAATAGGTATAAAAAAAAAAAGGTAGGGCGCCTAGCAGAAGACTTACACTTACCACCTCTATAAAGAGTAGGAGAATTATAGGCCATAAATAATAATAATAAAAAGGTAAAAATCCTTATAGAAAGGTTCTTCCCCTAACCGGCTCTAGTAGACCTTAATAATATTACGGGTAAAATACCGGTAACTCGCCTACGGGTTAACAGCGACATAATAATAGAGGAAATGGCTAGAACTATTAGCCGCCTTTTAAATAATATAGCACTAGGACCAAATAGGATTCCAAATAAGGCCCTAAAAACCTATAGGCTACTTATAGCACCTTAGCTTACAGATATAGCTAGAGCATACTTTGCTATAGGCTACTACCTATAACTTAGAAGATCTATAATAACGGTTATTCTATAAAAAAAAAAAGGTAAAGCAGATTACTTAATCCTAGGAAGCTACCGCCCTATTACCTTAGAAAACACCCTTAGCAAGATCTTAGAAAGGGTAATAGCGGAACATATAGTAGATATAGCAGAGGAATACGCCCTACTACTATAAAGCTAAATAGGGGCAAGAAAGAACCGCTTAACACTATCAGCACTTACGCTACTTACTACCACTATTAAATCTACATAGGTAATACGAAAGGACTTTATAGTATTAATACTTAGCCTAAATATTAGTAGTGCCTATAATAATATACCCTATAAGCGTCTCCTATATATCCTTAGGGTAAAGGGCTTCTTAGAATGGATTATATAATTTATCTAAAGGTTTATAGGCTAGAAAGAAATATTACTAGTCTTTAGCAGATACTAGAGCCCCCTTATTATAGTTACAACAGGAATACTATAAGGATTACCCCTCTCGCCTATACTCTTCCTTTTCTTTATAAGCAACCTACTTAACTCCTTTAAGAAAGGGGCAACCTAGGGGATAGGCTTTATTAATAATATAAACCTAATTATATACGGGCCAATAGCTATAAAAAATTATAGAATACTAGAGAAAGCCTATAATACTTATATAGAATAGGCAAGACGTTATAGAGTCTAATTCTTACTAAAGAAATACCAGCTAATCCATTTTATAAGAAAACGCAACTAATCTACAGATCTCTAGTATATAATTTATATTTAAGGCTTTAAGGGTTAACCAGTTTAGGGCCTAAGGGTACTAGAAGTATAGGTAGATAGTAAGCTCTAGTAAAGCGTATATACGGCGTAAGCGGCCTATAAAGGCTAAGTACAGTTCATTACTTTATCTAGGATTATTAATTCTATATAGGGTCTATGCTTTTAAAGGTCACGCCTACTATATATAGCAGTTATTATATATAGCAGTTATCCGGCTAACCATAATATATAGATCTAGTATTTAGGCCATTAAAGAAACTAAAAAGGGCCCCCTAAAATTACTCCTTAAACCACTTTAAAAGGTCTAAATAGCCTACCTCTAAAGTATTATAGGCGGGTATAAGCAAACGGCCACAGCACTGCTTAAGAAGGAATCTAATATTCCCCCCTAACAGTTATATATTAAAGCCGCTATAATATAAAGAATATAAAATAAATATAACTCTAATATTATAAAGTATATTAAGACATACCTAAGTAAACTATAGAGGGACCCTAGGGTGCCCTATAGGAGAATAAACTAATAACCCTAAAGTAGGGAAGAGATATTAGAGAAACAGGTAAAGAAAGTAAAAAAAGAATAGTATTACTTTAGGGCCCAGGCCTATATAGAGGAGGAAGGGAGACGNNTAAGAGGTTAGTAAAGACAATAGTAAGACAAAGAAAGGAGCTAAAGTAGAATATATAAGAACGCTAGAAAACCATCTACCGCAATATAATACTGGTTAGACCAATACTAAAGAGGTAAATAGGAGTTAAAGGTACAGAGGCTAACTTAGGTAAAACAAACCTAAGCTATAGCATAGTTAATACTATAGGGGGTAAATACCTAAGGGCTCTAAGAAGGCCTAATAAAGGTAAAAAATATAATAGTAACACTCTTAAGAATAGGGGTAATAGGACTAAAAGATTGGCTTTACTAGGTGGGTATCCTAGTAGGTAGCCTAAGATATAAATATAGCTAGCTAAGACAGACACCAAAACACATAATACTGCTATGCCCCCTATATACTAATTAAGAAATAATGCTCTTAGTAGCTAGTATAGAGAACTATAATACACTGCTCTTAATATAAAAAGGCCTTAAGGCGGTTACCTAATGGCTTATTAGTTAAAATATGCTAAATTAGTTCTGGGTTATAAGTGAAATAGTAATAGAAGGCAAGGGGGCAAGTAGTAGGTGCCCCCTAGTAACTCTACAGTAGTAAAGTAAAAGTTTATAATACTAGCGCGTCCATAGGCTTATTACAGCAGCAGTAGTTCCTAAGGAGGTTAAATAGTAAGGTAGTAAAGCACTATAGGCAACTTATAGGCGCTAAGTAGGCGAGTCCTAAGAGGCGGCGAGATGGATTATGGGGTTTTCTTATTTTTCTTAAATAGAGTTTTCTCCCTATATATAAATAAGGAGTAGTTCGCGTGGGCCTAATAGGGATCTAAATCGGACGTTAAGTAATAAATTATTATTATTATTATTACGTTATTAACTTTAATTTATATTACCTATATACCTAGCCCATTAATAAGCCTATTATAGTTCCTACTATAAGGTTCCATTATATAATCACTACCTAGTTACGGTATTAAATATAGAAAGTTAAACAATATGCCACCAAAAGCACCAGCTATAACGCCATCGACGGCGGCAACTACTTTAAGATTAGGTAACGACACCAGTATAGTAAACACTAACTTATAGCAACCTATAACGGTTAGATAACTATAAGAGATAGTTAACTAGCTAATAGAAAATAATATAACGTTAGAAAATAGGATTAACGGAATAGGAGTAGTAAAGATTAAACTACTATTGATTAAAAGGTACTTAGGAGAAAGATTAAAGCTTAAGGGGTTTCTTACCTAAATAATAATAATAATTCATTGCTTAACGTCTAATTTAGATCCCTATTAGGCCCATGTAGACTACTCCTTATTTACATATAGGGAGAAAACTCTATTTAAGAAAAATAAGAAANCCCCGTAATCCATCTCCCCGCCTTTTAGGACTCGCCTACTTAGCGCCTATAAGTCGCCTATAGTGCTCTACTACCTTACTATTTAACCTCCTTAGGAACTACTGCTGCCGTAATAAGCTTACGGACGCGCTAGTATTATAAACTATTACTCTACTACTATAGAGTTACTAGGGGCCACCTGCTGCTCGCCCCCTTACCTTCTATTACTATTTCCCTTACAACCCAGAACTAATTTAGCACATTTTAACTAATAAGCCACTGGGTAACCGCCTTAAGGCCTTTTTATATTAAGAGCAGTGTATTATAGTTCTCTATGCTAGTTGCTAAAAGCATTATTTCTTAATTGGTGCGTAGGGGGCATAGCAGTATTACGTGTTTTGGTGTCTGTCTTAGCCAGCTACATTCGCATCTTAGGCTACCTACTAGGACACCCACCCAGTAAAGCTAATCTTTTAGTCCTATTATTCCTGTTCTTAAGAGTATTGCTATTATGTTTTCTGCCTTTATTAGGCCTTCTCGGAGCCCTTAGGTATTTACCCCCCATGGCGTTAACCATGCTATGGCTTAGGTTCGTCTTGCCTGAGTCAGCCTCTGTACCTTCAACTCCCATTCGCCTCTCCAGCGTTGGTCCAACCAGTATTGCATTGCGGTCTTACCTAAATATACTTTAAGGTTACGTAAAAAGGAGTAAAGCTGCTAATACCTATAGATTGAATAGCATATGCGGGACTATTTCTATTAGGAAGGGCACTTAAGTAGTTTAAGCCTTACCTTACGAAGATATAAGCGAATGGTATAATAACTACTAATTAAAAAGTATAGTTTATATTTGTAAGCTAGGAGGGGTTTATGGAGCAACTTATATAAATATTTAGAGACCTAGAGGCGGTAACTACAGCGGAAAGAAAACTCTAAGATATTACGTAATAAACCTTAGCAATTAAGTATATAACGCAGTTTTAGACGTTAGTAATATAAGTTAAGTGGAATAATAAGGCGCTTATAGTATAGTATAAGTAAGGACTTAAGGCTAAAGTCTAGGACGTAATTATCCTAATAGAAAATGCGGACACCCTAAGGGAACTAATAGATTAAGTAATTAAGATTAATAATTAGATCTACTAAAGGAAGCAGGCTAAGAGAGGCTAGGACAAAGTTCTATAGTTGTATAAGGCGTAGAGTATGTAATAACTAAAGCTAAGTTAGAAACTATAGTATAGCGCAGAGCTAATAGACCTAAGTAGTACTAAAGAAGCCTATAAGAGATAGAGTAAGAAACTATAAAAACCTAAAGGTTAAGGATTTAGTAATTACAGAACTAAGGAGCAGAGGCTAAACTAGGGATCTTAGTAGTAGAAGACGTTTAGGCGGACTCTATAGCAAAGTTAATAGTTTAAAGACAGAGCTTATATAAATTATAGGAAATAAGGTTATTTTATAAGGGATTATAAAGATGGTTAGAGGCATTATGTAATAAAGGGAACTAGACTAATAGTAGAAGATATATATGTATAGAGGGACAATAGTATACTATAAGGAATAAAAAAGTGTTTAATTAAAAGTTTTGCGTTTTGTTACAATAACATATACCAAATTTATAAAGACGCTAAGTATAGCGCAAGCTATTAGCTATAAGAGCTATATCTAGCGGAATATAAAGGAACTAATAAACCAGTTTGTAGATCGGATATTAAGGACAATAACTTTAATATAGGCGAAACATTTTATAATAATAAAGTAATAAAAGCGGTTTATTAGGAATATGTAGACCTTAAAGATATTATATAAGAGGTAGAGGATAATTCCACTATAGAATAGGGAATATTAGTAGGGATTAAGACCCTACTAGACACGATGTCTATTACTTTATAAGACGTAAGAGAAATAGGATAGTAAGCTATTTTGGCACTTAATAAAGGCAAAAGGCTAAAAGCTTAATATTCTTAAGACGAGATAAGGTAAGCTTAAGGACCTATAACGGACAATAACTAATAGAGTAGAGTAATAGCTTAGTTTAGAGATATATAAATAAGCTTGGGATAGAGTTTCCCATAGGTATAAGATTCTTAAAATAAGATAAGTAAGATTTAAGACTCTTAAGACGAGATAAGAACACTAAGTAAGCCTAGTTAGACTAAGGCTAAAGCTAAGCTTAGGATTAAGAATCTAAAGGGGTTAAGAATTTGGAGTGTAAATAAGGACACCTATAAATAAGAGGTAAGAGGCTTTGTTATAGATTAGAGAATCTACAATATAAATAGTAACTAGACTAGGAGATAGATATATAGACTTAGAAAACTTACTAGGGAAATATAGTGTTCGGCCTAAAGATTAAAGAATTAATACTAAGATTAAGAAGTAAGAAGACTTTAAGGATCTATCTACGAGACGCAAACTAAAAGAAACTATAGAAGAGTTTAGATAAAGAATTATCGTATAGTAAGAATAGAAACTAGATAAGAGATCTAGTATATTGGGACATATAAGGGACTAAGTACTAGTATAAAGAATTACTAATAGGCTTAGGGTAGGTATATTAAGAGCTAAGTGGCTTACTAAACTAGAACAAGAAGAGGATTTAAAGATTCCTACTAGATTCGAAGAACGATATATAAAGGGCTATTACGATATAGTAATAAGGAGATACTTCCTTACGGACGAGCCGTATATACTTAAAGGGCTATACTAAAAGTGGTATAGGCAACGATATAACGATAAGTAGGAAGATTTCTATATATAGTTAGATAAAAAAGTTATCCAAGACTACCCAATTACAGAAAAGGCTATAAGTCACATTAAAGGAGCCTTAATTATAACATTAAAAGATCTAAAGGAGTAATTAGAGGACTAGAGAAGTAAGAGGTAAATTATAGTACCTATCACGGCTTAAACAAATGCCTCTAAACCAAAGCTTAAACGAATGCTGTATTACAAAGATACTAAGCTAAAGAGAAGGAAAAGGGGTTGCTAGGACTGATGTAAACAAATATATAGGGTAAGCCGCTAAGGCGCTAGCTTTAGGCGGGCTAATTATAGGTCGGCAGAATATGGCAGAATTTGGCAGGTAATATGCGATAGCGCTATTATATCACCCCCCTCTTTAAAGAAAGCCTGCCCTTAGGCTTAGTTAGAAATAGGGTAGCACTAGGCTTATAAACGTAGGATTATAAAATATAAGATAAGGAGATAAAGGGGATAAGAGTACGTCTAGACTAAATATAAAGGGCGATTATAGGCTAAGTAGAAGCACTAGGCTAGAAAGAGTAGCCGCTAAAAGTCTTAGCACGGATCTAACTAATTAGATAACTTCGACCGGCGGTCAAAGTTCCTAAATATCTAATATTTTATGGTACTAGCAGAAAACGGCAGAATATAGCAGAATTTGGCAGATAGCTGTATTAGGGCTTTAGGGCGTTTTTATCCCTATATTCTTCCGGTAACTTATTATCTTTATTATACTAGCATTCTATTTATTTGTCTAGGTACTTTAGGAGCCTAGGCGTATTAGGGTATTAATTATGGAATTCTTTAAGCTTCTAGGGGCAGCCTATAAAGTTCTATATAGGGTACTAGGTTAGGTTAGGATTATAGCCCTTCTATTAGATACGGTATTTTAGTATTCCCTATACTATTTTACAGGCCAGTATTTCGTTAACCTCCTATTTACTGTCACCGTTTACTTAAACTAGTAGGGGAGGCTCGTTCTTTTNTNTAGGNAATAGGTTATTTATANCTTTCCNTAACTTATCTANNAAGAAGATAGGGTAAACCCTAATTAAATCTAGGAGCTTTATCTTATATAAGTTGCCTATCTTCTTAAGAACTTTATACGGTCCTACTATCTAGTAGTCTAGCTTACGGCTAGGTCGTTCGGTCTTCTAATTCCTTATTATAACCTAGACTATATCGCTAGGGGTAAAATCGGGCTCTTAATAGTATTTATTTACCTACTGTTCTATTAACCTCTAAGCTTTTTTTAGGTTCTTATAGGCTACCGTCTAGGCCTCCTCCAATCGTTTAGTATACTGTTAGGCCTTAGTATAGGATAGCTTTTCTTATACAGTCTAGGGTTCTTTTAGCCTTTTTTAGTTAAAGCTTATATAGGGTAAGTATCCCATTTCTAGCTAAATTAGGGCAAACCCTATAGAGTTATAGGGTAAGGTTGCTTGCGCGTAGTCTATTAAGGATAGTAGTTTAAACCAATTATCCTAAAAATAGTTAATAAAGGGCCTAAGCCTCTAGTCTAGGTACTAATTTATAATCTCTATTTAACCGTCTATTTAGGGGTAATAAGCTATAGAAAGCTTTAGCTTAATGCCTAGAATCCAGGTAAACTTATTTTAGAAGGCCGATATAAATTATAGCCTATAATTAAACATAATAGTATCTAGTAGTCCGTAGATTTGGTAGATGTAATAGATATATAGCTAGGCTACCTCTTTAGCATTAATGTTCTTATAACAGGGAATTAAAAACGGGTGTTTATTAAAGCGGTTAATTATAACCATAACCATATTATATCTGTTACGGTCCCTAGGTAGTTTATAAAAGTCTATAGAGATATATTACTAAAGGCGCTCTAGTATTAAGAGTAGCTTAAGTAGTCCTAGGGTCTTATCCCGTAGGATTATAGCTCTTCGGCAGTCTTTACAGTTCCGTATATATTAATTAATATCTATAACTATTCTTGGCTAGTAGTAGCGGCAGTTAATAATTTTATAGGTCTTGTTTTTATTAGGGTATACTATAGAGACTTAGTAATAAGCTTCACGGATTAGTTTGGTTTATAAATTATTAATATTAGGGACTATAAGCCGCTCCTAGTATAGAAGCAATCCTTCCTCCGTCTTAAAATTAGGGTCTTCTTTTATAGCTTATTCGCGAAGGGCCCTTAGGGCGTTAGCCGTGCGGTTTACAGTTAGGAGGCGGTTAATTAGCCCTATTAGCTTATCTAAGGACTCCTCTATTAGTGCTAGCTCGTTTTACTAGAAGTCTAGCTCCTTAAGGATCTATAGGTTAAGCTGTTCTAAATAGAGGAGGGCGCGCGTCCAATATTGGGTCTTTAGCTTATCCTAAGGTCCTACGTCTTATTCTCTTTAGGTTAGGGCATTAGCCTTAGAGTTTTACTTACTAGAACGATATATAATTATAAAAAAGAATTAGGAGAGTATTTTAGCCTACTAGGCCTATTATCTAGTAAGCTGCTTTATAGTTATAAAGTACTCTAGGGCTTTATAATCTGTATATATCTTAATCCGGAAATTTATACCTTTAAGCTCTACACGCCATTAGGAGAGTAATTAAATAATAGCTAGCATTTCTTTATTATATACTTTATAGTTATACTTAACTAGGTTTATTATCTTTAAGAAGAAAGCTATAGGGTACTATTTACCGTCTAGATATAACTATAATAGAATTCCCACTACGACCCCATTAGAGGCGTCTATTTTTAGCATTAATTTAAGGTCTAGGTTATAGTAATAAAGGATTAAGGAAGAGATAAGCCAATCCTTTATCTCTTTAAAGGCTTCTATATAGCTATTATTAAAGACAAAAGGCGTATCCTTCCTAGTTAGTTATATAAGAGGTTTTACCGTAATTCCATAGTTATAGATAAACCGGCAGTAGAAGTTGTAAAAGCTAAGGAAGGACTAAATTTCTTTTACTGTATAAGAGGGCTTCTAGTTACGGATTGCCTCTACCTTCTTAGGGTTAACCTTAATTCCTTCTATAGTTATGATAAACCTAAGGTATTTTGTATATTTTACCCTAAACTTACATTTCTTAATATTAACTTATAAGCCTATATTCCGTAGTTTCTCTAGGACCTTCTTAACATAAACTTAATGCTTAAGTTCGTTGTTTAAGTATATAAGAATGTTATCTAGGTATACCGTATAGAATTTATTAAGGTAATTAAAAAGAACGTTATTTATATACCTTTAGTACGTAGCCAGTCCGTTTATTAGTCTAAAAAAAAGAACTTTATATTTATAAAAACTATAATAGGTACGGAATATTATTAAATCTTTGGATATAGGGTCTATCCTAATTTAGTAGAAAGCTTAGCGGATATTAAGTTTGGTAAAAATCTTTACCTAGCTTAGACATGTAAGGGTCTTATTAATTAAAAGAATAGGATACCGGTCCTTTTAAGTAATAGCGTTTAGCTTTTAATAGTTAATATAAAAATAAAGGCCTTTATTAGGCTTTTTTATAAATAGGATAAGGGAAGTAAAAGGGGCTTAACTTGGCTTAATAAACCCTTTATCCAGGTTATTAATTAAATACTACTTTATTGCTTTTAGCTTATCTATTAATTAATAGTAGAGGGGGCTATAGCCTAGCGAGTTATTGGCTTTTAATTAAATCTTATAATCGTATATCTAGTAGGGGGGTAACTTATCTAAGGCCGCCTTTAAGAATGCATCCTTATAGTTTATATAAATAGTAGGAAGGAGGCGTTTAACTAGTTCCTTATTAGTTTCCTTAGCTAGCCTTTCCTCTCTATTATTAATAATTCGGTTAATCTTATATAGGCTTATTATAAAGACCTTATTATCCTTCCGGTATATATTAAAGTAAAACACTACAGCGCTAATTACGGCAATATCTATAGTAGGGGGGTTACCTAATAATAGGGGCGTATATAACTTTAGGGACTTTTAGGGTACTGGCATTATCGTTACCCCTTTTAGCTCCTATTACATCTTTTAGAGGTTATCCCTTATATCCTATTAATACGTTCTTTTCCATACTAGTTAGATCCGTGCGATTTAAACATTGTTTATATTACTATCTATCCTACTTCTATATATAGAGTCCTCTTTAAATATAGCGCTTTGGGAGAGTATCTTTATTAGTATAAAGTTCTTTCTAGCTTCGCGGCGGGCGTCTTCTTAGGTAAAGGCTAGGTCATAGGCCTAGACATCCTACTAGTAGGTAGGGTTAGCCCTTATGGCTAGTATCTTGTGGTTAGTTCGGATCTCCCTAATAAAGGAGGGTAACCTTAGTCTATCCTCCGGCCAGATAAACCGTCTTTATTGCACGTTTAACTAGATATTAAAATAGGACATCCATTTTTATCTAAGGATTATATTATAAGACCCTAGGTCTAGGATGTAAAAGGGGATACTATATTAGCGTTGTCCGTTAAGAGTAATATATAACTTTAAGACATGGGTAACGGGCCAACTGGCTTAGCCGTTATAGCCTTTTACCTAAACAGGCTTCTCTAGTTAGATGGCTTCTATATTTAGAAACTTGGCAACATTATTTGTATAGGCAGTATTTATAAAGGCGAAGCCATTTACTCTAGTATTAATAAGGGCGGTTGTATTAACTCTATATCTATTTTAAGATACTATATATAGAAACGTAAAATACTTTCCACCCATTAACTAACTAAGATTAATTTCTTTAAGATCGATAGAGTACCCTAGGGGGGAGTCTTTCCCTAATGTTTCTCCTTCCTCTATCTCCTTAATATCGCCTATATCTTTTAGCTCTGGGTAGAACAAGGCAAAATAACCCTATTTATTATAGTTAAAGCATATAGCTGAGGTAGGGTTAATTAGAGTATTATGGCGAATACTAGTTAATAGTATAGTATATAACTAGTCGGGCGAGGCTTACTAGTACGTAGTTATAACCGCCTTTAGTAAAAGAGTAGTTATAACTTATCTTCCTACTTTAGCTCCTATAGGTATAGCTAGCGAGTTCCAATTATTACGGAGTTACTTCTGCTGATTAAGGTAGGCGTTAATCCGCTTTAGTTCTAAGTCTAATAATAGGCAATAAGCTGCAAGTCTTTTATAGGTTAATAGGTTATCTAAGGTTATAGTAATCTTTTCTTATAGCCGGATTGTTAGCTTATTATATAGGTCTAATTAGTAGTCCTTAAGGGGGACCTAGCCTTCTCCTATAAGGTATAGAAATTAAGTCTAGAATTTAGTAAAGGGTTAGTTTAGTTTTATTATTAGGCGATTATAGTTATAACGGGCATCCTATACTTTATTTGGGTTAATATAGATAGACGCTAAGTGCTGTATTATCTCGTTAATAGATATAAATTAGATAGGGGAGTCATCCTTAAACTTGGCTTAAAGATGCCGTTAGGCGTCCCTAGTGGTTTAACTAAAGAGGTAGAGCATTTTAGCTTCTTTAAAAAGGAAATAGTTATAGTTAATACAGAGCTTTCCTTATACTTAAATCCTCCAATTCTTAAAGGTAGGGTTTATTCTATTAGACAGTAATAGGGGGTTAGGGAGCTTAACGGACTTTAATTACTTTATTATTATATCTATACTCCCTAGTATATCGCATTTAGTAGAGTAAATAGGTTGGCTAGGGCTTTAAGAAGGGGAAGCTAGGCTATTTTATAGGGCCGTAAGGCTTTCTAGGATCTCTTATAGGGTCTCTTATATATTTCTCACTTTAAGACAATCGGCTTCCTAGCTGGCTGNNAGGGNNCNAATCTGCTCGCGTANNTCTATAANATNATTATTNTCTTNNATTTCTAATCCNAATTNGATCTTAGGTTCCTCTTAGGTAGAGGCAGCTCTCTTAAATAAGCTTGCTTTAGGTGCCATCGTTAGCTTCCTAAGGTTCGTTAGTATTGTACGCTTTAGTTTTAATTCTGGGGGTATAGGTCTAGTCCTATCTAGCTTATAAGGTAGGATATTATCTAGGCCTTCCCAGGCAATGTAGAGTTGTTTTAGTGTCTAAGTATAGCGCGTTAATACGTTGTTGTAGACGAAGTTTCTTTGGGGTAGGATATTATTAAGGCCTTCCCAGGCAAGGTAGGGAGAGCTTAGTATAATATTATGGCTTAAACAAATGCCTCTAAACCAAAGCTTAAATGAATGCTATATTACAAAGATACTAAGCTAAAGAGAAGGAAAAGGGGTCGCTAGGACTGATGTAAACAAATATATAGGGTGAGCCGCCAAGGCGCTAGCTTTGGGCGGGCTAATCGCAGGTCAGCAGAATATGGCAGAATTTGGCAGGTAACATGCGATAGCGCCGTTACAGTACCTGCGAATAAAGTCGTAACGCTTAAATTAATACAAGAAAGGTTTAAACTTAAGGATAAAAACGAGCCAAGAGTTAATCTAAAATACTAAGTATATTATACGTTGGTATAGATTATATATATAGATAATACGTATAATATATATAGAGCACTAAAAAATAAAAACTAAAAGTACCTAGTAAGGATATATTGGTTATTAGATAAGATAAAATATAGAAATACTAAGTATATATATAGTTAGCACCTAGTAAAAGTGTAAAGCTAAGGGGACTTAATACTTTAGCTAGGACGATTCCTTACGGAAAAATACTTAGATAGACGATAGTAGTGGGAATGCCTAGAAAATATATGTCTATGGTATATTAAAGATAAAAAGCAAACTAGGTATTGGCTAAAGAGTAAGCTAAATATAATAGGATTAAGCAGCTAATAGTTGGGAAAAGTAGAGGCCTATAGGACTAGAGGGAGCTAGTAGTAGAGCCTTAAACCCTTAAAGGAATTTAAAGACAACACCTAAATTTATAAGTTAAATGGTAAGATTAGCAGTTTAAAGCGCTAATAGATAGTAGAGTAACGCGAAACTATATCTTACTAACAGCAGTTAAGAGGATAGGACTACCTTATAGATAAAAGGAGCAACCTTACCTATTAGTTATAATTTTAGGAGATCTAATAGCCTATAGAGGAGGGATTATTAATCTTAAAATAGGACCTATTTAGTTAACTATTAAAGGAAGATAGATTAAGATATCTTTTAATATTCTACTATTAGGACGGAATAAGGCAGTATTAAGGATGCCTTAGTTATAGGAATATAATCTAAAGATCGATTAGATTATAGGTTAAGTTAATATTAGGGATACTTAACGCCGTAAGATACGATAATAAGCTAAGTTAATATAGTACTAAGTCGGAGCAATATATAAAGAGACTGAGCGAGGCTTAAGCTATATACTAAAAAGATACTATAAGTATAGTAAGAGACTATAGTCACTAGAAAGTGAAAAGCTATTAGATTATATAGTATAGAACTATAAAATAGAATTAGAACTAGGAATAAGTTTAAGGTTTTTTCCAATCTATAAGCTTACTAAAGAAGAAGGTAGAGTATTTAAAGAGTTTATCTAGGAAAACTTATAAAAGGGATATATTAGACCATTGTAGTTATTAGCAGGTTATCCAGTACTATTTATACTAAAGAAGAATGGCAAATTAAGGTTATGCATTAACTATAGGCAGTTAAACAGCATTACTAGAAAGGATAGGTATTTTTTACCCTTAATTAGCGCAATTTAAGATAGGATAGGTAATATATAAATCTTTACGAAGATAGATCTAAGATAGGCGTACCATTAGATTAGAATTAAGGAAGGCAACAAATAAAAGGCAGCCTTTAAGTTAAAGGAAGGACTATATAAGCTATTAGTTATATAATTTGGGCTTATAAATATACTAGCAATATTTTAGAAACGTATTAATAATATATTAGGAGAATACTTAGATAAGTTTATTATAGTATACCTTAATATTATTATTATCTATTTAATAACTAAGGAAGAGCACGGGGAACACGTTAAATAGGTCTTAAAGAAACTCCAAGAAGAATAGATACTAGTAGTAATTAAGAAATATGGGTTCTTTACTAGGAAGACTAATTTTATTAAATTTATTATTAAACTAGGCCAACTTAGTATAGATCTAAAGAAGATTAAGGCTATAGTAAATTAGTAAGAACTAGAGAACATTACGCAGTTAAGATCGTTCTTAGGGTTTTGCAATTACTGTAAAAGGTTTATAGCGTAATAGTTAAAGGATATTAAACTATTTACGCGATTAATAAAGAAAGAGGAACTATAAGCATAGGGAGAGGAGCAATAAGAATTATTTAAGAAGGTTAAAGAGTTGTTTACCCAGAAGCCAGTTTTTAAGATCTATTAACTAGGACTAGAGACGGTTATAGAAATAAATGCATTAAACTATATACTAGGGGTATACTTTATATAAAGATATTAAAATAGATAGCACCTAGTGGTATACTATAGTCGAAAGATAACGCTACTAGAGTTAAACTATAACATCTATAATAAAGAGTTGTTAGGTATAGTTGCGGTACTAAAAAAATAAAGAGCATTCTTATAAGGTATAGAGAAACTATTTATAGTTAAAATAGATTATAAAAACCTAATAGGATTCCTAATAATAAAGGAACTTAACTAAAGATAGGTTAGATGGGCAGAGATGCTTATAGAATACTATTTTAAGATTTAGTATACTAAGGGTATAGATAATACACAAGTAGATACTTTAAGTTAAAAAGCTAAACTATAAAATAACGAAAAGTTATTAGGGGCTTTACTACAAAAAGATATAGACGGATTAATTAGGTACAATTATCCAAAAATTATAATAATATAGGAAAAACTAGATAGAGTTTATAAGTCACTAGAGAGCTTTTAGGTATAAAGAATTCTAGAAGTATAGCTAAAAAATCTATAAACAGATATATACAAAAATTAAGAAGTAAAGTATATCCTAAAAAGCATAGTAGAGCAATTTGTAAAAGACTTCTATAAAAATTAACTTAAGGATATAATAGAGCTACGGGCTTAGTGTTAAGACTCTAGGAAGAATATATTATTAACGGAATCTAAGGCTTAGCGCGAAAAGTTATAAGAGAATATCTAAATTGCTAGAGGAATAAACTAATAAGGTATAAGCTATATAGAGGGCTATAACCTATTAAAATACCAGAGAGACTATAGGAGGTTATATTATAGGACTTTATTATTAAGTTGCTAAAGTTAAGAGACCCTATTACCGGATAAGATTATAATACGATTTTAGTAATAGTAAATAAGCTTATAAAGTAGGGATACTTTATAGCATATATAGAAGAAATCTTAGCGGAAGATATTACTAGAATCTATATTAAAGAAGTATTTATAAAATACGGAGCACTAAGTAAAATTATATTAGATAGAGATTTAAGATTTATAGCAGCGTTTTAGGAGGTATTCTTAGCGGAATAAGGAATTTAAGCAGTAACTTCTACTATATATTATCCGCAGACAGATAGTTAGATAGAAAGATTAAATTAAACACTAGAACAGTATTTAAGATACTATATTAATTACGCATAGAACAATTAGGTATTGCTACTACTAGTTATATAGTTTGTATATAATGCAACACTATAGGAAGGTATAGGTATATTACTATTTAAGGCAAATTACGGATATAAGCTAAAAATATCGCTGTTACTATAATAAGCGAAGAAAACGAGTAGCATAGCTAAAGAAAGAATAAAGATATTAATAAATCTTTATATAGACCTTATGGAATTAGTAAAGAAAGTATAAAAGAGAATAAAAAGGTACTATAATGCTAAGAGATCTAAGGGACTAGATCTTAAGGAGGGAGATAAAGTATAGCTACTATATAAAAATTTTAAGAGTTAACGACTAAGTAAGAAATTAGACTACGTTAGACTAGGACCTTTTAAAATTACGTAAAGGATTTCACTAGTTATGTTTAAGTTAAACCTACTAGCTAAGATAAAGATCTACCCTATACAGTATATTATAATGCTAGAGCTAGTATATAGGAATGTTAAGCTACTAGTTTATAAAGCAGACACGTATAAAGAATAGGAAGAAGATAAATAGTAAGTTTTAAAGATCGTTAGTTATAAGGATATTAACAATAAAATATAGTATAAGCTTAAGTAGATAGGCTATACTAAAACTACCTAGGAACTACTAGAAAATTTAAAGAATGCTATAGGAAAGGTATAGGAGTATTAGAAGAAATTAGGTTAGGCAGCATTAATAAAAAAGGATTACTAAAAAATAAGTTACCTAAGGGGGACCTAAGAAGAGCAGTTGCCAAGCTACTTAGATCTATTTCCTTCTCTATTAAAAGAGAATCTGTTTTTTCGTTACTAAGTTCCTATAAACCCTATTCTATAAGTTTCTACTTCTTAGAACGGACCTTTTTACGAACCTTCTTAAGACGGAGTAAATAAGTAGACGCCGTAATGCGAGCATTTAGGGCCTTCTATTCCGCGTCCTAAGAACGTTTTAACTTAGTAAGGGCTTAAGACAGTTCATTATCTAGCTACGTAACAGCAGATTAAATATAAGACCCTAAAACAAATTAATTAGGGAACTAGATAACTATTAAGAGTAATAGGTCGCGTATATTTAGCATTAGAGGTAAAGCGAACGTTATAGGATAAATAAATATTTACTTTAGTGCACTTTAAATAAAAGGACGGTTATTACATAGATGGACTCGCCAACATAATATAAACTAACCCCTCTTTTAGACAGCAAGAATACGGAGACGGTATAATCTTACCTAGAGATAATATTATAGCAACAGTGCAAGCATGACGTTAGGCGTGTAAAGAAGAAAGTGCTTTAGGTATAATAAGTAACAATATTAACCAAATTAATTAGACGGATATTATACCTCTAGTAAACGACTTAGAGATATTAGGAATCTTTAAGGACGAAGATAAAGAGGAGGGAGATAGTGTTACGGATGCTTTAAGTATAATGTTATAACTACTTAGGGAGGAGTTAGAAGAAGCTAGTTAGTTAATATAAGCACGGTCTAGGATAGAGCCAATAGGACTATGTGACGAGGAATAATAACTAAGGTTATATAATATGCTATATATTAAACGGAAGGAATAAGAGGAACTTACGTACCTTATATATAAGACGTATATTATATATAAGACGTACATTATATATAAGACGTATATTATATATAAGACGTATATTATATATAAGACGTATATTATATATAAGACGTATATTATATATAAGAAGGATTTTATAGGAGTACGGTTATGTATTTAAGGACCCTTAATCCCTACCTAGATAGTTCCTTCCTTGTAGTAATTCTTAGAATACAATTAGAGTTAATCTGTTAGGCAACTACTCCACTAGTTATTATTACGTTATTGACTTTAATTTGTATTACCTATACACCTAGCCTATTAACGAGCCCATCGTAGTTTCTACTATAAGGTTCCGTTATAGAACGGCCTAGCCGTAAGCTAGACTACTAAATAGCGGGACTATATAAGGTTTTTAAGAAGATAGGTAACTTATATAAAGTAAAGCTCTTAGATTTAATTAAAGTTTACCTTATTTTTTTGCCAGATAAGCTATAGAAAGCTATAAACGATCTATTACCCAGATAAAAGAATAAACCTCCCCTATTAATTTAAGTTAATAGCGATAATAAATAGAAAATTAAAGAAATACTAGCCTGTAAGCTTGTAAGGGGAATATTAAAATATTATATTAGTTGGAAAGGATATAACCTAAACCCTACTTAGTACCCTATATAGAACTTTATAGAAAGTCCCTATAAGCTTTAAAGGTTCTATAGCCGTTACCCTAATAAACTTAGACCCTTAAAGTACCTTAATAAATAAATAGAGTGCTAGTATAGTAAAGATAATAAGCTACTAGAAAAAAATTAAGACAAAAACGCCCTAGAAATTTCTTAGTTATATAAGGTCTTAAAATATTTAGAAACTTTAACCGGCGGTTAAAGTTGTCTAATTGGTTAGATTTGCTTACTAAGACTTTTAGCGATAAAGCCTAAGGGCAGGCTTTTTTGGAGGGGGGGTAATGTTACAGCACTAGTAGAACTTAGCAGAACTTAGCAGAACTTTATAGGTAGCTATAGCCACGTGACTAGAGGATCGTATATAATTTCGAATAGTACTACCCTTCTTCTTCTTCTTTCCTTTCTTTAGCTTTAGATCCTCGTTTATAGACAATCCAATTATATAGGCTTGTATACGTCCTTCTTGCTATACTTATGCCTTAATTGACTAAGTTGCTAACAAAAGTCAGCTTTATATATATTAAGGTAAATAATTAAGCTAGATCTACCGCTCGCTCTACTAATCGTTCTATAATAGCTATACAGTTATTAGTATAGCTAGCTGCTACTGCTTCCTTATAAAATACGTCTCTAAGTATACTACAACCTAAATAGCATAAGGTTAGTAACATTGCTCGTCCTCTAAACCCCCGCTTAAAGATTACTAAGCTTTAGCTAGAGCTATATAGGGAATAGGAGTATAAGAAAAGGTACCCAGGCTTTTCTTAGTACTAAATCTATTACTAAGTTAACTATAAGCTAACGTAGGAGGACCTTAAGGAGTAGGCGCGGGCTATTAAGGATAGTTTAGCTACTATTTGCATACCTTATAGTAAGCTATTTAAAAAGCTTTAAAATTGGAAAAAGGGAGGTAGTAAAAAGTCTTAACTTGCCTCTTTTAAGTTACCTATACCTAATACTCCTAAAGTTATTAATTAATTCTATATTAATCTAACTAGTAGGCAGTATAGGCGTCTAGCTATACTACTATTAGGGCAAGACCTAACTATAAGATTATTACCTATAGCTCCTCTACCTCGTTTATAAGGCCTAAATCACGTAGCTAATTTATAGGAGTATTTTAACTAGCAGAAGCTTTTAGTATAAGAAGACCTAAAGTAGAAGAGTAATCTTAAAGCTACCTATTAAGTTGCTTATAAGAAGCGGTAGAACTTAAGGATTATTAGGGAGTAGAAGCTAAATAAGAAAGGTAAAACGCTAGTTAATATAATAATTAATAAGGGAGTACTAGAGGTAATTGCTAAATAGGTACATTAGGATATTAAGAAGTGGAGGACTTTATAAGTTACTTAACTTTCTAGTAATATTAAGGATTTAGAGGAAGATAAGCAGTAGAGTTTTTATATTAGTGTGGCTCTGCCTAAGAGTATAGGGTAAAGTATAGATTTTACTAGTAATTTATATAAGAGTTTTGTAATATAGTAAACTAACTAAGGCAATGTCTAACTCCTAGATCTAACAACTCACTAATTCTTCTATTAATCCTTCTTTATATATACCCGCTATAGCTAAAGTAGGCTCTAGCATTATTACTCCTTTTACCTATAGTATCTACATACCACTATAGGAAGTCTTTAAACTTATTACCCTAGAGCTCTAGCTCACTCCTCTATAAGCTAAAATGTTGTTAAATATACTCCTTTAGCTTACTAAAGAACTCCTTAATTAGATTTAGATTAGGCGAATATATAGGTAGATAGATAAGTACTATACCACGCTTATTAAAAAGAGACTTAATCCATCCTAAATAATAGAAGCTTATATTATCTATAATAACTACTAACCTAAGAGCTAGATAAGGATTATAGCAAGGTAAGAGGTAGTATTTAATCTAGTAGTTATATCCTTCCGCGTTTATTAAGCCGCTATATATTAACAATACTAGTATACTATTAACAGTATACATAGGTAGAATATTAAGCCGCTGCTTGCTAGGGTTATATAGAGTATATAGGATTAGCGTTATACCTACTAGTGCCTAAGCTAACTTTTATATACCTGTCTTTAAATTAGCACTAGATTCGTCTATAAAGATAAGTTGCTTAATAGTAAACTATAAGATATTAGCCTAGTATTAATTACGGTCCTTCTAACTTCGCTCTAAAGCAACGCGACGAGCCTTATATATAAGTAAGTTATTTCCTTATCCATATATTTAGAATATAGCTTACTAACTTCCTACTCCAACCAACAACTCTTAACTCTATAGCAATCGTCCATAGGCTTACTATAACTGTAAAACTGTTATATATATACTAAGCCATCTTATCTAGATATAGATTTGGTACCTTATTAAGTTAGTAGAGTAACGTAACAATTATCTAAGGGCTTAGCATCCTTTTTAGGCCAAAGTATACATAACCAAGCCTCGTCCTTCCGTACCTCTCTAGTTTCTATCAAATTTGTTAAATAGCTTTAGAAGAGCACTTGGCTTAAATACTGCATTATTAATTAGTGGCGCTGGCGTTAATAAGGATTTCCAGGAAGACGTATTGCTATTTGCGCATATTAGGCGCCATATTCGATGGAGGCGATAACTAGAGTTATACTAAGATCTAGAGCAAATATCACAATATTAGTAAGGAAGAGAAGTTGCGAATAGCTTCAAATGCAAGGAGGCGACTCCCTCTTTCTGGTGGCCTACATCCAATTCTACTAGCTCTACATACTAATATAGGCGAGACTTAAGCGAAATTAGATGCCACCGCTGCTGCGCGCATGGGGGGGGGACACCGAACCTCCCGGACCCTGTACGATGTTAAAGTTAAAATTTTTAAAGGGGTGCCAAGAAGATCTGCAAATATTACAAATATAGCCAATATTCGCCAATATTCGCCAATATTCGCCAATATTAATTAGTAATAATATTAATTAATCTAATTGGCCAATATTGATATTAAAACCCTTACTGATACAACCTAGGCTCTTTACCCGTAGGTGTTTGGTTAAGCTCCCATAGACGTATAATTGGTTAAGCTTCGCATCCGTAGGCTTTATATCTATAGATAATCGATTAAGACTCTAGCTATGTAGTCGTTCGGTTAAAGCTCTGCATCCATAATCGATTAAGGCTCTTAGTGTCTACCAGACGTCCAATCCAAAGACCTGTCTTAAGACTTCCTCCTTTGCAAGCACTAACAGCAGCTTCCTTTAAACCACTACCACAGGCCCGGCGCTTTTGTAGGACGTCTTCTATAGCTGCTTTTCTTCCCTTTCTAGGCCGTCCTTGCTCTTAACCCCTTTGGCGCATCCTTAGGCTTTTACGGCTGTTTCTTTACCCCTGCTGCTGGCAGTACGCTCGCGTATCCTTAATATTCTTCCGGCTTAAGAACCTTCTTAGGATTGTCTTCTGCTTCTAGTCTCTTTGCTATTTTCCTACTAGCTCCGCGCTTCGTCTAAGTCGTCCTTTAAAACCATCCGGTGGTAGCTTCTCGGTTATTATAACTACCTCCGTCGCATATTCCTTGGCCTTATGTCCACAATACAGTCCTTTATTAAGACGACCTCTGAGGAAAAGCGCTAGCTCTTGTACGTCTAATTCCTGTTCCCCTTGTAATCCTTAATAAGGTCCTTTACATAGCTTAGCCAGATACGTCTCGGTCCTGTCTTTAGTTGTATAAGGATGGCTTAGGCTTAACGTGGTCAGCTGTGCCCTATGTACGATCTCTTGCAGAGCATCTTTATCAGTGTCTCTTTGTATACTGCTTTACCGTTTCCGCAGTGCCTGTTTTCTAAAGTCATGCTGCTGCCCTTATATAGGTCCCTTTCTTGCCGCGGTGTCCGTTCTCATCGTACAGCTGGCGTAGTACTGAATTCGGATGGCAGTGGCAGTCGTGCTGCGATCAATTGTCGTTCGATTAAGGAATAAGGTCGGCCCGGCCAAAGGCTCTAATTTAACGACATTCGACTGATTTAATTTAGTAACGGTAACGTACTAACATCAAGGCTCTGGCTTAATTCGACTCTTCGACTAACCGTAGCTCTGCATCTGTATACGGCTAATCGTGTCTTCCATACAGTCGTTCAATCAAGGCTCTGCGTCTGGCTCTGCGTCTGGCTCTATGTCGTACAATCGGCTCTATATCCGTGCAATCAACCAAGGCTCCTAGTGCCGTTCTTATCGTGCAGCTGGCGCATCATCGAATTCTAGGGGCGGTATAGAGTTCTGCCGGCTCTACTACTAAATAGACCAATTAGGATTTTCCATCCCGGGGATAGAAAATCGCTATTAGCTCTGTAACAGGTGGTAAGCTAAATTAACATCTAGCTGCGGTAGGTCGTCGCGATTAACGCGTCGCGATTAAGAAAGTAAATAAGAAAGGAGCTTTAGGAAATATAGCAGGTTGAGCAGACAAATAGAAATCTTTTATACGGCCGTCACCTACGTCCCCTCCCCCACCTTAAAACTTAACTGTCCCCTGTTCAAACATCCTACACCTACGGCGGAGCCTACTACGGAGCCTGCTGCGGCTTCTTCTTCTAGAGAGTTCCTCTATCTCTCGGCTTTCTCTAGCATCGCGTCGCTCCGTATACGGGCCCAGTAGCTACTGCAGCTAGTCGTTCCTTATCGGCTCCGGGCCGTTAATTTATTCTTCTTCCTAGCTTCGGCTGTCTCATCCGCAGGCCGTAACCTATTCTGGGTGTAATCTCCTAGTCGTATATTCTTCTACTATGGCGGAGCCTGCGGCTTAACGGTTGTCCTAGTTGTACGGCTATCTCTAAGGGCGAGTCTGCGGACGTTGCTCATCACTATTCTTTAGCACTACTCCATTATAGAAAGCAGTAAAATCCGTTCGTACTATAGGGGGAGCCTATTGCTGCGTCCGTCCTTATCCTTCCCTTTTCTAATTTACCTATCTATCTAGGTCCATTCCTTAGTACGTACGGAGCTAGTTCTTAATACTTTTTAATCGTCCTTTATTGCCGAGCCACGGTAGTTTAGGTCCAGGTCGTTCGCGCATCCTAGCTACTAGTCTTCCTCGATTAGATAGATATACAAATCCTCACTAAATAAGATCCTTTAGCCCTTGGCATTCATAGTCGGACAGGATTCGGGCAATGACTCTTGGCAGTAACTTTACTGCCCGAATCTTCTGCCAAGTTTCATTCTGCCGGTGCAAAATTAGTGGCTTAGAGCTTATTTTTTAGAGTCGTAGCTTAATTTAGCAGGGTCTACCCCTAGAGGTACCTCTGCGCCTCTACGCCTCTCCCTACGCCTCTCCCTACGCCTCTACGCCTTTATATCTCCGCGTCTTTACGTCTTTATATCTGCGTCTGTCTTTACACCTCTCTACCTAACCCCCCATAAGACATGCAAGAAACGCACAAGGAGACGCAAGGAGACACGGGTAGAGACACGGGTAGAGCCACGAGCAGAGCCACGAGCAGAGCCACGAGTAGAGCCACGAGCAGAGGGAGGAGCAGAGGGAGGAGCAAAGAGAAGCAAAGAGAGAAGTAAAGGGGGCAGTCTGGATAGGAAAGTGGGTCGGTAGGGGGGTGGGTCTAGATGAACAGTGCGCAGTTGATCTACAGGGGTAAATTAAGGCTTAGCTTTAACATTCCCTTTCTCGACACCCCTTTCTACCTCTACGCCTCGCACCTCTATACCTACCTCTGCTCGTAGCTCTACTCGTGGCTCTACTCGTGGCTCTGCTCGTGGCTCTGCTCGCGCGTAGAGAGAGACGCGTAGAGAGACGCGTAGAAAGAGACGTGTAGAGAGAGAGAGACGCGTAGGGGAAAACGCGTAAAGCACAAGAGAGAGTAAAAATAGATGATAAAAGTACGTGCACCTTCGTTTAATCGTGCAGCAGCTTGCGGGGCATGCAGGGGTGGGGGAGTATTGGTAAACATTGCATTTGTATGGCTTTTACTAGTAAAATAGGTGCCCGAGTAGTGCCTTGGCTACCCTTACCGCCTGCTGGGCCGCCGCTGATCAAAAGATTCGGGCAGTAAAGTTACTGCCAAGAGTTACTGCCCGGATCCTGTCCGCTACTTCTTGACGCCTAATGGGGGTCTCCCTAAGAGAGCACGGAGTCTTTATTATCTACTGCCACCGATTCTTGATGCGTTCGTCCGTTCTAGCCTGCTGTCGTTCCGTGCGGTAGGGTCTCTGCCACTTTACGGAACGCCTCTAGAGCCGCTGCTAATACGATCCGGATAATTCGAAAGAAGATAAAGCTAGGCCAGAATAGGAAGCTTTCAAGGATAGATCCAATATCGTGTGCTTGCGACCTTGCTCGGTATTCTCTCTTCTGTTCCTAAAGGGCAGCGCTGACTTCCTTTGCCGCCATATGCCTTAGATCTCGTTTCTATCTAATTGATTGGCCCTTGGCTACCTATCGTCTCTGCATCTTTAATAAAGCTCTGGCTATGCTCGTGCGCAGGTAGTAGATCTCAGGTAACTCCGACGGTCGGCCGAAGTTGTCTGATTGGCTAGCTGGTTCGACTGGTTCGCTTGACGTCCTTGCTCGTAACTTTCCGAGACACTCTTTTGCCTCTTGTTGCCACTCTTTGGCCTGTGCGTTGAGTCTGGCTGTCCTGTCTTTTCCGGGACTGCCTGGTTCCCCTCGCTGTCCGATACTGCCTGGTTCTCTTCTGCCGTCTCGTCTGTCTGCAGCTGGCCGTTCTTCTGCAGCTGACCGTTCTTCTGTAGCTGGCTGTTCTTGCGCGTCTCCTGTGTATGTAGCACTAGATTTCTAATCTAAAGAGCTTGCCGTCGTCCCCACGTGGAATGCCATATAATATGTGGGAGGTACGGTGTCTCTGTAAGGCAGTATTGCCAGGGTGTACGGTAGGGAGCAGGCAAGCCGAGCATAAGTCACATAGGGAGTCGATGGAAGAGGACGATATGGTAATGAGGGTAGGCAATAGCCTGAGTACAGAGACGAACCGATGGGGGAGGAAGGAGGCTGCAAGCCCGAGGAGCTTATAAGGGGTGGCCAAGGCCTAGCCGAAGGCTAGCCTTGGCAGCCCCTGAGAGCTCCTAGGATGTAGCCGAGTAAGGGACCAAAAGTACCCTTACAGTCTCTTAGATGGGAAGTCACGGTGCTGCCTATCTATCTATCTATCGGTCTATCGGTCGGTGGATCGGTCGGTCGTAATCAGTCAGAAGTAATCAGTAAAGCAGTCAGTAAGAAGAGAAGAAAAGAATGTATTCCGGTAGGTTCGTGATATCAAGGAAAGGAGGGAAGCCGAAGGCTCTATAAATACAGGAAAATGGAGAGGTGCCAAGACACTAGGCGTAGGCCAATTTACCCCACCACAGTATAAGATAAGAATATTAACGTAGTTGGCGGGCTAGTGGCCCACGCGGGCTAGTGGCCCACGCGGGCTAGTGGCCCACCTCAAAACCCAACCAAAAATTAGATAATCCATACCTTAATATCTTAACAACCACTTAATAATAATTTCTAATAATTTATATTTTGACTTTTATGTACACTTTACAGCTTCTATTAAAGTTATATAGTAAATAGTTTAGTATTTTTTAAGATATAGTAATTTAGCCTTATTTTAGCCCCTAAAATTTAATATATTAAAAACTACTAAACTAATTACTATGCAACTTTAATAGAAGCTGTAAAGTGTATATAAAAGTCCAAATCTAAATTATTAGAATTTATTATTAAGTGGTTGTTACACGGCTAATACTCTCTTAAAAAAAGGAGCTCTTACTACACCCGGCCCAAAAAGACCAAAACCAACCAAAAGAACCCTGAAAAACACCTAGAGAATCCCCCTGAGATGCATGCATTGTAGGGGAGGCACACATTAAACGACGGTGGCTCGCACTCGCGCGCGACCGCTAGAACTACGCCTAGTAATGGCCCTCCATAATAAAGACGGGCAAATACCACACTATAAAGCGGAAATATTTTTATTAAGAAGGCATCTAATAAAATATAAAGCCTATTAGATATATCTAGTATCTAAAATTATAGGGGAGTAACCATTAGCTATAATAAACTAATATAGCTAGTAGAATGGCTCTACTAGTTTAGTAAACCTTAGGCGCCCCTCTAGTAAACCCTTAATTAAATCCTCTAACGGCTAAGCAAAATTAAAAATAAGTATAACCCCTCTTTACCGGCGAACCGTACCTAGGCCACTATAGCTATACTTTTATAGTATAGGGAACCTACCCCCCTTAAGTTAATAACTGGGTATATAATTATAATATAACTAAATATAGAATAAGTAGAGGGGCTTAGGGGATAATTAGAAATAGAAGTCCTTATAAAGATATATAAAGAGGTCTATAACGCTATTATAGTCTAATACCTTAAGAGTAGAGATATTAGAGTTATCCTAAAGGACTAATAGGTAAAGGAATAAGCTATAAGGGTAGAGGATAGGCTAGAAGAACGTATTAGTATAAAAGTACTCTATAAGGATTACCTAGTTAAAGTCCTAGTGGTTCCTATTATTATAGCACTAGCAGAACCTAGCAGAACTTAGCAGAACTTCGCGGTCACGTGACTAGAAGACCGCATAAAAAGAACCCTACTTTAACCAGCGCTGCTCTTCTTCTCCTTTCCTTTCTTTAGCTTTAGATCCTTATTTATAGACTACTAATTGTATAGGCTTACGCGTCTCTCTTGCCGTACTCGTGCCTTAATTAACTAAGTCGCTAATATTATCTAAAGCTTAACTACCCTTTCTTCCTAAGAAGGAACTTAAATATATTTACGGACTATAAACTAGAACAAAACATAGAATTAGACCTAAAGAATATTACCAGAACTAGAAGAATAGAAAAGAATAATAAGACCTATAAAATACGCACAGACCAAAACCCCTACAGAATCCTATTAAAGGTTACCCTAACAACCGTACTACAATGCCAAGAAATACAGCAGCCAGTAAAGCAGCTGCAGGACCCTTAAATATCTCCAATGGTGAAACAGCAACTAACTTAAACTCCTAAGTGGAGCTTACAGTAGCTAATGCCGAAATTAAATAACTTTAAGAGCTGCTTAAAGCCAGAGAACCCCCTACGCCTAGCAAGGAATCATTAGACACCTAGAGACTTGCTATAGTCCTTAAGGCTCTAGCCTAGCGTACAGCATTAGCATTATCGCGGTCCGCAAAGGTCGCGGACCCCCTATTGCTTATAGACGGAACCAACCCTACATTTAATAATTGGAAGCTTTAATTGTAAAATAAGCTTAAAGTTAATGCGGACTACTTCCCTACTACTTGGGCTAAAATAGCCTATGTCTTCGGCCGTACCGGTGGGGACGTATAGACGCACCTACGTCCGCGGTACGTATAGGACTCGGCAAAGCCCTTCCTCTCTAAAGAAGAGATAATTATTTACCTGTCTTCTATTTATAAGGACCCCTTTAAAGTATAAAACGCCCGACTTAATTATAAAAGCCTAAATATAAAAACGACAGAGACCTTCTCGGCCTTTTAGACCCGCTTTCTACACCTAGCCGGCCAGGCTTAAATTCCCTAGGAAGATCTAATGCTAGACCTATTTAATAAGCTTACCCTAGACCTACAGCAAGCCGTACTGCTAGTTTTTACTACTATATAGACGCTAAAGGAACTTANNGACTAGTGCTTGGCTATTNACTAAGGCCTNNNCNGAATTAAGGNACGCGCCAAACGGTATAAAGCCAGAAACCCTTTAAATTAGACCACAAGCAATACAAGAACGGCCCGCAATGCCCCAGCACGATCGGCAACCCCCGCAGCACTACCCGTATAGCCTACCGCCAATTTAGTAGCTAGCCGTACGGCTAGCCCTACTATAGGTCCGGTGAATGCTCGGCCTATATATAGTAACCCCCGTATATAGGCCCTTAGTGATTAAGGAGCTTGCTTCTTTTGCGGATAGAAAGGTTACTGTATAAGGGATTGCTTAATAAACGCGAAAGCGGATAAGGTTTTATTAATCTAGGAGGATAGCGCGGAGTTGGAAAAAGAGGAACCCTAAAGGAAGACTTTTCTTTAGGGTTAAAAGGGATTGATATATTAGATGTTAATCTAGGTTAACTAGTTAGTAGAAGAAGCTGCATTATCCCTTATACTTTATTCTGTAATAGATACTAAGTTTTAACCTCTGCTTTAGCTGACTTTAGAGTAAATACCTTCGCCTTAATAGACACCTAGTGTGCCGTAAAGCTAGCTGACTTTTTAAATACACCTATTAAAGAACTGCCCAAACTAATTCCTATTCGCGGGTACAATAGGCAGATAGGACCACCTATTACAACTATCTTGCGGATTTACCTTTGTGTTAATAGACGAAGGTAATATAACGCCCCCTTCCTTATTACGGACCTAGGTAGCCATAATATAATTTTAGGGCGAAAATAGCTAGCCTATTTAGGCTTATAGCTTAACATATAGAGTAAACGGCTTACCTAGCCCAAAACCCTACCCCTAACCCCTTCCTTTATAAAAGAAATCAGCATTATAATAGAAAACCTCATACGGCCCTAGATTAATACTATTTACTAGGCCGATGCTATGCGTAGGGACTAGGCCTTTAAGAAAGATATATAGCTTAATTCGCAACGGATCTATATACTACGTTACCCCTAGACTACCTATGTCACGCCACCCGCATTAAAGACCTAGGAAGTTAGTAGTGACCTAGAAAAGCCCCCTATAGAGAGCTTAGGCCCTATATAGCCACGAAGAATAGTAAGGGACGTTAGACGTTACACTAAACTAATAAATTAGAGGGATAACCTGCGGAAGATGGAATAGGAGCTAAGAAAGATTACAAACCCTAAACCGCAAAATACGGTCCGGAAAACGGCTGTAAGGAAACCAGCGGACCTCCCACTAGTTAATATCTGCTATATTGGTGCCGTAGGATTCTACTAGAACTTGGTTTAGCCTAATACCGTTACCTTTATAATAAGCTTATACAAAATTAATTAAATAATTAAGGAAAAGGGAAATAAGCTTAGCGGATAAGAAAGCGAGCTTATGGATAAGGAACTAGTAGAATAAAAGCTGCCCTATTAACACCAGAAATTTAAGGACGTATTCTCTAAAGCAGCGTCTAATATACTTTTACCTTACCGACTATATAACTATAAGATTGAGATTAAGCAGGGCAAAGAAAACACCCTTAGCTTTAGCCCCCTTTATAAGCAGTCTATTACCGAATTATAGGCTATAAAGTAGTATCTTATCAATAACCTAAATAAGGGCTTTATTAAGCCTAGCTAAGCCCCTTTCGCCTTACCTATTCTCTTTATTAAAAAGCTAAATGGAGGACTCCGCTTTTATATTAACTACTATAAGCTAAATAATATAACCCGCAAGGATCGCTATCCGCTGCCCCTACTTAATAAGACTTTAGCCCGAATGAGTAGAGCTAAGGTCTTTATAAAGCTTAATATCTGCTAGGCCTTCCACCAAATTAGAATAGACCCTAGGTCTAAAGATCTTACTACGTTTCGGACCCGTTACGGAACGTATAAATATAAAGTGCTCTCTTTTAGACTGACTAACGGACTAGCTACGTACTAGCGGTATATAAACGATGTACTCTTTAACTACCTTAACAATTTCTGTACGGCCTATTTGGATAATATTATAATCTACTCTAAGAACGAGCTAGAATACAAGGAGTACGTCTATAAAGTCCTATAACGGCTCCGCAAGGCTAGCCTCTAGGTCGACATTAAGAAGTCGGAGTTTAGTGTTAAGTGTATAAAGTACCTAGGTTTTATTATTAGTATAGACGAAATTAAAACCGACCTAAAGAAAACGGCCGTAATTAACTAGTGGACACCCCCACGGACCGTAAAGGGGGTATAATCCTTTTTAGGGTTTTGTAACTTCTACTAACGCTTTATTAAGAACTATAGCAGGATTGCCCGGCCTCTTAACCGTCTTACTAGAAAAGACTAGCCCTTCCACTTTAACGCTATATATAGGCAGGCCTTTAATAAGCTTAAGAAACGGCTGGTATCGGCTCCCCTACTTGCCTATTTTAACCTAGAACGGCCCTTAATGCTAGAAACTAATGCCTTAGACGGCGCGATAGCTGGTGTTTTTTCCCAGAAGCAACCGGATGGAGAGTGGCACCCTATTATATACTATTTAAAGACTATAATAGATGCCGAGCTAAATTACTATATCCATGACAAAGAAATGCTGGCTATTATCTCTAGCTTTTAGCACTGGCGTATATAGCTAGAGGGGACCCCTAAGCCGATTAAGGTAGTTTTAGATTATAAGGCCCTAGAATACTTTATAATAACTAAGGCCCTTACGGCCCGGTAGGCACGCTAGGCGGATACCCTATCTTAGTTTAACTTCTTAATTATATATAGACTAGGCGCTACGAACCGTGCGGACGCTTTTATAAGGCGCGAGCAAGACCTAGATAACTAGACGGCTGTAAAGATCTTACTACGGACCCAGACGCTACTATAACTAGAATACCTTAACCCCTAGATACGGGCAGAACTAAGCACGGACTCTTTAGGCGCCGAGATATATCCTATTAACTCCTCTAAACTTGACTTTATTAATAAACTACTATAGGCCAACCAAACAACCCCCTCTCTATAGGAATACCGTAAAAAGGCAAAGAACGTTGCTAGCCCATAGTCCCTTGAAAACGGACTACTTAAGCACTAGGAACGGCTAGTAGTAGCTAAGGAATAGAACTTACGGACCCGGCTTATTGCCAAAGCTTATGCCCAGGTCTCTACGGCCTACCCTAGAAAAAATAAGACCCGTAAGATTATTGGTGACCGCTACTACTGGCCCGGAATAATTATAGATATTAACCGTTATATACGGAACTGCGATAGCTACTATAGATCTATAATTCCACGAGATAAGACCCTAGGACTATTGAAACCTCTCTCGATACCCGACCGCCCCTAGCAGCATATCTCTATAGACTTCTATAAGCTACTAATAGACCGCAACAGATATAATATGGTTATAATTCTAGTTAACCGCTTTAGCAAGCGCCTGTTTTTAATTCCCTGTTATAAGAATATTAATGCTAAGGAGGCGGCCCGACTATATATCTACTACGTCTACCGCATTTACGGACTACTAGATACTATTATATCCGATCACGGCCTGTAATTTATATCGGCCTTCTAGAACGAGTTTACCTGGATCCTAGGTATTAGGCTAAAGCTCTCTATAGCATACTACCCCTAGATAGACGGCTAGACGGAGATTGTAAATCAATATTTGGATTAGAGACTCCGGCCTTTTATTAACTACTTCTAGGATAACTGGGGCAAACTGCTACCCCTAATAGACTACGCCTAGGCAACCCTACCCTATAACTTTACGGGATTTGCACCTATCTAACTAGAAATGGGGTATTTACCCCAAATAAGCTTTAACTGAGATAGACTAGAAGGACTACGGACTGTACGCGAGAAACTGTCTTATAAGGAAGCCTAGCAGTACGCTAAGCGCTTAGAGGAAGCCTGGATAGTAGCCTATATAAATCTAAAAAAGGCCCAGAAATTAATAGAACAGTAGGTAAATAAGTATAGGCGCGAACCCAACTTTACCGTAGGCGATATGGTCTAGGTTATAATAAAGAACTAAAAGACGGAACGGCCTAGCCGTAAGCTAGACTATTAGATGGCGGGACCGTATAAGGTCCTTAAGAAGATAGGTAACTCGTATAAAGTAAAGCTCCTGGATTTGATTAAGGTTTACCCCGTTTTCTTGCTAAATAAGCTATAGAAAGCTACGAACGACCTATTACCTAGACAAAAGAACGAACCTCCCCTACCGATTTAAGTTAATGGCGATAACAAATGGGAAATTAAAGAAGTACTGGCCTGTAAACTAGTAAGGAAAACGCTAAAGTACCGCGTTAGTTGGAAAAGCTATGACCCAGATCCTACCTGGTACCCTGCATGGAACTTTATTAGCAGTCCCCATAAGCTTTAAGAATTCTATAACCGCTACCCTAATAAACTAGGACCCCTAAAGTACCTAGACGAGTAGATGGAGTGCTAGTATAGTGAAGATAATAAGCTATTGGAAGAATATAAAGATAAGAACGCCCTATAAGCATAATACGGACTATAAAGCCTGAGGGCAGGCTTTTACGGAGGGGGGGGTAATGTTACGGCACTGGCAGAACCTGGTAGAACTTGGCAGAACTTCGCGGTTACGTGACTAGAAGACCGCATAAAAAGAACCCTACTTCGACCAGCGCTGCTCTTCTTCTCCTTTCCTTTCTTTAGCTTTAGATCCTCGTTTATAGACTACCAATCGTATAGGCTTGCGCGTCCCTCTTGCCGTGCTCGTGCCTCGATTGACTAAGTCGCTAACACCTATAAGCCTTAGGGTAGAAAAGGGACGCTAGGCGGATAATATAGTAATTATATAAAAGATAGTAAGATAAACGGAACGCCTTATACTAGGACTTAAAATTACCTAAATCTAATAGCTTTAATAGGAAAATATAAACTAAGTATATAATAAGAATAATAAGAGGATATAAGGGTTACCGGAGACTTATTAGGGAGACGCTAAATAAACATATAGCTTCCTTATTATTAGTATATATATACTAAAAATGTAAAAACTCCTTATTTAAAAAGGAATAATTATAAATAGCCTTATATACAATATAAGGCTCTATAACTATAGACTACGCCTAGAATAATACTATTGCTATATATAATAGGGACATACCTAATCTATATACGCAGTATAGGTATACTATAGCCACTATATAGGCCCCTACAATATAAGATATTACTTAAATTAAGACTAAATAAAATATATAAACTGCTATTAAAGTATATATAAGGCGTAGGAGAGAGAAGACTGTATTAAATATAGGAGACGGAAGGCAAGGGCTTAATAGCTGCGGGAATAACTATACGCTAGGTTATATAAATAGAAACAATAGGCAATAAGCTAGGGGGACGTAGGCGCCTTTTTAGCGTTTCCTACCTTTAATACTAGAGGGCTAGGCTAGCTATCCTAAGCCTTAATAGGCTAGAAGCGACGCTGTGTAATATTACTAGACTAATTAGGGATATAAGGGTTATAGGGGATATAAGGGAGAAGACGTCCCGTAGAAAGACCCCTATAGACAACGATAGTAGGCTTAAGACTAGGATAATTAAGAATTAGACTTAATGCGGTAAATATAATATTTATAGCCGACCTATAAAGGGTATATAGCTAACTAGTAAGAATAGAGGAAGAACCGGTAATAATAATAGATTTAGATATAGAAGCGTTAATAGGAATATAAGATATAGGAATAGAAAGCTCTATATAAAATAAGTAGTAACTAGGGTATAGATATAAGAGATAGAAGCTCTAAATATCCTAGAGAAAGTGGAAATAGAAGAAGTAAGGAATAAAGGAGAGTTAAAGGACCCTTACTGGGGGTTTACTACCTATTTATTATATAGTATAACTGCGGTAATATAAACTACTGCTTTGTAAGGCCCCTATTAGACAGTTTAGACCTAGAGAAATATTATATTCTTATTATATAAGAACCGTATTATAATACCTTTATATAATTAATATACTGCCCCTAAGGATTCTAGCTCCTATATAAACCAAAAGCAGCTATACGCGTGTGCTTTATAATTAGCAAGGCTATTAGCCTATCCTTATAGTTATAGTAGGCAGTTAACCTAGATATTATAGTTATAATAATCTAAACATATAGGGGACCGGTATAAATTATTAATGTGTATAACCCTAAGGTTAAAGGGGTTTTATAAATAGAGAATATTATATTGGTAATAAGCTTACTAAAAACTAAAGGTATAGAGTTTATTCTACTAGGAGATATAAACCTCTACCACCCGCGGTGGGGGGGTATCTATATTACTGCAGATTAACAGTTAGAGTGCCTATTAAGAGTTATAGATATCTAAGGCCTTAAGCTAGTTACCCCCTTAGGAGCAATTATATGGTAATAAGGCACTGCTAGAAGTATAATTAACCTTATATTTATAAACGAAGGCCTATACTAGAGACTTAAAAGGTATAACCCTGAAGAAGAATAGGTACTTACCTTAGACTATATCCCTATCTAAATATAGCTAGACCTAAATACTAAAGCGTAACTAAATAGAAAAAGATATGCAATAAGGAAGCTTAAGATAAACAGTTTCTTTAATATAGTTAAATAACAACTTTAAGACCTAGAAGAAATCCACCTAATACTAAATAAGCGAGGCTTATTGGCTACCCCTGAGGAAATTAACTAAAGACTAGAAAGGATCTAGGCAGCAATTAAAAATAGGCTAAAAGAGCACTGCCTGATTTTAAAACTAGGCCCCTATACGCGATATGTATAGTCTATATAATGCGCAGTTCTAATTACCAGCTAATAATAAGTAAGAAGGAAATATATAAGTAGCTATAACCCTAAAGATAAGAGATAATATAAAGATATAAGAAACTAGCTAAAGAATACCCTAAAAAAAGAAGTAAGGAATAACTGGAGATGGTTTATAAACGAGTATACTTCTAACCCGAGCCTCCCCTATAATAAGGGCCTTTAGGCTATAGTAAAATGGGTAAAGAAAAAGGTAAGGCGCTTAGTAGAAGACCTACACCTACCACCCCTATAAAGAGTAGGAAAATTATAGGCTATAAATAATAATAATAAGAAGGTAAAGATCCTTATAGAAAGGTTCTTCCCCTAATTAGCTCTAGTAGACCTTAGTAATATTATAGGCAAAATACTAGTAACTTGCCTGCGGGTTAACAGCAATATAATAATAGAGGAAATAGCTAGAACTATTAGCCGCCTTTTAAATAATATAGCACTAGGACTAGATAGGATTCTAAATAAGGCCCTAAAAACCTATAGGCTATTTATAGCACCTTGGCTTATAGATGTAGCTAGAGTATACTTTACTATAGGCTACTACTTGCGACTTAGAAGATCTATAATGACGGTTGTCCTATAAAAAGAAGGTAAAGTAGATTACTTAATCCTAAAAAGCTACCGCCCTATTGCCTTAGAAAACACCCTTAGTAAGATCTTAGAAAGGGTAATAGCGGAATATATAGTAGATATAGTAGAGAAACACGCCCTACTACTATAAAGCCAAATAGGGGCAAGAAAGAACCGCTTAACACTATTAGCACTTACGCTACGTGCTACCACTATTAAATCTATATAGGCGATGCGAAAGGACTTTATAGTATTAATGCTTAGCCTAGATATTAGTAGTGCCTATAACAATATACCCTATAAGCGTTTCCTGTATATCCTTAGGGTAAAGGGCTTCCTAAAATAGATTATATAATTTATTTAAGGGTTTATAGGCTAGAAAGAAATATTATTAGTCTTTAGTAGATACCAGAGCCCCCCTATTATAGTTATAATAGGAATACTATAAAGATTACCCCTCTTGCCTATACTCTTCTTTTTCTTTATAAGTAACCTACTTAACTCCTTTAAGGAAGGGGCGACCTAGGGAATAGGCTTTATTAATAATATAAACCTAATTATATACGGGCTAATAGCCGTAAAGAATTGTAGAATACTAGAGAAAGCTTATAATACTTATATAGAATAGGCAAAATGTTATAGAGTCTAATTCTTATTAGAGAAATACCAGCTAATTTATTTTATAAGAAAATGTAACTAATCTGCAGATCTCTAGTATATAATTTACATTTAAGGCTTTAGGGGTTAACTAGTTTAGGGCCTAAGGGTATTAGAAGTATAGGTAGATAGTAAGCTCTGGTGGAGCGTATATGCGGCGTAAGCGGCCTATAAAGGCCAAGCATAGTTTATTACTTTATCTAGGATTATTAATTCTATATAGGGTCTATACTTCTAGAGGTTACGCCTACTA
The DNA here is from genome assembly GCF_001692895.1 of Cenococcum geophilum 1.58. Classification (NCBI taxonomy): domain Eukaryota; kingdom Fungi; phylum Ascomycota; class Dothideomycetes; order Gloniales; family Gloniaceae; genus Cenococcum; species Cenococcum geophilum. The sequence continues at coordinate 1,021,352 of NW_027137582.1, read as the reverse complement.
TATATAATAGTCGTCCGGCTAACTATAATATATAAATCCAGTATTTAGGCCATTAGAGAAACTAAGAAGGGCCCCCCTAAATTACTTTTTAAACTACTTTAAAAGGTCCAAATAGCCTGCCTTTAGAGTATTATAGGTGGGTATAAGTAAACGGCCACAGCACTGCTTAAGAAGGAATCTAATATTCCCCCCCTATAGTTATATATTAAAGCTACTATAATATAAAGGATGTAAAATAAACGCAACTCTAATGTTATAAAGTATATTAAGACACGCCTAAGTAAACTATGGAGGGACCCTAGGGTGCCCTATAGGAGAATAAACCAATAACCCTAAAGTAGGGAAGAGATATTAGAGAAATAGGTAAAGAAAGTANAAGAANAATNGTGCNGCTTTAGGGCCTAGGCCTATATAGAGGAGGAAGGGAGACGCGTAAGAGGTTAGTAAAGATAATAGTAAGATAGAGAAAGGAGCTAAAGTAGAACACGTAAGAACGCTAGGAAACTATCTATTGTAATATAATACTAGTTAAACTAACGCTAGAGAGGTAAATAGGAGTTAAAGGTATAGAGGCTAACTTAGGTAAGACGAACCTAAGCTATAGTATAGTTAACGCTATAGGGGGTAAATACCTAAGGGCTCTAAGAAGGCCTAATAAAGGCAGAAAATATAATAGCAACACTCTTAAGAATAGGAATAATAGGACTAAAAGATTGGCTTTACTAGGTGGGTATTTTAGTAGGTAGCCTAAGATACAAATGTGGCTAGCTAAGATAGATACTAAAATATGTAATACTGCTATGCCCCCTATATACTAATTAAGAAATAATACTTTTAGTAGCTAGTATAGAGAACTATAATATACTGCTCTTAATATAAAAAGGCCTTAAGGCGGTTACCTAGTGGCTTATTAGTTAAAATATATTAAATTAGTTCTGGGTTATAAAGGAAATGGTAATAAAAGGTAAGGGGGCGGGTAGTAGGTAGCCCCTAGTAACTCTACAGTAGTAGAGTAATAGTTTGTAATACTAGCGCGTCTATAGGCTTATTACGGCAGCAGTGGTTCCTAAGGAGGTTAAATAGTAAGGTAGTAGAGCACCATAGGCGACTTGTAGGCGCTAAGTAGGCGAGTCCTAAAAGGCGGGGAGATGGATTACGGGGTTTTCTTATTTTTCTTAAATAGAGTTTTCTCCCTATATGTAAATAAGGAGTAGTCCGCGTGGGCCCAATAGGGATCCGAATCGGACGTTAAGCAATGAATTATTATTATTATTAAGTGGTTGTTAAGATATTAAGGTATAAATTTGGTGAGTTTTAAGGTGGGCCACTAGCCCGCGTGGGCCACTAGCCCGCCGACTACGTTACTGTATAAGGTAAGGTATATAAAAGCCTAGTATTAGCGTATAGAACACGTATACTTCTGGTCTAACGCTTTACTGGATATGTAAAGTAGGGCGCTAAGGCCCCTGTTTGCAGAGCGGGATAAACTTTATTAGAGCTGCATTCGAGGGGAAGCCGGTTTCGCTAGCGACTGTATAATCGTCCCCGCCCATTATCGTAGGAGTGCTTTTCCTCCTCGTCCAGCGGAATGAAAACACTAGCGTCTTGGGCTCGTTTTTGGGCTCCGCTGTTAACACTAATGTCCGGGGACCAGTTCTAGGACTTAGGAGTTTCGCCTACTAAAATAGAAGCTCTAATTTTAGTAAGGGGCAGGTTTTAGCCACGCTTTAGTAGAGGTATTTTTAGGCACGGAACTCTAAACCTATAACTATATCTAGCTAACAGGAACCGCCAAAAGGGCAACTGGTAATAAAGTCTTTAACGTCCCAAGCCCTATCTATAAAACCCGTAACACGCAAGAGATTATATAAGTAGGAGGGAAATATTAAAGAAGGGTGACGAGCAAAAAAAAGACGAAATTTTCCAAAGATAAAAGGAGAGTATCTTAAAGAAAGGTGATAGACTTAGAAGGCTCTTTTAGGCAGATGTTTATATCTTCCGCATTTCATCTTCCCCGGCACTGTTCAGGTGTATGTCCTGGAGCTTAGGACACCCTGAACAAGTCTATTCAGCCGACGCCACATCCTTGATCAGTCCATCAAGTACTCATACCGGCGGCGTCCCAAGAGTATTAACATACAAAGGATTTACCTCTACCTCCCTAACCCACATCGCCCACGGTTTGCTCGAGCTCCAATCATTCATCACGCTTGCATCCGCCTGCTCTCTCATATCCAGATACCTGACTCCATCTGTATGGCCCAGCTCTCCATCCTTAGCCGCAAGCGCAGCCAGCGTGAGAGCTTTTCGTTGTACGCGGGCATTGCTGGCTGCGAAATAGGCGCGGAAGGTTGATTCGGTGAGGTTCGCTCCTATAGTCGCGAAGCCGTGACCGCGCATCACGACTAGAGTGTTTGTGGGAGCGTTGCTGGAGCTTGAGTTGGCGAAGAGAGAGGCCAGTGCAGCCCCTAAGGGGTTGGTGCTGACGAGCATGTCGTGGACTTGAGAGTTGTTGTAGTATTGTTCAATCTCGAAGACGGGAACTTTGGACCCCAGGAAGCCGGCCATGTGATAGCTCGGCCTCATGTCCACGCCCGCGATACCGTAAGGAATCACGTCCTCACTATGACTATGAACCACGCTATTTACCTGGGGGAAGCGCTTCAGGATCTCCGAGTGGATGTAGCGCTCTGCGTATCCTGCTGGATCGGAGGAATTGACGGCCTCGCCGGATGAAACGTAGTATTCGTTGATATCGGCTGGAGAGGAGACGAGAGCAGGTGCAAGCTGCTTCGAGAGAAAGAAGGTAGAAGCATTGTTCGGGTTCCTCACCGAGACATGGCCGTAAGCATCGAGGACGTTGTGGTAGTGGAGGATGTGGTTGGAGGTTATGAGGGTGGAGAGGAGGGCGGTCAGGTTGGTAGAAACCATTTTATTCTCGGTTTGATGTCTGAATGTGAGGATGGGCTTAGATATTAATCGCCTACAGATCGGAGGACGGACATTGCTATTGCTTGGACTTTATAGATCTACAGGTAAAACTCCTTAGTACAATACCGGGTATATAACGATACCATTGGTATTACGATCTACACGCCCTGATCAAGCCTTTTTTGGTGTAATTAACGATAATCTAACTTTTGACGATATCGTTAGGTGCCTCCACCAAAATCGGTATAACCAGTTTTAATTCGTCGGATTTGGCCTTACCTTACCGCGAGTTCAGCCATTAACTTTCATTAAAATCTGACAAATTTAACCTTAGATCTTACTCTCCATACTTAATTCTACCTTATTAATTATAGGTAGGTCTCGAAATTCTAAGGCCACGTCGTCATGGATTCTCTGACTTTGAACGCCAGAAAATACGCGCCCACCCCAGTCTACTACAATCGGAGGTTGCTCGCTAGGCAAGCGACTTCCTCCGTCGAAAAATTAATTAATCCTTAATATTAGAAATAATGAGCGATAAATTTAAGCAGCTTAATCTAGCTAAATTGCCTTGCAGGCAAGGCCTACGAGAGCACGTAGCAGAGCTCTACGCTGGACCAGATCACGATGCGGAAACAGATAAGGAGGACGCCCAACTACCTCAAATTAAGCTCAATAAGGCGCTAGAGGCCTTACGAACCCTTCGATTGTATAAGGAACAACAGGAAGCTGGTGATAGAGAGGCTATTGTAACTCTGTTAAGGCGCGATCGTCGAATTCAAGCCCGATAGCTTTAAAACACCAAGCAAGTGGCGATCTCCTCTTTTTTGGTAGAGCCAGTTGCCCAATTACGGCTTCGCGCATGTAGATACATAATATATACTATGATTTTGATTTTTGGTGTATCTTACATACAAAACCTGAATACAACGATACCATTGGTATTACGATACGCTCGGCTGCAGAAGCCATATCGTACTAAGGAGTTTTGCCTGTATAGGCAAAACTCCTTAATACGATACCGGGTATATAAAGATACCTTTGGTATTACGATATACGCGCCCTGATCAAGACTTTTTTGGTGTAATTAACGATTATCTGACTTTCAACGATACCGTTAAACTCTACCACCAATATCGGTATAACTAGTTGTATGGGAAGGCGTATATCTGGCCCGTAAGGAGGATAATCTATACCCTTTAGGCTTTAAGATCCACTTTTTATTAAGTTTTTACTGCTTATTCACCCTACACGTGACTCTTGATATAACAATACCATTGGTATTACGATACATTTGGCGCCAAAACCCATACCGTACTAAGGAGTTTTGCCTGTAATGGTGTTTATGCTTCTTCTCGTGCAACAAGTTCTGTACCACATATGACATCACTACCAGCCAATCGGAGTTGTATGAGGTAGACATGCATGGAGTCACTCCATTCTCGCGAGCTAAGGGGGGCTGGGCGTGTACAGAAGCTGGTTGCTCTAATGGGACTTGCTTTCGGAATGAGATGTTGAAGCGCTTGCATGTGTTGAAGACGTTCTGGATCACACACACTGTGTCTTTCGTAGAAGAATTGGGCTACTGATGACTGTAAAATCTAACAGATTCTCGAGGGGAGAGCTTTGTGAGGTTGAAGCGAACACAAGGACGTGAAAGGCTCGAGAGTGGATGGGCGACTCTGCCCAGTAACTGCATGGCGATCCGTGCAGCCGGTTAACGTCTTAGCCACCCACTCGAGACAATGCACGGGCCTCCTACCAAAATCAAAACATCAAAATACCCCTTTACTACACTACCACTATGTCCTCTACTACCCCCCAATTGCTGTCGCTTGACCAAGAAGATCGAATACAAATTATTCTTTAATTATTGGAAGCCGATCCTAATTAATCTGGCCGTTTGCTTGCCCGAATATACGGTCTATCGCCTTCTTCTATTTACCATCGTCGTAACGGCCGCTGGTTGATTTTGGGGTTGATTTTGATATCAAATTGATTTTGATTTTCGTAGGAGGCCCGTGCATTGTCTCGGGTGGCTGTCTCGTTTGGGTGGCTAAGACGTTAGACGGGTTCTACGGAGGACGGAGCAGAAAGAGATTTCCCCTTCCTTTTTGGGACTAGCGGTGTTATCCCCATAAGGTGCCCATAAGGTTGCTGAGGTTTTGGGCCTCTTTGGGGGGCCTTTGGCGGGTCTAGGGGCATAGACTGCCTGAAACCTCGTTACTCAAGCGACAGAGCCCCCATAACTTTAGCGACCTTATGGGGGGTGTCCACTAGTCCCAAAAAGGAAGTGGAAATCTCTTTTTGCTCCGTCCTCCGTACCGGCTTTCTCCGACGATAGCGCGTGCCAAGCCTTTTCGGCCCTTCCAGGATTGCACTGTGAGCACAGTAACTTGTACAACCAGATTGACTCGATGCAACTGCGGCTGCACCGCGGTTTCTGGCTCGGTGACGCCCCTGCACGACGTGGGAACCTTCACAATCATGCGATGGAATAAGGCGGTGAAGGAGTGCTTTGTTTTAATGCGTCCCGGCCAAGAAAGCGCCGGCCACCCAATGCAGCAAAGAGCCAAGAAATGGGAAGAAGGGTTGTCGTCAGTCTCAAACGCTCGTCTTAAGAGACATCAGTCCTTCCTCCCACACTTTTGCATTTTATATCCCCTCTTGATTTTTCCTAAACCGTCGTTCCATACTCTTCAGAGTTCTCCTAAGTTTACAGGATGAATTGTCCATCACAAACCGATAACACTCTTCTCCATCCAACCTAGAACCAGAGCCCTCCGCAGTTGGCTGCTGATCTGACGACTCGTCAGGACCTCAATGGCATAGCGAATGCCAGAGAATAGAGAGAGTCTTAAAATAAGGCGACGAACATGCAAATCTCAGGCGCTGAAGAGGTGCACAATTCTCCATAGGAACCACCCCGGACAGTCGCAAAGCTGGCTTCCGATGGGAAGCGGGCCCAGAGCTCTACAGAGTGCAAAGACGCTCCGTAGAAAGCCTTTCTGACTCGCTATTCCCTTCGGATGCTGCAAATTAGCATCAAGTACGCGAAGTTCGTTGGACCGGGTTTTCTGATAGCGGTTGCTTATATTAATCAGGGGAATTATGCAACAGATGTTGCGGCGGGTGCTGAAACCAAATTCGCTCTCCTATTCATAGTCCTGATATCTAACATATTCGCCATCTTCTTACAGTCTCTCAGCATCAAGTTGGGAAGCGTCACCGGTCTCAATCTGGCTAAGAATTGTCAGGCTCATCTTCCAAAGTGGCTTACGATCATCCTATACGTCCTTGCAGAGTCGGCCATCATCGCAACAGATATCGCTGAGGTGAGCAATTCTTTTCTCGTTATTTGCCCTGGTGGCGTTAATAGGATTAGGTTGTTGGGTCCGCCATTGCATTGAATCTCCTTCTCCACATTCCTCTTGTAGCTGGATGTGCTGGCCTATTTGGAATATATATAAGCTCATTGTTGATTTTATTATAAATTGATCAAATATCACCTGTATGTGGCCCGCTTCGTGGGGTGGCTCGCTTCCCGGTCAGCTACGTTACTTGACTGTGACGTAGTATGTACTTCGCCAGTTGACGCATGAGTTATTCTTGGGCTAGGCTGGGCAGAATTCAGCTTACGTCTGGTGGCGCGTTGCCTGCGCTAGCAGGGAGGGTGGCCGACCCGTTCCGGCCACACCCTTGTGGAGATGGCGGAATATACATACATACTAGACGACTTGCCAAGAAACCTAAATATACGGTCTTCGCTGTTACAATAGCTAATATTAAAAAAGCCTTAGTACTAAAGAAGCATACTAACCCTGCTATAAAAGTACTAGTAGATTACTATAAACACCTAGATATATTCTTATAAAAAGAAGCCAATAAGCTAGTAAAGTACCGCGCGGTAAGTCTAGGCTGTTGGGTAGGACATATAAAAAAATTATTATTCTAAGTTAATAGCCTAGGAGACTAACTTAGTACTATAATAGTAATAGATCTATTAGTGTATTATAACTACCTAAGTAATATTTATACCCCTTAATAGAACGATGGCAGTATATATAGATCTGCAAATTATTATTTAATTACTTAATAAAAATTGCTGCTATAACACGGGAAGTTAACGCAAAGGTCACTTTCTAAATATTTGTCGATTAGTAGTCCGTGTACCGATTATAAGAAAAGAATAAGAACTCTATCTATTAACGAGGGCTTTAGAAGCTCTCTATATACATAAAATAGGTCTAAGTAACTAAGTTAAATACTATAGGCAACTGCGATAAAATAGGTAATAGAAACAGGTGGTAAGATATAGGGTACTAGGCATTAAAGTTGGTAGTAAAATAATAGTAAGATAGCGGTAAGGAAACCCGATCTGGATTAACATACCCCCCTAGCTTTAAGCCCCTATAGGTTAAAGCTATATTGCGGGTCTTGGTATAGTATTAAGTTAAATATATACCGTAGTAATTTAACTCCTAATATTTGTTAACGACTTAGTTAATTAAAGCATAAGTATAGCAAGAAGGGCGTATGCAAGCCTGTATGATTGGATTGTCTATAAACGAGGATCTAAAGCTAAAGAAAGGAAAGGAGAAGAAGAGCAGCGCTGGTTAAAGTAGGGTTCTTATATACGGTCCTCTAGTTACGTAACCGCGAAGTTCTGCTAAGTTCTGCTAACTAAGTTCTGCTAAGTTTTGCTAACTAAGTTCTACCAAGTTCTGCTAGTGCCGTGACATTACCCCCCCCCCCCCCTTTAGTAAAGCCTGTCCTTAGGCTTTATATATCCGTATTACACCTATAGGGCGTTCTTATCCTTATGTTCTTCTAGTAGCTTATTATCTTTATAATGCTAGCACTCTATTTACTCGTCTAGGTACTTTAGGGGTCCTGGTTTATTAGGGTAACGGCTATAGAATTTTTAAAGCTTATAGGGACTGCTAATAAAGTTCTATATAGGGTACTAGGTAGGGTCTAGGTTATAGCCTTTCTAACTAACGCGGTACTTTAGCGTTTTCCTTACTAGTTTANAGGTTAGTATTTCTTTAATTTCCTATTTATTATCGCCATTGACTTAAATTGGTAGGGGTGGTTCATTCTTTTATCTAGGTAATAGGTTATTTGCGGCTTTTTATAGCTTATCCGGTAAGAAAATAGGGTAGACCTTAATTAAATCCGGGAGCTTTACTTTATATAAGTTGCCTATCTTTTTAAAAACCTTATACGGTCCTGCTATCTAATAGTCTAGCTTATAGCTAGGCCGTTCCGTTTTTTAGTTCTTTGTTATAACCTAGACTATATTACCTATAGTAAAGTTAGGCTCGCGCCTATGCTTATTCGCCTGCTATTTTATTAATTTTTAGGCTTTTCCTAGGTTTATCCGGGTTACTATTTAGGCTTCTTTTAAGCGCTTAGCGTACTGCTAGGCTTCCTTATAGGATAGTTTCTTATATATAGTCTGGGGTCCTTTTAGTCTTTTCTAGTTAAAGCTTATATAGGGTAAGTAGCCTATTTCTAGTTAAATAGGGGAAAATCTAGTAGAGTTGTGGGGTAGGGTCGCTTAGGTATAGTCTATTAGGGGTAGTAGTTTAGCCTAGTTATCCTAGAAGTAGTTAATAAAAGGCTAGAGTCTCTAGTCTAAATATTAATTCATAATCTTTATCTAGCCATTTATCTAAGGGTAGTATACTATAAAAAGCTTTAGCCTAATACCTGGACCCGGGTAAACTTATTCTAGAAGGCTAATATAAACTACGGCCCTTAATCGGATATAATAGTATCTAGCGGTCTGTAGATTTAGTAAACATAGTAGATATATAGTTAGGCCGCCTCTTTAGTATTAATATTTTTATAATAGGGGATTAAGAACGGGCGTTTGCTAAAGCGGTTAACTAGAATTATAACTATATTGTATCCGTTACGGTATAGAGGTAGTTTATAGAAATCTATAGAGATATATTACTAGGGGCAGTTGGGTATTGGAAGGGGTTTTAATAGTCCTAGGGTCTTATCTCGTAGAATTATAGACCTACAGCAGTTATTACAGTTCCGTATATAACGGTTAATATCTATTACTATTCCGGGCTAGTAGTATTAGTTACTAATAATCTTACGGGTCTTATTCTTTCTAGGGTGGGCTATAGAGACCTAGGTATATGCTTTGGTAATAAGCTAAGTCCGTAAATTCTATTCCTTTACTACTACTAGCCGTTCCTAGTGCTTAAGTAATCCATTTTTAAGGGACCATAGGCTAGTATCGTTCTTTGCCTTTTTACGGTACTTCTATAGAGAAGGGGCCGTACGGTTTATCTATAGCAGTTTATTAATAAAGTTAAGTCCTAAGGGGTTTATAGGATATATCTCGGCGTTTAAAGAGTTGGTATTTAGTTCTACTTTTATCTAGGGGTTAAGGTGCTCTAGTTGTAGTAATATCTTGGTCCGTAATAAGATCTTTATAGCCGTCTAGTTATCTAGGTCCTATTTACGCCTTATAAGGGCGTCCGCACGGTTAGTAGCGCCTAGCCTATATATAATTAGGAAATTAAACTAGGATAAAATATCCGCTTAGTGCGCTTGCCGGGCTATAAGGGCCTTAGTTATTATAAAGTATTCTAGGGCCTTATAATCCAAAACTACCTAAATTAGCTTAGGGGTCCCCTCTAGCTATACGCGCTAGTGCTAAAAGCTAAATATAATAGCTAGCATTTCTTTATTATGGATAGGGTAGTTTAGCTTAATAGCTATTATAGTCTTTAAATAGTATACAATAGGGTGCTATTCTCCGTCTATTTGCTTTTAGGAAAAGACGCTAGCTATAACGCTATTAGAGGCATCAGTTTCTAGAATTAAGGGCCGTTTTAGGTAAAAGTAGGCAAGTAATAAAGCGGAGATTAGCCGTTTCTTAAGCTTATTAAAGGCCTGCCTATATATAGTGTTAAAGTAAAAAGGTTAGTTCTTTTAGGTAAGGCGGTTAAGGGGCTAAGTAATCCTACTATAGTTTTTAATAAAGCGTTAGTAGAAGTTATAGAAGCCTAAGAATAACTATATTCCTTTTACAGTCCGTAAGGGTTCCTACTAGTTAATTACAGCTATCTTTTCTAGGTTTACCTTAATTTCGTTTATACTAATAATAAATCCTAGGTACTTTATATATTTAACACTAAATTCTAATTTCTTAATATTAGCCTAGATGCTAGCTTTATAGAGCCGTTATAGAACCTTATATTCTAGCTTATTCTTAAAGTAAATTATAATATTATCTAGGTAGGCTATATAGAAGTCGTTAAGGTAGTTAAAGAGTATATTATTTATATACCACTAGTACGTAGCTAGTCTATTAGTTAGTCTAAATATAAGTACCTTATATTTATACGTTTCGTAATAGGTTTAAAATATAGTAAGGTTTTTAGATTTAGGGTCTATCCTAATTTAATAAAAGGCTTAATAAATATCCAGCTTTATAAAAACCTTAGCCCTACTTATTTAAGCTAAAGTCTCTTTAAGTAGGGGCAGTGGATAGCGGTCTTTGCGGGTTATACTATTTAGCTTATAATAGTTAATATAGAAACAAATTCCTCTATTTAGCTTTTTTATAAAAAGAATAGGTAAGGTAAAAGGGACTTAACTAGGTTTAATAAAGCCCTTATTTAAGTTATTAACAAGGTATTATTTAGTGGCTTATAACTTAGTAGTAGATTAGTGGTTAAGGGGGCTAAAGCTAAGAGTATCTTCCTTGCCTAGTTTAATCTTAATCTTATAGTAATATAGTTAGTACAGTGGAAGTATATTAGATGCTGCCTTAGAGAATATATCCTTAAATTTCTGGTGTTTTTAGGGCAGTTTCTGTTCTACTAGCTCCTTATCTATAAGCTTGCCTTCTTCTTAAACTAGGGTTTCTTTTTCTTTAATTATTTAATTAATTTTATATAAGCTAGTTATAAAGGCAGCAGTATTCGGCTGAACTAAGTTTTGGTAAAATCCTATAGCGCTAATATAGTAAATATTAACTAGTAGGAGGTCCGTAGGTTTCCTTATAGCTGTTTACCGGACTATATTTATAGTTTAGGGTTTATAATCTTTTTTAGCTCCTATTCTATCTTCCGCAAGTTATCCCTCTAATCTATTAGTTTAGTATAGTATCTAATATTCCTTACTACTCTTAGTAGCTATATAGGGCCTAAGTTCCCTATAGGGAGCTTAGCTAGCTTATTACTAAAAATTTTAATTTCTAGTACGGGTGGTATAATATAGGTAGTCTATGGGCGGCGTAGTATACAGATCCATTACCAATTAAGCTATATATCTTTCTTAAAAGCCTGGTCCCTTTGTATAGTATTAGTTTAATAAGTGGTGTTTATCTACGGCTGTATAAGGTTTTCTATTATAATGCTAATTTCTTTTATAAAGGAAGGCGTTAGGGGTATAGTTTTAGGCTAGATAAGCTGTCTGTTCTATATATTAAGCTATAAGCCTAAATAGGCTAGCTATTTTCTCCCTAAGATTATATTATAGCTTTTAAGGTCTATAATAAGAAAGGGGATATTATACTACCTTTATCTATTAACGCGGAGGTAGATCCGCAAGATAGTTATAATAGGTAGCCCTATCTATCCGTTATACCCGTAAATAAGAATTAGTTTAGGCAATTCTCCAAGGGGTATATTTAAAAAGTTAGCTAGTTTTATAGCGCACTTTCATCAGGAAAATGTTCATGCCTCCTAATAGTACTGACAGGCTCCTAATAGCTCCTGTTAGGGCTGCTAGGATCTCCAGGAGACCCTCACACTCGGTTTCCTATCAGGAGCCTATTAGGAGGCCGCCCGGACCAAACAGACCAAACGGACCTCCAGGACCATCAGGACCATTAGGGCAATTAGGACAATTAGGACAATTAGGGTAATTAAAATAATTAAAACTCTAGATTTCAAAATAAGGTATATTAATACTCCAGTATTTATAGCAGTTAAAATATATAATTTAGGTTAATTTTAGGCCCTATTCTATGTACACGATGCTTTAAGCAATTTAAATAATCTAAATCGATCCTTCCTACCTACCACCTATATCTATGTCTGTGTTTGTGTCTACTCGGGCGTCAAGTAATTAATTAAGGAGACGAGGGGTAAAGCTCTTGCATAGGCTCCAAACCGTCAATTAGCGGTGTTCCCGATAATCCGCCGGCCGTATACTAATTTCCTAACTAGGCCTAGTACCTGCCTGCCTGCTTGTCCTACCTGTCTGACCGTCCTACCTATCTATACCTACCTATCTGTGCCTATTATGCCTACTTGTCTATACCTACCTGTCTATATCTATAATTTAGGGGAGAGGTCGGCCCGATCAAAGGCTCTGCTTAATTCAATTGGTCGATTGATCGTATTAATTCGATTGCGATTAATTGTATTAATTCGAATCATTCTCTATAGGCGTTCGCTGGCTATATATTTAAACGGTAGTCGTCTAGGGTGCCTCCCTAAGAGGCCTTAATTCGATTTAATTCGGTAATAGGATAATATTAAGGCTCTGGTTCAATTCGATCGATCGATTAAATTAATCGTAGTGTTCGCCGGCTGGTCGTTTAAACGATTATCGTCTAGCTTTGGCGACGGTCGTCTAGTTTTAGCGACGGTCTCTAGTTCTAGCGACGGTCCTCTCCTACCTGCCTACCTACCTGCCTACCTACTTACCTATCTGCCTACCTACCTACCTATCTACCTGCCTGCCTGCCTGCCTGCCTACATTAGTGTTTGGTTTAATTTAGGGGAGGAGTCGGCCTAATCGAAGGCTCTAATTGATTCGAATCGTTCTCTATAGCCGTTTACTAGCTATATATTCAAACGGTAGTTATCTGGGGTGCCTCCCTAGGAGGCCTTAATTCGATTCGGTAATAGGCCGATATTAAAGCTCTAGTTCAATTCGATCGATTAATTAAATCGTTTGTGGTGTTTACTGGCTAGTCGTTCAAACGGTCGTCTAGCTCTAGGACGGTCATCTCATTCTAGCAACGGTTGTCTAGTTCTGGCAACAGTCGTCTGGTTTTAGCAACGGTCCTCTGCTGGCTGCCGTTCTAGTGCCTCCTAAGGTAGAAAGGATATAAGGAAGGGTAAAAAATAAGGTGGCTACCAAGGGGTAACTTGGCAGAGGCACGTGTAGGCTATCGGGAATATAGCGGGGACCTAATAGTAATATGTGTCATGCGGAGCTTCGTGTAGAGCTTCGTGTAGAGCCCCGTGTAGAGCTTCGTGCAGAGCTTCGTGCAGAGCTTCGTGCAGAGCTTCTGTAGAGCTTCGTGCAGAGCTTCGTGTAGAGCTTCGTGTAGAGCTTCTGTAGAGCTTCGTGCAGAGCTTTGTGTAGAGCTTCGTGCAGAGCTTCGTGTAGAGCTTCGTGCAGAGCTTTGTGTAGAGCTTCGTGCAGAGCCTCGTGCAGAGCCTTAGTAGTGTGGCTTGAGGGGTGTGCATAGGGTGTTGCTTTGGGGGGGTATCCTGCCAGGAACCTGACAGGACGGTCAGGAAATACTAGTTTCCTGTCAGGAGCCTGTCAGGACGATTAGGAAATACTAGTTTCCTGTTAGGAGCCTGACAGGACGATTAGGAAAATCAAAGATCCTGGTAGGAGCCTGTCAGGACAATTAGGACGATCAAGATCCTGGTGGCTCCTGACAGGAGCCTGTCAGGAGCCTGTCAGGACGACCAGGACGATTAGGAAAATCATAATCCTGGCAGGAGGCCTCCAGGATCTTGGCACCCCAACAAAATGCTGATGTTATATTAATTAAGGTAAAAATATTTACTCCTAAGTTAGCTAAAGCAGAGGTTAAAACTTAATATCTATTACGGAATAAAGTATAAGGAATAGTATAGCTTCTTTTACTAACTAGTTAACCTAGATTAACATATAATATATTAATCCCTTTTAACCCTAGATAGAAGTCTTCCTTTAAAGTTCCTCCTTTTCTAACTCTATATTATCCTCCTAAATTAATAGGACCTTATTTATCTTTACCGCTATTAGGCAGTTCTTTATAAAGTAGTTTTTTTAGCTATGTAAAAAGCAAGCTCCTTAATTACTAAGGGCTTATCTATAGGGGTTACTATATATAGGCTAAGTATATACTAGGCCCGTGGTAGGACTAGCTATATAACTAGCTACTAGTTTAGCGGTAAGCTATATAATAGGAAATATAGGAGTTATAGATTATGCTAGGGCATTATGGGCCGTTCTTATAGAACTTATAGTCTAGTTTAAAGAGTTTCTAGCTTTATACCACTTAGCTTATGCCTTAATTTAATAGAGGCCTTAGTTAATAGCTAGACAGTAGTCTATAAGTACCTTTAACGTCTATATAGTAGTAAAAACTAGTAGTATAGCGCGCTATAGGTCTAGTATTAAGTCTTTATAGGGAATTTAGGCTTAGCCGGCTAAGTATAAAAAGCGGATTTAAAAGGCTAAAAAGGTCTCCATTATTTTTATATTTAGGCTTTTATAATTAAGACGGGCGTTTTATACCTTAAAAGGGTCCTTATAAATAGAAGATAGGTAGTTAATTATTTCTTCTTTTAAGACAAAAGGGTTTACTAAGTCTATAGCATATCGCGGATATAGGTACGTTTAGGCGTCTCCGCTAGTATAGCCGAAGATATAGGCCATCTTGGCTTAGTTGTTAGGGAAGTAATTGTTGGAATATATAGACAGAGGTTATGTGGTCACGTTCTACCGATCAAACGATTGTGCCGTTACGCCTACAATCCACCTGCGCTAGCACCGTACTGCCACATGCCATCGACAAACCGATAGCGCCGCTATGCCTGCTATTACGATACTGATCGCGCCTGTACGCCTGCGATCTACCAACCAAATGATCATGCCTGTACGCCTACGATCTACCGACCGAATGATCGTGCCTGTACGCCTGCGATCTACCGACCAAATGATCGTGCCTATACGCCTACGATTAACCGACCGACTAATAGACAAGCTCTACGCTTGACCACTATCACTACCGCCGCTGGTACCGTACTACTACCTAAACAGACTGTTGCTGCTTCCACCTCCAGCTAAACCAACACCTTGCTGCCTTCCTGCAGCGCCACAAGCATAAAGAAAGAACTGCTAGTGTCGGAATATATGGATAGAGGTTACGTGGTTACAATGTCTCTAATTAGTCATCCTTATAATAACTCATCAGCCCCCTACTTAGGCACTGCGATCCTTACAATCCTTTACTTTCTACACCTATTGATAACAAGATAAATCTACGATTAATAGGCCAATTAAGTGCACTTGGGTGATACCGACAACTACTAATACTAAAAATATAAAATAGGAGCTAGCTTTTCTACTACCTTTTAGCCTAATCTCCCCAGAAATCTTCTAGTAGGATTAGTAAGGAGAAAGGGTATAAGAATAGTAAAAACTAGGAGACCCCCCTATAAGATACAAAATGCTAAAGACTTATAAGTCTAAAAAAAAACCTCCTATAGAAATAAGTGATAAAGAGTTTATATTTACTTTTTCTCCCCCCTCTCCTACTTCTGGCCTATTTAGAATAGAAGAAAAAAAAACATCCTTAGTCTTCTCCTAAAAAAGAAAACTAAAAACCTATAAAAAAGACAATAAAACTAACTACTATTGCGGATAGTATACCTACTAGTATATCTAGTGTACCTTTCCCTTTCCTTTCTCTAAAACAACACCTATAAAAGGCTTTAGATAGCCTAGTTTAGGCCTATAAAGGGCTAAAAGAAGAAAAAGAAGAAGAAAAAGAAGAAGTTAAGCGAATAGGGAACTATATATAGAGAATCCTAGTAGGAAAAAATCCCTTTACAAAAGAAGAAACGGCAAAAAAAGAAACGGTAGAAGAGGTCCTACATCAGCATTTTGTTGGGGTGCCAAGATCCTAGAGGCCTCCTGACAGGATTTTGACTTTCCTGGAGGTCCTGATCGTCCTGGTAGACTCCTGGCCGGCTCCTGGCAGGCTCCTGGCAGGATTTTGATTTTCCTGATTGTTCTGGTCGTCCTAACAGGCTCCTGGCAGGATCTTTAATTTCCTGATCGTCCTCTTACGGTCCTGTCAGGGTCCTGACAGGAAACTAGTATTTCCTGATCGTTCCTGACAGGCTCCTGGCAGGACCTTAATTTTCCTGATCGTCCTGTCAGGTTCATGACAGGATACCCCTAAGCGACACCTCTCCCAACCCCCCCCCCCAAAGCGACACCTCCTATGCACACCCCCCCAATGCGACACCCTCCCCACTGTGATACCCCCCTAATGGGATACCTCCCCCCTAATGCGACACGACCCTATGTGCGCGTGCGCGCGACACATAGTGCTATCGGGTCCCCGCTATATTCCCGATAGCCTACACATGCCTCTGCCAAGTTACCCCCTTTGCAGTTACCCTATTCTTTACCCTTCCTTACATCCTCCCTTAGGAGGCACTAGAACGGCAGCTAGTAGAGGACCGTTGCTAAAACCAGACGACCGTCGCTAGAACCAGACGATCGTCACCAGAACTAGACGACCGTCGCCAGAACCAGACGACCGTCGCCAGAACTAGACGACCGTCGCCAGAACTAGACGACCGTTGCCAGAACCAGACGACCGTCGCCAGAACCAGACGACCGTTATAAGAACTAGACGACAACCTTTCGAATAACCAGCTAGCGAAGACCACGAACGATTCAATTGATCGATTAATCGAATTTGATATTGGCCCATTACCGAATCGTATCAAGGCCTCCTAGGGAGGCACCCTAGACGACTACCGTTCGAATGTACAGCTAGCGAACGGCCATAGAGAACGACCTGGATCAATTAGAGCCTTCGATCGGGCCGACCTCTCCCCCGAATTAAATCAGATACTGACACAGGCAGGCAGGTAGGTAGGTAGGTAGGTAGGTAGGCAGGCAGGTAGGCAGGCAAGCAGGAGAGGACCGTCGTCAGAACCAGACGATAATCGTTCGAACGACCAGCCAGCGAACACCACGATCGATTCGATCGATCGATCGAATCGAACCAGAGCCTCGATATCAGCCTATTACCGAATCAAATCGAATCAAGGCCTCCTAGGGAGGCACCCCAGACGACCACCGTTTAAACTTACAGCCAACGAACGCCCATGGAGAACGATTCGAATTAATACAATCAATCGCAATCGAATCAAGCAGAGCCTTCGATCGGGCCGACCTCTCCCCCGAATTACAGATACAGACAGGTAGGCATAGACAGGTAGGCACGACAGGCACAGGCAGGCACAGACAGGTAGGACAGGCAGACAGGCAGGCAGGCAGGCAGGCAGGCAGGCACTAGGCCTAGTTAGGAAATCAGCACACGGCCGGTGGATCATCGGGAACACCGCTGATCGACGATTTGGAGCCTCCGCGAGAGGCTCCTCAGTCGATCGCCCGACGCCCGAGCGATCGTAGAGCTCCACGACAGACACAGGCGGTAGACAGGAGAGATTGATTTGGATTATTTAGATTATATATAATTAAATTAATTTTGTATTTTTTGACTAGCTGCAAATACTGGAGTGTTAATATACCTTATTTTTAAATCTAGAATTTTTATTGTTGTCCTGATGGTCCTGATGGTCCTGATGGTCCTGATGGTCCTGGAGGTCCTGGAGGTCCTGGAGGTCCTGGAGGTCCTGGTGGTCCTGGTGGTCCGGGCGACCTCCTGACAGGTTCCTGACAGGATGCCGAGTGTGAGTGTCTCCTGGAGCTCCTGACAGCCCTGACAGGAGCTGTCAGGAGCTGTCAGTACTGTCAGGAGGCACAAACATTTTGCTGATGTAAAGGGACTAGTAAAAGAAGTAAGAGCTCTCCGTAAGGAGGTGGCCCCTACTAAGAAAACCTACGCAAAGAGGCTAAAGAAGAACCTCCCTTCTTCGTCCTTCCTACCCTCTATATTACTACTATCTCCTACCCCTTCTACTTCTACTAGAAGTAAGAAAAAGCAGCTATAAAAAAGGAAGCTAGTCCTAATTATAGACGAAAAGGACTAACCGCTAGATACCTTCTCTATACGGAATAAAGTTAACCAACTGTAAGAGTATATATATTAGGTCCCGCCGCGCTTGCGACAAGTTCGCAAGCACTTAGTCTTTTTGGCCGTATGGCGACGTGGAGGCGGGCCACGTTACACCAACTATTTACATTAAAACTGTAAGTAGAAAAGCTAGTACTAGCGTCTATAGCTAGAACTAAAGGAAAGTAAAATATTCTCTTTATAACTATAGAAGAGTATAATATAGATTTCCTAGTTAAATATAAGGATATTTAGTATAACTGCTTTACCTTTTAAAGAGAACAAAAACTAGAACCTTAGGTTTAAGTTATAGCCTATAGGGTTCCTACCCTACCTTTTTTAAAAGAAGGAGGCTCTAAGCTTCTAAAAGAAGAAATTAAGACCTTTAATCCTATAGAGATATAAGGACTACCTAGATGGATCTTATTTAGTATAAAAAGATATAATCTATAGACCAGATTTGGCTTTATAGTTTTTACTATAGAGAATAAAAAAAAAGACAAGAAATCCTAAAATAAAAAGAGATATTAATTGTAGGTATAGCTACTAAGGTAGTAAAATACCTTAAAGTCTCTCCTACTACGCAGTGTAATAGCTACTAAAAATTTGGCTATATAGGAGACAGATACTCTACTAGGGCCTATAGATATTATATAGCTGTACATCTATCTAAAGACCACATCTGTCCTACCTATATAGTAGGGGGCAGGCCTTATAAGCATACTACCCCTCTTTGCATTAATTATAAAGAAAAACACCCTACTAATAGTAAAGACTGTGAGGTTCTTAAAGCAGCTAAACTAGTATATAGTACTAGTGTAGAAGATTCTATAGAAGAATAAAATTAATAGAATTCTAGAGGGAGGTAACTCCTACTAGGCTTTTAGGTAAAAGATAGTAGAGAGTAAAAGAATAGAAATAAATTGCAAAAGGATAGGGATAGGGGTTAGGATTTCTTATTATTTTTCTTACCATTTTCTTATTCCCTAGTAGTTATAGTATCTTAGTATTTTACTAGGAAACTATAAACTCCTAGTTTAGGGGTTTATAAACTACTAGGATATAGCTACTAGTATATATTAAGCTGCCTAGAAAGGGTTTATGTATATAGAACTATAGCGCTATAGCCTAAGGCTGCATGCGTAGTATTATACGTAGTATAATATAATGGATATTAAAATAAAATAAAATAAAATAAAATAAAATAGCTCTAAAGCTTCCTTTCTACCTTTTATAAACGCTATATTGCTAAAATAGGCTCTAGACCTTATTAATGCTCCCTTATACTTAAATTCCGCCAGAATTCCTCTACTACTACGATAGCTAGGTTTGCCTAAAAAAAGCTAATTAAATAAATTATGTATAGGAACCGTAAGCTGGTAAATATTGGGCATAATATACACAATAGCGATAATTTTATAAATCTTTAAGATATTAGGGACCTGCTCACCTAATATATAGGTAATTACTTACCTTTACCTCTCTTAAATTTTTTTCTTTCTATTCTATATAGGAGACCTTTCCTCTTTTCTCTTCCTTAAAGATAGTTTCCCCTACTATTGGAACCTAATAGATTAAAGTTTTGCCTATATTAGACGTAACTATTATACAAACAGGTATCTAAAAGTAATAGTTAGATTATTAATAATATAAAAGGGGTGGGTTATATACTACTTACCTTTAGCGGGTATATTATAGTTACTAGCCTTTAGAGGTCTTTAAAGGTCTTTAAAAGTCTTTAGAGGTCCTTAAAGGCCTTTAATAGTCTATCTATACATTAGTTAGTAAAATACTAAGTAAAGGTTATACATGCATATCTACAAGGCCAAGCTATATAATAATTCTTATTAGAGTAACGAAAGTGTACGTAGACTTAAGCTAGGCTGCAAATAATAAAAAATATAAAGTTGCGCGTAAAGGCAGCCTAAATCCAAATCACTAAACCGTATAAACATGGGAAGACGCCACTTACTCTACATTTTTATTCTTGCGTATAAAGAAGTTCCCGCTATATATTATAGGTAGTAAAGATTAGTAAAGGTTTTAACCTAACTCGGGGTTATTAAATGGTAAGGAAGGGGTAAATAGATATATTACACCCTAGCTTATAAAACTTAGGTATATTACCCTTTAGCTACCCTAGTTATCTAACTACAATAAAAGCTTGCAGATATATATAAGATAATAATATTCTTAATAGCCCCCGCCCCTGTAACGGAACCTTATAGCAAGAACTACAATGGGCTCGTTAATAAGCTAGGTGTGTAGGTAATATAAGATAAAGTTAATAATATAATAATAACTGGTGGAGTGGTTGCCTAATAGATTAACTCCAATTATATTCTAAGAATTACTATAAGGAAGGAACTATCTAGGTAGGGACTGTAGTCCTTTAAATACACAACCGTACTCCTATAAAATCCTTCTTATACGTAATATACGTGTTATACGTGTTATACATACGTTCCTCTTATACACTGCGTACACTGCGTACAACATTATATAACCTTAGCTACTATTCCTCGTTATATAGTTCTACCGGTTCCATCCTAGACCGTACCTAAATTAACTAACTAGCTTCTTCCGACTTCTCTTTAAGTAGTCATAATATTATACTTAAAGCGTCCATAACACTATCTCCTTCCTCTTTATCTTCGTCCTTAAAGATTTAAAATATCTCTAGGTCGTTTACTAGAGGTATAATATCCGCCTAATTAATTTAGTTAATATCGTTGCTTATTATACTAAAGGCTCCTTCCTCCTTATAGGCGCAACGTTATGCTTATACTATTGCTGCGATATTATCTCTTAGTAAAATTATACCGTCTTTATATTCTCGTTATTTGGAAGAGGGGTTAGTCTATATTACGTTAGCGAATCTATTTTTATAATAACCGTCCTCTTACTTAAAGTATACTAAAGTAAATATTNGTTCGTCCTATAACGTTTACTCCGTCTCTAATATTAAATATACGCGACCTATTACTCTAAATAGTCGTCTAGTTCCCTAATTAATTTGTCTTAGGGTTTTATATTTAATCTACTGCTACGTAACTAGATAGTAAACTATCTTAGGCTCTTACTAAGCTAAAACGTTCCCATAATGTGGAGCAGAAGGCTCTTAAAACCTATATTACGGCGTTTACTCAGTTACTCTGTCTTAAGAAGGTTTATAAGAAGGTATATTTTAAGGAGTAAAAACTTATAGAATAGGGTCTATAGGAACTTAGTAATAAGAGAACTAATCCTCTTCTAGCTAAAAAGGAAATAGATTTAAGTAGTTCGGTAACTACTCTTCCTAGGTCCCCCTTAGGTAACTTATTTTTTAGCGATCCTTTTTTTTTAATACTGCCTAACCTAATCTCTTTTGATACTCCTATACCTTTTCTATAGCATTTTCTAAATTCTCTAGTAGTTCCTAGGTAGTCTTATTATAGCCTATTTACTTAACCTCGTACTATATTTTATTATTAATATCCTTATAACTAATAATCTTTAAAACTTACTATTTATTTTCTTCTTATCCTTTATACATATCTACTTTATAAGCTAGTAGCTTAATATTCCTATATACTAGCTCTAATATTACAATATACTGTATAGAGTAGATCTTTATTCTAGCTAGTAGGTTTAACTTAAACGTAACTAGTAAATCCTTTATATAATTTTAAAAGGTCCTAGTCTAATATAGTCTAACTTCTTACTTAGTTGTTAACTTTTAAAAATTTTATATAGTAGCCATACTTTATTTCCCTCCTTAAGATCTGGTCCCTTAGATCTCTTAGCATTATAGTACTTTTTTATTTTCTCTTATACTCCTTTTACTAATTCTATAAGGTCTATATAAAGATTTATTAATATCTTTATTTTTTCTTTTACTATGCTACTTATCTTTTTCGCTTATTATAGTAATAATAATATTTTTAGCTTATATCCGTAATTTGCCTTAAATAGTAATATACCTATTCCTTTTTAAGGTATTATATTGTATATAAACTATATAACTAGTAATAGTAATACCTAATTATTCTATACATAATTAATATAGTATCTTAAATACTACTCTAGTATCTAATTTAGTCTTTCTATTTAACTATCTGTCTGCGGATAATATACAGTAAAAGTTACTACTTTAACTCCTTATTCTGCTAAGAATACCTTTTAAAATACTGCTATAAATCTTAAATCTCTATCTAATATAATTTTACTTAGTGCTCTATATCTTATAAACACTTCTTTAATATAGATTCTAGCGACGTCTTCCGCTGAGATTTCTTCTATATATACTATAAAGTATTTCCACTTTATAAGCTTATCTATTATTACTAAGATTATATTATAATCTTATCCGGTAATAGGATTTCTTAACTTTAGTAACTTAATAATAAAGTCCTATAATATAACCTTCTATAGTCTCTTTAGTATTTTAATAGGTTATAGCCCTCTATATAGCTTATACCTTATTAATTTATTCCTTTAGTAATTTAGATATTCCTTTATAACTTTTTATACTAAGCCTTAGATTCTATTAATAATATACTCCTCTTAGAGTCTTAATACTAAGCCTATAGCTCCGTTATGTCCCTAAGTTATTCCCTTATAAAATTCTTCTATAAATTACTCTACTATACTTCTTAGGATATACTTTACTTCTTAGTTTTTATATATATCCGTCTATAGATCTTCTAGCTATACTTTTAGAATTTTTTACGCCTAAAAGCTTTCTAGTGTCTTATAAACTCTTTCTAGTCCTTCCTAAGTCGCTATAATTTTTAGATAATTATACCTAATTAATCCGTCTATATCCCTTTATAGTAAAGCCCCTAATAGCTTTTTATCGTTTTATAGTTTAGCTTTTTAACTTAAAGTATCTACTTACGTATTATCTATACCCTTAGTATACTAAATCTTAAAATAGTATTCTGTAAGCATCTCTACCCATTTAACCTATCTTTAGTTAAGTTTCTTTATTATTAGGAATCCTATTAGGTTCTTATAATCTATCTTAACTATAAATAGTTTCTCTATACCTTATAAAAACGCTTTTTATTTTTTTAGTACTATAACTATACCTAATAACTCTTTATTATAAATGTTATAGTTTAACTCTAGTAGTATTATCTTCCAACTATAATATACTACTAGGTGCTATCTATCTTAATATCTCTATATAAAGTATGCCCCTAGTATATAGTCTAATATATTTATCTTTACAACCGTCTTTAGACCTAGTTAATAGATCTTAAGAACTAGCTTCTAGGTAAACAACTCCTTAACTTTCTTAAAGAGTTTTTGCTATTCTTTTCCCTATACCTATAGTTCTTCTTTCTTTATTAACCGCGTAAATAGTTTAATATTTTTTAACTACTACGCTATAAACCTTCTATAGTAATTATAAAACCTTAGGAACAATTTTAACTATATAATATTCTCTAGTTCTTACTAATTTACTATAGCCTTAATCTTCTTTAAATCTATACTAAGTTAGCCTAGTTTAATAATAAATTTAACAAAATTAGTCTTCCTAGTAAAGAACTTATATTTTTTAATTGCTACTAGCATCTGTTCTTCCTATAGTCTCTTTAAAACCTATTTAACGTATTCCCCGTATTCTTCCTTAGTTATTAAGTAGATAATAATATTATTAAAGTATACTATAACAAATTTATCTAAGTGTTCTCTTAATATATTATTAATACGCTTTTAAAATATTGCTAGTGCGTTTATAAGCCTAAATTGCATAACTAATGGCTTATATAGTCCTTTCTTTAACCTAAAGGCTGCCTTTTATTTATCGCCTTCCTTAATTTTAATCTAATAGTACGCTTATCTTAGATCTATCTTTATAAAGATTTACGCGTTACCTATCCTATCTTAGATTTCGCTAATTAAGGGTAAAGGATACCTATCCTTTCTAGTAATACTGTTTAACTATCTATAGTTAATATATAGCCTTAGTTTACCATTCTTCTTTAGTATAAATAGTACTGGATAACCCGCTAATAACTGCGATAGTCTAATATATTTCTTTTATAGGTTTTCCTAGATAAACTCTTTTAATACTTTACCTGCCCGCGAAGCCCTACTGTACGCGTCCACGTCGCCGCGGGTGGAAACATTATCGGGAAATCATTCCTTATGATGGCTAAGTGCAGAGGCGATGGAGGAGAGCCGCCGTAGCGCGTGTAGCGCGCTGGTGTTGCGACTCTGTGGTGTTGAGCCTGCGACGCGTATATCGCCCTTAATAACACTAGGAGTCCTACTGCCCCCGCTTAGGGCTCCTGCTATACTATTTAGGGGGGCCATTAAGGGAAACTGGGATACGAAAACCGCCCGACGTATAACTACCTGGCTTATAGCTAGGCCCGAAACTGGCCTTATTTAGCTAGTTAATGTGGACGCGCCCTAGGCGTATAATAGGACACCCTTAGGTTTATACTAGCTCTAAGACCGAGAGGATACGGTGAGGGCATAGGGAACCTTTTTTTATAAGAACTTGTTAAGGTTAACGCGTTGTAGATACTTTATACGAAACTTATTAAGGCCCTAAGGCCACCGCAAAGAACTTATTAAGGCCCTGCCTAGAGAACTTATTAAGGCCCCTCTATAAGGGCCTATTTGGTATTTGGTATACCTAGGTGACTTAGAAGAGGGTTTTAATAGGCGTGGTGCGCGCGACCTAGACGACGGCGACGCGCTGGCAATGTAATGGTAATGTGACGGCGACCGGACGGCGACTAGATGGCTTAACGAGGTGGAAATACGGGTAAAGCTCTAGGCAGCGGAAATATAGGCTAGCTTTGACGGCCCTATGGCGTTTGACTTATAGTTGACTTATGGTTGACTTATGGTCGACTTATAGGTGACTTATAGGAGGGTCTTAATAGGCGTGGTGTATGTAACCTGATGCGTATATATATAAGGCGATTTATAGGAGGGTTTTAATAGGTGTGGTATACGTAACCTAATGCATATATATGGGGGAGGCTGTAGGGGAAACACAGGCTAGTTAGATAAGGACTTAATAGTTAGAGATATAGGCTAGCTTATAAAAAGGGGGGATATAAGCTTAGTTAGTAGGAGGGGGGAGAGTAGGTCGCCTGGTGCGGGATCTGGTTTTTATAGCCCCCCTTTTATAAGATATGGTTGGCCTGTTATAAGGAGACTCTTATAGGTAACGTGAAACGGGAACTAGTAGTATATAGGGTGTTGCGCCCCTATATTACTACTGGCTTCCTATAGGGCGTAGTACGTAGTAGCTACTGCTAGCTTTAAGGACCTTATCCCTTAACTAGGCTCTAACCTTTAGTATACTTAGTAGGTAGGTAGGATTATACCCTAGCTGGAGAGACTACTATGTGGCTTAAGAGAATAGATGCGCGTGTTGGTATATTAACAGACGGAACTATTTGCCTTTAGGGCGGCTTATTAGTAAGATATGCTTAAGGAGCAAATAGGAGTTACTTAGGTGGGAGAGGCAGTAGCTTAGCCTTATTTGTAGAAGGTATACCTAACTATATTATAGGATATAGCTACAACGTCTTTGTAGGATTATATTAGTAGGCGTGAAGATAGGAGTTGCGACCCCTGGAAATGGTAGCTTATACCCACGCCGGTGGAAATAATAAAGAAGGTGTAAAACTAGAGGCTATGGAAGGCTTTTAAGCCGTATAAAAGCGTACTAATTTTAGGAGGAAACTCTTATATAGACTACTGGGGGGTAGACTGGTACTTGGGTAATACCGTTATAAGATATCTAAAAGAACTGGTGAAATTCCCCGCAATTGGTGGTGGCAGCTAACTGCTTATAGTTTGGGACTAAAGCACTAGAAAATTGGGGTAGAGGCCTAAATAAGTAGGTATGTTGAACTTTACTATATTACTAGCTAATATATAACTACCTGTCTAAATAAGGCCCTAAAAACCTGTGGGCTACTTATAGCACCTTGGCTTGTAGATGTAGCTAGAGTATGCTTTGCTATAGGCTACTACCTACGACTTGGAAGATTTATGACGACGGTTGTCCTATGAAAAGAAGGTAAAGTAAATTACTTAATCCCAGGAAGCTACCGCCCTATTGCCTTAGAAAACACCCTTAGTAAGATCTTAGAAAGGGTAATAGCGGAACGCATGGCAGATATAGTAGAGGAATACGCCCTACTACTATAAAGCTAAATGGGGGCAAGAAAGAACCGCTTAATACTATTAGCACTTACGCTACTCGCTGCTACTATTAAATCTGTATGGGCGATGCGAAAGGAC
This sequence comes from Cenococcum geophilum 1.58, assembly GCF_001692895.1. Taxonomy (NCBI): domain Eukaryota; kingdom Fungi; phylum Ascomycota; class Dothideomycetes; order Gloniales; family Gloniaceae; genus Cenococcum; species Cenococcum geophilum. Next base: position 995,128 of record NW_027137582.1, on the reverse strand, counting down.
TTTGTAGTATTAATGCTTAGCCTAGATATTAGTGGTGCCTATAATAATATACCCTATAAGCGTCTTTTATATATTCTTAGGGTAAAGGGCTTCTTAGAATGGATTATATAATTTGTCTAAGGGTTTATAGGCTAGAAAGAAATATTACTAGTCTTTAGCGGATACTAGAGCCCCCCTATTATAGTTGCAATAGGAATACTATAAGGATTACCCCTCTCGCCTATACTCTTCCTTTTCTTTATAAGTAACCTGCTCAACTTCTTTAAGGAAGGGGCGACCTAGGGGATAGGCTTTATTAACGACACAAACCTAATTATATATGGGCCAATAGCCGTAGAGAACTGTAGAACACTAGAGAAAGCCTATAATACTTATATAGAGTAGGTAAAACGTTATGGAGTTTAATTCTTACTAAAGAAATACCAGTTAATCTATTTTATAAGAAAACGCAACTAATCTATAGATCTTTAGTATATAATTTATATTTAAGGCTTTAGGGGTTAACCAGTTTAGGGCCTAAGGGTATTAGGAGTATGGGTAGACAGTAAGCTCCGGTGGAGCGTATATGCGGCGTAAGCGGCCTATAAAGGCCAAGTATAGTTTATTACTTTATCTAGGATTGTTAATTCTATATGGGGTCTATGCTTCTAGAGGTCACGCCTACTATATATAGCAGTTGTCTGGCTAACTATGACATATAGATCCAGTATCTGGGCTATTAGAGAAACTAAGAAGGGCCCCCTAAAATTACTCCTTAAACTACTTTAAAAGGTCTAAATAGCCTGCCTCTAGAGTATTATAGGCGGGTATAAGTGAACGGCTATAGTACTGCTTAAGAAGGAATCTAATATTCCCCCCCTATAGTTATATATTAAAGCCGCTATAATATAAAGAACGTAAAATAAACATAACTCTAATGTTATAAAGTATATTAAGATATGCCTAAGTAAACTATGGAGGGACCCTAGGGTGCCCCGTAGGAGAATAAACTAATAACCCTAAAGTAGGGAAGAGATATTAGAGAAACAGGTAAAGAAAGTAGAAGAAAAATGGTGCCGCTTTAGGGCCTAGGCCTATATAGAGGAGAAAGGGAGACGTGTAAGAGGTTAGTAAAGATAATAGTAAGATAGAGAAAGGAGCTAAAGTAGAACATATAAGAACGCTAGGAAACTATCTACCGTAATATAATACTGGTTAGACTAATGCTAAAGAGGTAAATGGGAGTTAAAGGTATAGAGGCTAACTTAGGTAAGACAAACCTAGGCTATAGTATGGTTAATACTATGGGGGGTAAATACCTAAGGGCTCTAAGAAGGCCTAATAAAGGCAGAAAATATAATAGCAACACTCTTAAGAACAGGAATAATAGGACTAAAAGATTGGCTTTACTAGGTGGGTGTTCTAGTAGGTAGCCTAAGATGCGAATGTGGCTGGCTAAGATAGACACTAAAACACGTAATACTGCTATGCCCCTTACGCACTAATTAAGAAATAATACTCTTAGTAGCTGGCATAGAGAACTATAATATACTGCTCTTAATATAAAAAGGCCTTAAGGCGGTTACCTAGTGGCTTATTAGTTAAAATATGCTAAATTAGTTCTGGGTTGCAAGGGAAATGGTAATAAAAGGTAAGGGGGCGAGTAGTAGGTGCCCCCTAGTAACTCTATAGTAGTAGAGTAAAAGTTTATAATACTAGCGCGTCCGTAGGCTTGTTACGGCAGTAGTGGTTCCTAAGAAGGTTAAACAGTAAGGTAGTAGAGTACTATAGGCGACTTATAGGCGCTAAGTAGGCGAGTCCTAAAAGGCGGGGAGATGGATTATGGGGTTTTCTTATTTTTCTTAAATAGAGTTTTCTCCCTATATGTAAATAAGGAGTAGTCTGCGTAGGCCTAGTAGGGATCCGAATTGGACGTTAAGCAATAAATTATTATTATTAATACTTTACCTTCCTCTTTAGTAAGCTTATAGATTAGAAAAAACCTTAAACTTATTTCTAGTTCTAATTCTATCTTATAGTTCTATACTATATACTCTAACAGCTTTTTACTTTTTAGTAATTATAGTTTTTTATTATACTTGTAGTATTTCTTTAGTATATAACTTAGTCCTTTTTCTATTTCTTTATAGGTTGCTTTTACTTAGTACTATACTAACTTAGCTTATTATTACATTTTACGGCGTTAAGTATCCCTAATATTAACCTAACCTATAACCTAATTAATCTTTAGATTATATTTCTGTAACTAAGGTATTTCTAATACTGCCTTATTATTCCCTAATAGTAATATATTAAAAGACATCTTAATTTATCTCCCTTTAATGGTTAACTAAATAGGTCCTATTTTAAAATTAATAATACCTCCTCTATAGGCTATTAGATCTCCTAAAATTATTACTAATAGGTAAGGACATTTCTTCTACCTATATAGTAATCCTATTCTTTTAACTGCTACTAGTAAGATATAGTTCCTTATTACTCTACTATCTATTAATACTTTAAACTATTAATCTTGCCACTTAACTCGTAAATTTAAATATTATCCTTAAATTCCTTTAAGGGTCTAAGGCTCTACTATTAGCTCCCTCTAGTCCTATAGGCCTTTACTTTTCCTAACTATTGGCTGCTTAATTCTATTTATACTTAGTCTACTTTTAGCTAATATTTAGTTCGCTTTTTATCTTTAATATACTATAGATATATATTCTCTAGATATTCCCACTACTATTATCTATCTAGGCATTTTTCCGTAAGGAATCTTCCTAGCTAAAGTATTAACTCCCCTTAGGTTTATACTTCTACTAGGTGCTAATTATATATATACTTAGCGTTCCTATATTTCGCCTTATTAGATAACTAGTATATCCTTACTAGGTATTTTTAATTCTTATCTTTTAGTGCTTTATATATATTACACGTATTATTTATATATGCGATCTATACCAATATATAATATACTTAATATTTTAGGTTAACTCTTAGCTTATCTTTATCCTTAAGTTTAAATCTTTCTCGTGTTAATCTAAGCGTTGCGACTTCGTTCGCAGGTACTATAATTTACCTCTTACTTCTCTAGTCCTCTAATTACTCCTTTAGATCTTTTAACGTTATAATTAAGGCTCCTTTAATATAACTTATAGTCTTTTCTATAATTAGGTAGTCCTAGATAACTTTTTTATCTAATTATATATAGAAATCTTTCCACTTATCATTATGCCTTTGCCTATACTACTTTTGGTATAGCTACTAGAGTATATACGGCTTATCCGTAAGGAAGTATCTTTTTATTACTACGTTATAATAGCCCTTTATATATCGTTCTTTAAACCTAATTAGGATTCCTAAATCCTCTTTATCTTCTAGTTTAATAAGCCATTTAGCTCTTAATATACCTATTTTAGGCCTATTAGTAATTCTTTATACTAGTGCTTTATCCCTTATACGTCCCGGTATACTAAATTTCTTATCTAGTTTCTATTCTTGCTATATAATAATTCTTACCCTAAATTCTACTATGGTTTCTTTTAGTTTGCGCCTTACACTTAGATCCTTAAAGTTCTCTTACTTTTTAATCTTAGTATTAACTTTTTAATCCTTAGGTTAAACACTATATTCTCCTAGTAAGTCCCTTAAGTTTATATATCTGTCTCCTAGTCTAGTTGCTATTTATGCTGCAGATTCTCTAATCTATAAAGAAGCCTTTTACCTTTTAGTCGCGGATAACTTAATTTATACTCCAAATTCTTGGTTTCTTAGATTCTTTAATCTTAAGCTTACTTCTAACTTAAGCTTTAATCCTACCTTAGTCTAACTAGGCTTAGGTATTCTTATCTTATCTTATCTTAAAAGTCTTAAATCTTACTTATCTTATCTTAAGAGTCTTATACCTATAGGAAACTCTATCCTAAGCTCATTCGTATATCTTTAAACTAAGCTACTACCCTACTCTATCGGTTTCTGTCTATTATAGGTCCTTAGGTCTACCTTATCTTATCTTAAGAATCTTAAGCCTTTGGCTTCTTACCTTTATTAAGTACCGAAGTAGTTCGCTGTCCTACTTCTCTTATATCTTATAAAGCAATAAACATCGTATTTAGTGGGGTCTTAATCCCTACTAATATTCCCTATTCTATAGTGGAATTATTCTTTACCTTTAATATAATATCTCTAAGGTCTGCATACTTCTAGTAAGCTACCTTCGTTGCCTTATTGTTATAAAATGTTTCGCCTATATTAAACTTATTATCCTTAATATCTAGTTTATAAACTAGTTTGTTAATTTCTCTATACTTTATAGATTTTGGCTTCTATAGCTAATAGCTTGCGCTATACTTAGCGTCTTTATAAATCTGGTATGTATTATTATAATAAAATATAAAACTTCTAATTAAACACTCTTTTGTTCCTCATAGTATACTATCGTCCCTCTATACGTATATGTCTTCTGCTATTAGTCTAGTTCCCTTTATTATATAATAACTCTAACTATCTTTATAATTCCTCGCGAAGTAACCTTATTTTCCTCAATTTATATAAGCTCCATCTTTAAACTATTAACTTTGCTATAGAGTCCGCCTAAACGTCTTCTGCTATTAAGATCTTTAGTTTAGCCTCTACTTCTTAGTCCTATAATTACTAAATCCTTAACCTCTAGGTTTTTATGGTTTTTTACTCCATCTCTTATAGGCTTCTTTAGTACCACTTAGGTCCATTAGCTCTACGCCATACTATAATTTCTAACTTAGCTTTAGTTAATGCGTACTCTACGCCTTATATAATTATAGAACTCTATCCTAACCTCTCTTAGCCTGTTCCCTTTAGTAGATCTAATTATTAATCTTAATCGCTTAATTTATTAGCTCCCTTAGAGTGTCCATATCTTCTATTAGGATAATTATATCCTAGACTTTAGCCTTAAGTCCTTACTTATACTATACTATAAGCGCCCTATTATTCCACTTAACTTATATAGCTAACGTCTAGAACTATATTATATACTTAATTGCTAAGGTTTGTTGCTTAATACTTTAGAGTTTTCTTTCTGCTATAGTTATTTCTTCTAGGTCTCTAAATATCTATATAAGTTGTTCCGTAAACCCTTCCTAGCTTAAGAATATAAATCGCACCTTTTAATCAGTGGTTGTTATTCTGTTTACCTATATTTCCATAAGGTAAGGCTTAAACTACTTAAGTGCTCTTCCTAATAGGAATAGTCCTGTATAGGCTATTCGGTCTATAGGTATTAGTAGCTTCGCCCCTTCTTATATAACTTTAAAGTACATCTGCGTAAGAAATTCTTTTAGCTTTAACCTTTCTCCAGAGTACCTTTTAATTAATAGTAACTTAATCTTTACTGCTCCTATTCTATTAACCCTTTCTTCTAATACTGCATTGTTAGTTATTAACTAGTTAACTATCTCTTATAGTTATCCGACCGTTATAGGTTGCTATAAGTTAGTATTCGCTATACTGGTGTCACCTAACCTTAAAGTAGTTGCCGCCGTTAATGGCGTTATGGTGGCTGCTTTTAGTGGCATATTATTTAACTTTCTATTCTTAATACCGTAACTAGGTAGTAATTATATAATAGAACCTTATAGCAAGAACTATAATAGGCTTATTAATAGGCTAGGTATATAGGTAATATAAGATAAAGTTAACAATATAATAATAACTAGTAGAGTGGTTGCCTAATAAATTAACTCTAATTATATTCTAAGAATTACTATAAGGAAGGAACTATCTAGGTAGGGACTATAGTCCTTTAAATACACGACCGTACTCCTATAAAATCCTTTTTGTATATAATATACGTGTTATACGTGTTATACGTACGTTCCTCTTATACACTGCGTATACTGCGTACAACATTATACAACCTCGGCTACTATTCCTTATTATATAGTTCTACCGGTTCCATTCTAGACCGTACCTAAATTAACTAACTAGCTTCTTCCGACTCCTCTCTAAGTAGTCGTAATATCGTACTTAAAGCGTCCGTAACAGCCCCAATTGTCCTTAAAGAGATATTTAGAACTACTTCTTTTCCTAGCCTAGTTTATAACGTTTAGATTAACCCCTAATATAGCGACTACTAAATTTATCTTATAACTTATAGACCTTACTAAGAAGCTTAAATGGGTTATTAATAGTGTCCCGCGCTCTTATATATATCTTATAAAAAGTAACTATTAGACAATTAAGGATTTAGGTATAAGGCTTTTTAAGGCTATAAAAAAGCTCCTAGTAGAGATTAAATTACTTAAAAAAAGACGTATAGAGTCGGCTTATAAGGAGGGCAAATAGCGGTTAAACCAGGTATAAGAGAATAGAAAAGACACTATTACTAGTTTAAACTTAAAGAATTAAGGGATATTCGCAAAAAATATAGCACTTTTCTTTAGCGGTCTAAAGGATTTAGTTATTAATTTAGATATAATCTAAATAAGGAAGTAGGCGACCTAAGAAAGGTGCGAGTAGATTTATAGCCTAAGTCCTAATAGGATAATTTTCTAAGCAGCGGCCTTTAGCCCTACCGTATAGACGGCAAATTTAATATTAAAGGATATATTTAACTTTATAGTCGAGCGGCTTAACCTAGAGGATATTTAGGTATGGCCTTCTAATATATATTATATACTAAATAGTTTAGGAACTAAAAAGCCGTTATAAAAATCTTAAAAATATTATAAGTTCCTAAAAGGTAAGGTCTACTTTAGTGAGAAATTTTAAGCACGAAGCTAACGGCTACTAGCTGCTATAGAAGATAGGAAAAAACCTATAGTATTAAATTAGTTAAGGAAATGGAGGTATATTAATAAGCCTATATATAGACGTAAGTAGGATTCACCTTTATTGCATTAAAGGTTGTACTAATAATATATACTATAGAAATTTAATATATATTTACAAACGTGCCTACTAATTATATCCCCCTTTTAGGCGACTTTTTTTCTAAGGTAATCTAGACTAGTAATTAATAGGAAAAGGAAAGAAGACTAGGACTTCTAATAATAGAATATTTGACTATACTAATTCCTAACGTCAGGAAAAAATTTACCAGCATTTTCGCAGCATTTGGCGGCATTTGGCGGCCAAATGCGCAATCCGCGCACTACAACGTATAGCGTATAGTATTAACTTAGGTGCGGTATACTACCGCATCTAATAACGCGGTGCAGTATACTGCCGCATCTAATAACGTAATGTAGTATACTGCCGCATCTAATAACGCAGTGTAGTATACTGCCGCATTTAGCAACGCGGTATAAGCATACTGCTATATTTAATAATGTAGTGTAGCATTCTGCCGTATCTAATAACGTAGTATAGCATTCTACTGCATCTAATAACATAGTATAGCATTCTACCGCATCTAATAATATAGTATAGTATACTATCGTATCTAATAACGCGGTATAGTATACTGCTATATTTAGTAATACGGTATAAGTATACTGTCGTATCTAATAATGTAGTACAGTATACTGCTATATTTAATAACGCGGTGTAGCTAATTACGCATTTATAGCTACCTAGGTAAGTAGTGCCTTTATTTTATTAAGCTCTCTTTATACTTAATACGCAATTAATATATAATGCCCTCCTTATATATTCTATATATCTTACTTACTTTAAGTAATAAATAAGCGTTGCTCTTTCCGCGTACTTAATAATATTTACTTAGTCTACGCAGTTAGTAGTATTTACCTATTCCGCGTAATTAGTATACTTTACTTAGTCTATATAGTTAGTACCCTTTACTTATTTTATGCAGTTAATACCCTTTACTTATTTTATGCAGTTAATACCCTTTACTTATTCTATATAGTTAGTATTCTCTACTTATTTTATACGCCTAGTATACACTATATAAAGAATATATTTTAACCTAATAGTAGTATAGTATAACCTTAATACGCCTAATAACGCCCTTTAGTTAACCTACTATTTTAAGTTTAATATTTATATAAGTCCCACCGTAATAGTAGCACCATATTATTAAACCCCTAATTATCTTTATTCTCGCCGTTATTCTTATTATTATTTTCTCTATTTATCCCGCTGCCTTCTCTACTCTTATCCTCTTTATTACCGTTATTTTCCCTATTTATTCCGCTGCCTTTTTTACTTTTATCCTTTTTATTAACAAATTTTAGTATTACTAGTTTATCTCTACTCCGTAGGCGGGCCTTTATATCCTTTAGTATAGCACTATCCGTAATATCTATAACCTTAGACTTACTAGCAAAAGTATACCGTAAGATATAGTAATTAATTCCTATTTCCTATTTATTATTACCTTAAATTTATTTAAGGCGCGCTTAGATAGTGTTAATGTTAATATTATATAGTATTAAAATCGTCTTATTAGTATACTGCGAGAAGGAGACCTTATATGTAGTTTTGGGGTTTATTCTTTACAATAAATATACTAGGCTACCATTATCCTATTATATTATCTTTATTAGCCCGCATATAATAATTAAAATAGTATAATATTATAATATAGGAAACGGTGGTAAAGTGCTATAGTATATAGTAAGTATCGCGATATAACGTTGTAATACGATTAATATAATATTATATATTTACACTTATAGTATACGGTCATTAAGTAAACCTATTATTATACTTAGGATTTAGTTCCTTTAGATTTTTTATAGTATTCTTAAATAGATTGCTAATTACCTACTAAGTCTATAGCATCTTATCTCTAGTTATGTTCCGTATTTTATTAACTTATTATAGAAGTAGCCTGCGTAGCCTTTTATTACACTTAGGTTAGTAGCTTTTTTAGGTATTCTATAGTCGCTCCCAACTATCTATAATACGCTTTAGTAAGTATAATAAGAGGCTTTTTATAGATTTACCTATAATTATAGCGTTGGCTTTAAACTTATAAATAACTTATATTCCGCTTCTATAGTCCTTAAGAGTATATTAAATCGCTACGTATATAAGCTATATTATATTAGCTATAATAGGCGAGAAGAGGTTAGTACTATTCTTATTAAGGGCGAGTAACCTTAGCCTAGTATTAAAGAATACGCGCTTAATATAACGTGCGATAATCGGCGCCCTAAATCTTATCTCTTTATCCTAGCCTTAGTTAGTTAGGTATAGTAAAAGGCAGAGTACTAACTAGGCTATTAAGCGTAAAGCGGTTATCCTTAAGTAGTTCTACTACTTTTTTTACTATAGCCTTAGTATCTAGTTTAAGGTAGTTATAGCTCCTAGTAACGGTATTGCGTACTATATTTATTATATAACACTAAAACACGCTAAGCTGGTTATATAGCTAGAAAATTAGTTAGTATAGTGCTACTAAATCTAAGGACTGCGAACCTTGCGTGCTGCCGGCCCTAGTAGTATACTTAATACTCTATTTATTGGGTTTTTATAATAGTCTATAATAGTAATTACCTCTTTTTACATCTGCTTTATTAGTGTGTTTAGACCGCTTATATTTATTTCTAGCTAAAAAGAGAGATAGAGCTCTTTAGGTATAAAGCCTGTTATTACTTATATAATAAGACGTATCTAAGCAATACTATATATCTTTATATTAACTAGGCTAAGTAGCTGCTTTATACGTTATCTAAAGTCATCTTATAGCGGTTGTTTATTTAAGTAATATATACATTTCTTTTAAGTATAGGCTTTGGATATCTTGCGGTTACTTAGGGTTTATAAGCTTTCGTCCAATAAGAATAAGACTATCTGTTAGGATAATGTTATTAAAATTAACAATAATAGGTCGTACTATGGCATATTAATAATAGCCTTACCTTTTAATAGAGATAGTTACGGTATAGAGCCTAATATTATCCCCTTTAAGATTTAGATCATCTTAGGAGCTACTACTTAACTTATAGTATTTTCGTTTACTTTTTTACGAGATAGGTAAAGGATAAGTATATTAGTTTAGTAGAACTATTTAGCTTTTATACATACCTTACTTCCCTAAAAAACGCTAGATAGTTTAAAGTCTTATACCTAATATGCTTTAAATAACGACCTAGTTAACTTTTATAATATAAATTAGGCATTTCTTGCTAAGTATATAGAAAGGAGTTTTAATAAACTTATAATAATAAGTTAGGAGGGCGGCCTAATTATTTATTAGGCTTTATAACGGGGTAATTAGATTACCTTACTATAGCGTAGGGTCCTACTTTATATAATATTTTTTCTATACCGCACAGAAGCCTAGTTCCTCGCGATATTTACCTACTCTTAAGGTAGTATAGTGTATAAGATATAAAGGGTAGCTAGGGCATAAAGGGTAATGCGTAATAGCATTATATTCTAGTTTATTATAGTCGCGGTAATTTACCCCTTTATTATAATCCGGCGCCGCTAGTTATAACTTACCGCTATTTTAGCTAAGTCGTATTTATTTACTACTTAGTATAAGCCTATTTCTTTATATATGCATTAACCTATACCCCATTTATTTGCTTAAAATCTTTATTATATATAGTATTATATATATCCTAATCGCTATAGTTATTTATAAAGAAATAGTCTATAACGTTAATATCTATTAATATAAGTAAGATGGGCCTTACGATATAGTTAATGTTATATATCTAAAGGGTATCTAGTATACGTTTTGTCCTGCTATTAGATAGCTTTATACTCTATACTCTAAGTATTCTAATTCTTATATTAATTTTACCACTATTATAAACTTAGAGGGTCTCTACCAACGCATTAGCGTATTTTAGGTATTTACCCTTACTATCTAATTGCCTAGTATCCTAGATTATAAGTAGTAGATAAAGCCTCTCTACTTTATTACTATGGAGGCTATTATTTACCCACTTATATTCTTATACTATTACAGTATTATAGTGGGGGGCTCTAGTATTAGCCTATAATAGGATATATTAAGCAAATACCTTATTAAGCTTATTAGTGTTAATGGTATCCTTCCTAAAGCAAATATAGCATATAACGCTATAATAGATACTTAAGGGCATTTTTAATACCTAATTATTATCGGCTTCTAGTTAGTTAATGTCCTAGTCTATTTACCGGATTTCGTTAATCTATTTATAGTATTCCCTTATAAAGGGGGCTAGTTTAGATATAAGGTCGGTAATCTCTATCTAGCGCTATACCTTCTTAACTATACGCTAGATAGATATATTAATTCTCTAGTCTTAAAGTGTCTAAGTTATATAGTTATTAAAGTTCTATATATATAAGCGATGTACGTATATATTAACTATAGGGCCTAGTTATATTGTCTATATTATGCTTATTAGGTCTACTATATTAATTATATTAGTTAACGCCTATAGCTCGAGTTTGTTTTAAAGTATAGTGTTAAGATATATAATGTTATATCGTAGCATCTACTCTTCGTAGTTATTCCGTTTGTTGGTTCTATAGTAGAATGCCTTTTATAGCTTATATGCTTGCTTTAAATACTCTATATTTATGCCTTTAATTACTTCTAGTTACTAAATACTCTCTAGATAGTAGGTAATGGCATATAGCTTAGGAATATTAAAGTGTGGTAGTTCTACCTTGCTTAGTCGAAACGGAAGAAATATATCTTTTATTTTATCTATTTTATAAATAGCTGCTACCAGATACCAGATAGTTAATTTATCGTATAATATATATTAAGATAGTATAGTAAAGTCCACAAACGCCTAGATAAATAGCATAGCGCCTTTATTCTATTTTAGTAAGGGTGCTATAGTAGGGACTAATTATTATAATAGAGATTTATACATCTTTCTTATTTATTAGCCGATATTTACCTAGCTATCCTATACTATTATATTAGTAAATTATTTTACCTATGCAAAGCGGGTAGTAATAAGTGCATTAATATTTAATATCTCCTGGCCGCAACTATCTATACGTGGGATATTAAGGCCCTAATATTTTCTGGCTTATATTTTGCTTTATATAAGCCCCTTAATCTAGTATATAAGATATTTACTAGTAAGGCCTTTAAGCACCTAGTGTAGGAAATTAGGCGCCATTATCTTATAGATATTAGATAGATTATAGCCCTATATAAAGTTGCGGAACGGCTAAATATAATCTAAGTTATTCTTCTTATTAGTATTGCAACCTTCCTACTATATTTATATTTAGTTTTTTATTAATTAGTATATACGGAACGGCTACGGTTGCTAGATAGTAGTTGTTAAATTATGCCGTTTATTTATATATATATAACAAGTCAAATATTTATAGCTACTTTTAATACCTATAAGCGTGACCTATTCTTTATAATTAGCTATAAATATAGCTAAAAGTAAAAGGCAGTGTTAATTCTAGCTATCCGCGTATAGGAGACGTACTCCTTTTTTACTAGCTTTCTCTAACGCTATAGGCATTATTAGTATAACCATACTAGTAGTAGGGCTGTCGCTAAAGCATACGTTTAAGGATAGCCGCGAGGGTCTTGTGTTATACCGCTAGTTATATTATTTAGTTACTAGGTATATAGACCGGGAGGTATATAAGTAGTAATAGGGCTAGTTAATTTATGGATTATTAAACGCGCAGTTTAATATTTCTAATTGAAATATAAAGCGGCTATGCTTTTTTACCGCCGGTATATTATATTAGTTGGGTCTTATTGCTAGCTAATATAATTAGCACTATAGTTACACTAAGCGGTAGCTGCTTTTACGTCTCCTATTACTAATCTGCCGTATTAAGCTTATTATATATTCTTATTCCTACTAATAAGTACTACCTTACTAGTAAGAAAGTTATATCTCCTTAGAAAGGGCTGTAACTAATAAGAAAGGATATAATTTCTAAAGTATTTTGGTAACGTACTAGCAGCTACTAGTCCCCTACGGTTACAATTATTTTAATCTACTACGGTTAATTACTCTTAGATTACATCTATTTTAAAAGTAGTTTTACTTTAATATTATTAGCACTCTAGTAAGAAAAATAGTTAGCAAATACTCCCTAAAGCCTAATATCGTTAAACCACTCGTTAATAGCGCGGTTAGAAGTTTTATAGCTTACCTACTATAAAACCTATATGTATTCTACCTTACTGCTAAATAAATAAAATAGGGGAGGTATTTTATCTGGTGTACTGCTAGTACGCTTAATACGTAGTATAATATTATATACTACCGCAGTATTATCCGCAGTTTATGGATTTCCTTTGTTCCGTTCTAAAGGCTTTCCTATAGCGTGGCTAGTGGCCTCTTTAAATGTTTTAGTCCGAAAGACGTTTATAAATATTCTAGTTAAAGTTTACTAATTAGTCTTAACTATTACTAGGTTATATACCCTATTAAATATTACGGAATTATTATTATAGTGTATATCCGCAGCCCCGTTATTCGGCTTATTAATAATATTATCGCTTAGAGTTTATATAGGTGGCTACTTATTACCTTACTCTAATTCGGCCTTATAATTAGTTATATAATGCCCTTCTAAGGTTTAATAGTATAATAGTATATTATCGTCCATATATTATATAAGTGACCACTTATTATATTGCTTTAGCTTAGCCCTATAATAGGCTATCTAATACTCCTCTAAGCTTTAATAGCGTAAGGGTGCACTATTGTTTGTCTCTTTAATATTAACGCCCTCATATCTACCCTTTTTCTATTTTTGTTGTCTTAGATAATATTATTTATAATAGGTTAAACCACCTATACTTTTTACTTTAGTCCCGTACTTTTTATATTACCGCTAAATAGAGCTTATTTATAAATTGCCGCATTAAGCTATAATTTACTATGGTTTCGTTAAAAGGGGGCTAAAAATAACATCTGTATAGAACTGTATGTTTAAAGTAATATTTATAGCTTATATTATATTATAAGCCAGTTAAAATAGGAGGAGTATAGTAAGAGTACGGCGATATCCATAGACACTAACGCGCTAAATAGCGTAACCCGTTACGTTTTACGCTAATTTATACTAAATCGCGTTATATTAGGCTAGGAGACTCTACTTATTACTAACGTTGCGCCGCCTCTCTGTTATACTAAGTATAGGATTCTAAATACTACTATTCCCTACTTAGGATACTAGACTGTTTTTTATAATAGGACGCGATATACAACAGCGGTATGCTATAAATGCGGTATAGTATAACTCTACGAGCGCTATAGACCCGTAAAAAGACATATAGCTTATTACTAGCTTAGGCATTACTGCGGAGAGACTTAATACTATTAAGCGGACTTTTAAGTAGGTTATTATTAAGGACGGTATCCTATATATTTTATTTTATAGATAACTAAATAATTTGCTACGCAAGTAGGCGATCTAGAAAGTTATTTGTTAGGTAGTAGAATATAAAAAGGTACTAGCGCTATAGGTATATAAGGCTATATAGAATATACTAGCCCGCGTATAGTTAAATATATATAAGAAGATAAAGGTACTAGGGCGGCTTAGCATTAATTATATAGTAGATGCGGAAAGGGGGTATATAGCTACTGTAAACTTATAGAGTTTGTCCTAGCTTAACCATATATAGAACTGCGGCTATAATCTTAAATAACTCGTTATACTACTTTATAGGCGGAAACTAAATAGTATAAACTTAGTCCTAAGTATAGACGTAGCCTTAAGTCTAGTGTTACTGTCTAATACGCCTTAAGACCTACGCATAGTTAAATATTAGCTACTAGTTAAGATGTTTTTAGAGGCTGGGGTGGATTATAATAAGAAGTGGATATAGGCTGCCTATATAGAGACTATGCCTATCCGAAATAATAGGGCCTTAAGGGCTGCTCTATTAAGGGCAGTTTATTATAGGGTAGGCTAAGTTATATTTACGGCTATCTATAAAGATAGTATATAAAACTATAACTATACATGCAACCTTACCAAAAGGTAGCGCCACACTTTAAAACTTACGCATACCCATCTTACCATCAAAAACAATCGATTTTTCAACTTTTAAGACCTAATTCCTACTACCTAGCAAGCTAGAGGTGGATTTATTTGTCGTTTTACCTTATCTTATAAATCAGACCCCCGGGGAGAAATTGCGCCACGGCGTAGCGCTAAGGGCTAGCGCTACGCTTGTAAAGCCTAGCGAACTCCTAAGCTAATAAGATTACCTTACCCTAGTTCTGTAGAGTCCTGTAAACTCCTAGACCAATTATATTATATTAAAAGGAATTTCTCCCTGAGGGTCTGAGAGCTTATAGGAGCCCTTTGTATGCGAAATTAATATTTCTTATTAGGCGACAACTCTTCTATTATAACGCTGTATCTTATACCCCAAATTAACTCTAAAATACTTATAACTAGATCTAATCAAAAGCTATTTACTTCCTTTATCTATTTAAGAAGCAATGGACGCTGCCGGTGGAATGCATGTGCCCCTATCCAATAACTTGCAAAGTCCTTTATCTAGCGCCCCTCTTAGCCCTCTTTTACCTCCCGACGGACACCCTAACGGATACCCCGACGGGTATTTTAACAGCGATATAAACTACCTTAATGATAAGCTTAATAGCGACGCTATTAAGGCTCTTTAGCCTTCCTCTAATAAACCTTCCTCTTTTACTCGCGGTCGATATAATATAAGTTTTAGGGAATAGCAGTCTACACAATTTAAGCTACAATAGGTGGCTAATATACTACGCCACATTTGATAGAGTTTTTGAACCTTTATACTTGCTTAGGCTAGGGCAGAAGAGGGTAAAGAGGTTACAATTTAGAACTTCTGATATGCCTATCTATAAGAGCGATAGCGTGCACTAGTATGTGCTATAGACGATCTATATATAAGGGGCATCTGCTAGCGTCCTTCTCTAGTAGATTCTTTTGCTGTAGAGCTTAATAATCTTATCCGTCAGCCCTACTTTACTTAATTTAATTATACTACAGACCTAAAGACACTAGACTTTAAGCTAGCCTTTAGGACTATTAAGGAGGTTGCCCCGACATAGTATGCTGTTCTTTTAAGACTTATAAGCAATTAGCGCGCCTACTAAGCCAGTTATAACGCTACGCCTTAGTCTGATATGCTATCTAGGCAATTATTTGCTATTACTAGCATAGTATATCATTCTTAGGCTAAAAAGCGATCTAGCTTCCTCTCTTTAATACTAGATGTCTATTTAATAGGCTTTAGTATAAAGCGGCAAGTAATTAAGACTCTGTTAGGGTTTAGGGTGTATTATAGTTATTATTAGGCTAATCGGTTAATAGGTAAGATCGCTAAGGAGGCAGAGGTATAGTATCTAACTCTAAACTCCTAGGCTAATTAGCTAACGTCTTTAGAGATAGCTTAAGCTTTAAGCGTTAAATAAGCAGGCAGTAATTATCTGTAATAACGTTAACTTTAAGGATAAGAAGTGTGACTAGGTTATAGGCCATATAGATACTATACGGTCAATAACAACGGCGGCTATTATTCTTTGCCCTAGGCTACCACTTTTAGGTCTACGTTAATCTATGCATAATCCAACAATACCACTCAGGCTTAAAGATATATTGGCTGCCCCTAGTATATCTAGTAAAGACAGTGGGATTAGGTTAAATATTACGCGAAGCCTTATATTAGATGCAATTAAGAGACTCTATATAGCTAGCATTAACTCTATATTTAGAGATAGTGATTGCTATCCTAAAATGCTAAGTATATATTGTCTTAATATAAATCAGACCAAGTTCTAGTAATTTAGGGCCATATTTAAGGATAAGGGTACTATTAAAGGTACTTACAGCGTCTATAAAAGTATATTTCTAGACTAGCTTAGTTTATAGGTACCGGCAGACCCTACTAAAGCTAGACCTATCCGTGACGACTTCTGTAATTAACTCTAGCTTATCTATAGAACCCAACTTATGGCAATCTGTATTAGGGCTGTTAAAAACAAGTAAACCTAGGCTTGCCAACTATATAACTAACGGGATTAGCTTCTTAGTATACCTGCGTAGTTCTATATTTAGATAAACCTACTAAATACTATTATCCGTACGCATTAGGCACCTATTATTTCTAAAGAGGAGGCTTATTATTAGTTACGAGCTAATACTACTATATGGGGTCGCAGTCAGTGTAGTCGGAAGAACGCTAAATATTACTTAATGGAACTAATTGTTGCGCAGGGCTTTACGGCACGCGTAGTTGCATTATTTTATACAGTAATACGACGTAAGGGCTACCTTATTGTCTCTAGTAGGGACTTCTTTAAGTAAATAGACCACGTTACCGACGCTATTAGTTCTCTTACACTAGATTAATTTTTAGAACTTATTAAAGACGTTTATCTAGCCGCCTTTATATTAGATGCGTAGAATGGTAATAGCCCTAACAAGCAACCGTATAACGATATTAAATTCCGGATAATATATCGTATGCTTTAGGAGGTTAAGCTATTTCTAACTATTCGGTATACTGTTAAATATGCTAATATAGGCATACTAAGGCACTTTGTTGACCCTCTTATTATCTACTTTTTTAGCGCGTTCCAGCTTAACTATAGCCACGAGATGTTATTCTATTAATAGAATCTCTCCTTAGTAAACACTCCTAAATTATAGCATGCAATACTATCCTCTAGGCTTATTAACTAGCTTAGTAGGGTTATTATATATAAAGCAATTGACCTTGGGCTTAAGCATCTTAACGGCAGCTATAAGATTAAGATAAAGTGTTATAAGAACTTAACCTATAATATAGATATTATATTTAACCGAGTATGTCTATTTAATACTTAGGTTAGGGCGTTATATAAGAGAGTAAAGGCTATATTCGGCGAGCACATACCCAGGACTTATACTACTGCTACTGCACTACCGGATATATTTTTACTCGCTTATACCCTCTTTACTTTAAATCTAGCTAAATCGCAAAGTGCTAAACAATTGGCTGGTAGGAAGTTTTTTAATTCTTATAATATCTTATAAAAAGGCATTAAGGTGCTAGCGGATAAAGTTAATTAGTTTAACCAGTAGCATATCTAATAATTAGATACGCTTAGGGGGTTATACCCTTCTAATACCCTAGATAATCTTAATAGATTTGCTAATATAGAAGATTATGCTAACTAGGTTGGGGAGGGGTTAGATAGGGTTATTAATCTAACAATCGACTTTATAATAATTAACATAATCGACCTTATAGGAATTAGAGTAGCTAGCTAATCTCTAGACTCTTATAAACTCCTATAAACTCCTATAGACTCCTATAAACTTCTATAAACTCCTATAAACTCCTAAGCTAATTAAATGCCTATATTTATTAACGCCCTAAACTAGTATACCCGTAATAACTCCCTTAGGTTAAATTTACCTAATCCTTAAACTCTTACGAACTCCTATAAACTCCTAGGCCAATTAGATACCTATATTTCTATTTAACTAGGTTAACTAATCCGTATAAACTTATACATAAACCTATATACAACCTTTTACACGAACTTTTATATATAAGGCAATAAAAGAACCCGGTAACTGTATTTAACCACTATCTACCTATACTACCTACTGGGTAACTCCGGGGCTTCTATAACACCTTATAGTTAGGCCCGTACTAAATAGTACCGTTATTTAGGATTACCCCTTAGATTAATATAGCTGGATTAAAGCTTGCCTGCGAAGGATACCTTACGGTTTAGCCCGCACTAGACAGTATTATTATCTAGGTTTTACCCCTTAGATTAACACAGCCGGATTAAAGCTTACCTATAAAGAATATGCTATAAAAGCCGCCACTTTAGCGCACTAGAGTGCTAGAAAGCAACGCTAACCTCCCCTCCCCCTTATACCGCAATACCACTACCGCTAGGATTTAGTGGTGGACCACTAGATAGCTTATACGCCGCTAAAGATCTTAGCCTAGGAGGTAGGGGTAAAGGATCTTTAGGGTCCTTACGCTTACGCTTTAAGAGGCTGCACCCGCTAGAACGGGCCGCTACTCAGCAGCAAGCGTAGGTATCCCTAGGCCTACTTACCTGCTACGCACCCTTTTTAGAGTATACCCAACACTCCTTACCTAAGGCTTAGCAGGCAGTGCACCGCTTACTACCCACTAACTCTACCCCTAACTCCGTCTCTATTATCTGGCCGATATAGCCCTAGTCTCTCTACTTATTCGGCCCTATAGCCGCTAACCCCACCACTAACTATAACCACTATTTACCTTAGGCGGTAGAGGCGTATACGGCAGTTACCTTACTGCGGGGGGCCTAAGCCTACGGTAGGCGGATAGGGTTAGCGCGCTAGGCGAGGGTAAACCTAGCGGCAGTAAGGGCCGGCGGCGGGAGGGCTAGTAATAGGGGGAGGGCTAGGGTAGGAGTAAGGGCTAGGGCAGAAGTAAGGGCCAGGGCAGGAGTAGGAGTAGGAGCCGGAGCTGGAGCCGGTAATAGTAATAGTAATAGTGGTCTATAAACATATATAAGCTAAGTATATACTATGCAGCTATTAATACTTACGGCTCCTTTTCTAACTCCCTACCGCTAAACTATTTATCCTTATCGTCGTCATCGTCGTCATCAGCGGCAGCGGCGGCCGGCGGCGGCGGTAGCGCTGGCGGCGGTACTGCTGTTGCTGTTGCTGCTGTTACTACTACTAAGAGGGAAGGGCGGCGGCGAGGGTAAGGGCGAGGGCGAGGGCGAAGGCGCCTATTAAAACCAGTTAGTTATATCTTATAGTTAGTAGTTAGAGTTCTAATACTAACCACGTCTTAACCTAAATTCTGCTAGACCGAAGCTAGCAATAATAAAGAAGGGCCGTAGCCTATAGTGTTCTCTCCTTATTAAGAAGGATATTAGGGGGGTACACACGCACCTAGAGAGTAGGAGGAGATATTTTAAAAGCTTTTTATTAAAAGCTTTAATGGGAGATAGTTAATAGGTATAAGTGCAAAGAATAATTTTAAAGTGGTTAAAGATATTATTAAACGAAATTAGAATTTTAATTTATATTTACTTTAATATTCTTAATCTTCTGAACTATTATAAACTCCTAGGCCAATTAAAACAACGTACTATCTCCTGCGAACTTCTAGAAACTCCTAGGCTAATAAAAATAATATATTATCTCCTATAAACTCCTATAAACTCCTAAGCCAATTAAACATATTTTATATATTAATACGAAAGTTCTCTAGACCCTTTAGAGTTACTTACCTTATACGCCCTCTCTTTAAAATAGGTGTAAAGGTTAGTATTTTATTAGCATTTAAATCTTTCTCTACTAACGGCAATCGACATATTAATAGGGTAGTAGGCTCCGTACTTTCACGCCTCTACCTTTATTTTTTTTAACTAGGAGTAGCGCTTTTCTGCGTATCTAATATATTAATAACTAGCTGCTAGATATTTAACCGGCTACTATTAGGGCTATACCTAGCAACGTTTGCTCCTAAAGTGCAAGCTTATTTAAGCTATTTTATAATACACTGAATACCTTCTGGTACACCATTAGGTGGAATAGGTAAGGTTAGTAATAGCAATATTAGCGTACTAATAACTCCGTTAACCTATTCTTCTAGTTATAAGGTTAACGGCGGTATACTAACTCTCGCTATATCTAATAACGTACACTTATTTGCTCTAGCCGTCTTAATTATATACAACTATACAGCCCTTAACACCTCTCGTCTTGCAACCTGTATAGTAAGAGTATTATCCCTTTTACGAATAGTTGCGGTGTAATTAAATGCACTAGTATGAGATTCCTAACTATACTAGCCTTATAGCTCCTATAGCTGCTATTATTGCTTTCTTATATATCTTATATCCTTTATCTTAGTATATAAATCGTTAACCTCCTTAATAAAGTACTAAAGTTACTCTACTAATAGTTGCCTAGATTTCTCTCTATAAGGCCATATCTAAAGTAGAGGAGCTTTAGTATAGAGATAATTAAAGATTAGCGTGTCCTAAAAGTCTAGTCCTAGTTTATACATATACGCAAGCTGCTAGCGGTATATTATATCTATATACGCAGATAGCAGTATAAGGATGCGCCTATATATACTGCTATATAATACTTCTACCCGCGTAGTTGCCTATTTATTAATAAGAGTTAGGGTAAGGTAGGCTCGCGTACTATTTCTTAGCTAAGTAATTAGCTGTAGGATATCCGGAGCCTAAGTAAGAGTTAAAAGTAGTGCTAGATTATAATAACTGCAATATTAATCTAGCGGTACGCGGGTAACCTAAATTTATAGTGGTAACTTATCCTCGCTAAGGTAAGTTAGAAAGGCCTTTTAATAGCATATACTGTTAATTATTTCTATCTATATAGCTAATAGCCTAGCGCGATAAGATCTCTCTGCCTTGCTTTAAAATCTAATTATAGCTTTATTAATAGGAGTAGGAGCCTAGCTTAAAGCTAATATCTAAGAGAAAATACTTTTCGTGTTACTTGCGTTGCTAGGCGTATAGCCATTAGCTAGTTAACTACGTGCTATTACTTAATTAGCTAGTAGTCGATTCTAATATAGCCTATAAGTAGTCTTCTAAGGTGCGTCTAGTTATAACTATGGCTGTTTAATTTCTAGTTTATTAACACCTTTTATGTTAAAGGCCTAATACGGCAAAAATATATAACCTTTGCTAGTCCGACTATAGCCCCGTCTACCACGACTAAGACACTACTAATAATCTGCGAGACTTTTTATAATTAGAAACTTCTAAAGCGCTACCTATTTAATATCCGGGATATTAA
This sequence comes from Cenococcum geophilum 1.58, assembly GCF_001692895.1. NCBI lineage: Eukaryota > Fungi > Ascomycota > Dothideomycetes > Gloniales > Gloniaceae > Cenococcum > Cenococcum geophilum. Next base: position 973,468 of record NW_027137582.1, on the reverse strand, counting down.
TACCTATGCTAAGAGAGGTTATTGCTACTATAATCCTTATAGACGATAAGGATTTCTTAAACTCTTTATATTAAGTAGTATAATTATACTCTTAAATATATGCAGTATATACCTAGACCATATTAGTAACGCAATAAGCTTTACTATTGGCATTAGTAGTATACTATTTATCAGGTGTAAAGGTTAAAGTCTTTATAAGAAGTGCTCTTTAGAAGTATGCCGCTGCTTCTTAAACGGACCGACGACCGTTTATAAAGATAATTGTCTTTAGTATTTACTCCGGGACTACGGTATCTAAATCTATATACGCGTCTAATAGGAAGTATAATACGTCCTATAAATCCACCTTGCCTTTACTAAGCGGCACTACGCAGATTAAGACATCGGGGCAATCTATAGAAGTCTTAATAACCTCAGTCTGGTATATGCGATTACCTATAGAGCGAAAACCGGCGTTGCTAAGAACTAGTTATTCTGCCTCCTTATTAAGTATAGCAAAACAACTAAACTAAACTATATCCTAACGAAGTATTGTCCGTAGCTCGCCTAATATTATAAACGTCGGTTAGAACGATTCCCATTACTTTACTAGATAATACTTATTAATTGCAATAAGTCTAATCCTAGCCTATAGTTCTGGGCTCTTTAACGTATCCTAGAAAGACTTTAATAAGGCCTACTTAGGACTAAGAAGTACGTATATATATATACTATCCTTTACTTTTTTAATTAGGGCCCTATCTAGGTTCCTACTCTTAGTAGTAATAAGGTACAGATTAAAACTATTAAGCTTCCGGATATTATCCAACTATTTATCGCTAAGCTTACTTAGTGGGACTAACTAGATAGTAATCTTACCTGTTAAGATTAAAAAAGTATAAAAAAGAAGACTTTTTCTAAAACCCGTGCGTGTAATAAGAAGTATATTACTAAAACTAAATATTAAACGTCTTAAGGTGCGTATCTGTTCAAAATAAGGGGTTTAAGGACGGCCTCCCAGGTTTATATACTGGAGTATTTATTTAAGACATGCTTTTAAAACGGCTATCTATAATAGAACATTTTCCTTACGCCGAGCTTCCTTAATAATAGATGGCAATTCTTCTAGGTTTATTAAACTAATTGCTGTAATACAACTTAGTTATAGTGTTAGGCGTAAACAAACCTCTACCCCGCCCGCCCTAGTCTTCCGCCAACCCTTATACCATTTCTTCCTATAATTATAATTTTGTTTAGGCATCTAATTGGCCTAAGAGTTTATAGGAGTTTATAGAAATTTGCAGAAGTTTATAGGAGTTAAAAAGAATATAAATTAGCTGTACTCTAATTGGTAACAGGTAGATATAGAAGAGTAACACTAGTAATACGCCCTAGGGTTTTATACACGAGCGATCTAACCGGCTTAGGAGTTCGTAGAAGTTTATAGGAGTTTATAGGAGGTTATAGGACTTAGCCAGCAACAAAAATAGACGTAATATGGTTGCGATATAGATAGTAGTAGGAGGAACCGTTTATAGGTATTGCGAAGATTCCTTTTAAAAACGCGGTTAAGGTTTTGCATAATATATCTTATACCTTTAACTGCGTTATAATTAGCCTTTATATATATAGAATTAAAGATTATTACTTTAAGATTAAAACGTATCGAATAAAGCATTAATAACTGTTAGTAGGGCCTTAGTAGAGCCAGTTAAAGTTAAAATACGCGATCTAAAACATTTATTTCGCACTAAAGCGAGGCCTATAAGCTCTTAGACGCTCTGTAGAAGATTTTATTAGGTAATAGGGGTACATAGGGGGCTAAAATTAGTGCGCTGTTCTAATTGGTCCAGGAGTTAGCAGGAGTTAGCAGGAGTTAGGGCGCTATTCTAATTGGCTTAGGAGTTTGTAGGCGTTTTAGAGGTCTATATATTATCCTATATTACGGAACAAATCTTTTATAGAGCGTCTGATTTATAAGATAAGTTTTACCCCCTTTTCCTAACAGAAAATTTTCTCTAAGGGTGGCCCTAGCTTATAAGGAGGCACGGACGGGAATACTAAAACTATTACTACTACTACCACTAATACTAAAACTGCAAAATAGGAGCTAGTTTTTCTACTACCTCTTAGCCTAATCTCCCCAGAAATCTTCTAGTAGGATTAGTAAGGAAAAAGGGTATAAGGATAGTAAAAACTAGGGAGCCTTTCTATAAGATGCCGAAGCCTAGTAGGCATAAAAAAAACAACCTCCTATAGAAATAAGTGACAATAAGTCTATATTTACTTTCTTTGCCCCTTCTCCTTCTTCTAGCCTATTTGGGACAGGAGAAAAAAGAGGACATCCTTAGTCTTCTACCGAAAAAGAAAACCAAAAACCTGCAAAAAAGACAACAAAACTTATGNCTTTTACGGCTGGTATACCTAGTATATCCTTCCCTCCCCTTTCTCCAGAACAACACCTATAAAAGGCCTTAGAAAGCCTAACCTAGGCCTATAAAGGGCTAGAAGAAAAAGAAGAAAAAGAAGAAAAAGAACAAGTTAAACAGCTAGAGGACTATACACGCAGTATCCTAGTAGGAGAAAATCCCTTTATAAAAGGGAAAGAAAAGATAAAAGAAGTCCTAAAAGGACTAGTCGAAGAAGTAAGAGCTCTCCGTAAGGAGGTGGCCCCTACTAAAGAAACCTACGCAGAGAGGCTAAAGAAGGACCTCCCTTCTTTATCCNNACTACCTTCCTCATNACTACCTTCTCCTACCCCTTCTACTTCTACTAGAAGTAAGAAAAAGCAGCTATAAGAAAGAAAGCTAGTCCTAATTATAGACGAAAAGGACCAACCCCTAGATACCTTCTCTATACGAAATAAAGTTAATCAACTATTTGCATCAAAATTGCAAGTAAAAAAGCCAGTTTTAGCATTGATACCTAGAATAAAAGGAAAACAAAATATTCTCCTTATAACTACAGAAGAGTATAATGTAGATTTCTTAGTTAAATATAAGGATATCTAGCATAACTGCTTTACCTTTTAAAGAGAACAAAAACTAGAACTATAGGTTTAAATTATAGCCCATAGGGTTCCTACCCTACTTTTCCTAGGAGAAGGAGGCTCTAAGCTCCTAAAGGAAGAAATCGAGACCTTTAATCCTATAAGGATATAAGGATTACCTAAATAGATCTTATTTAGTGAAAAAAGACACAATCCACAGGCCAGATTTGGCTCTATAGTTTTTACTATAGAGAACGAAGAAAAAAGATAAGAAATCCTTAAGTAAAAAGAGATATCAATTGCAGGTACAGCTACTAAGGTAGTTAAATACCTCAAAGTCTCTCCTACTACGCAGTGTACGAGCTGCCAAAAATTTGGCCATATAGGAGATAGGTGCTCTACTAGGGCCTGCAGATACTATGCAGCTGTATATTTATCTAAAGACCATTCCTATTCTACCTATATAATAACAGGCAAGCCTTACTAGCATACTACCCCTCTTTGTATTAATTATAAAGAAAAACACTTTACTAATAGTGTTACGGACGCTTTAAGTACAATATTACAACTACTTAGAGAGGAGTCGGAAGAAGCTAGTTGGTTAATTTAGGTACGGTTTAGGATGGAACCAGTAGAACTATGTGATGAGGAATAGTAGCTAAGGTTATATAATGTTATACGTAGTGTATATAGTATACGAGAGAAATGTACGTATAACACGTATAACACGTATATTACGTATAAGAAGGATTTTATAGAAGTATAGTCGTGTATTTAAAGGACCACAGTCCCTACCTAAGTAGTTCCTTCTTTATAGTAATTCTTAGAATATAATTAGAGTTAATCTATTAGGCAACTACTCTACCAGTTATTATTACATTATTAACTTTATCTTACATTACCTACACACCTAGCCTATTAATAAGCCTATTATAGTTCTTGCTATAAGGTTTTATTATATAATTACTACCTAGTTACGGTATTAAGAATAGAAAGTTAAATAATATACCACTAAAAGCAGCCACCACGACGCTATTAACGGCGGCAACTACTTTAAGGTTAAGTAATACTAGTATAGCGGACACTAACTTATAGCAACCTATAACAGTTAGACAACTATAAGAGATAGTTAATTAGTTAATAACTAATAATACAGCGTTAGAAGAAAGGGTTAATAGAATAAAAGCAGCAAAGATTAAGTTACTATTAATTAAAAGGTACTCTAGAGAAAGGTTAAAGCTTAAAGGATTCCTTATATAGATGCACTTTAAAGTTATATAAGAAGGGGTGAAGCTACTAACACCTATAGACTGAATAGCCTATATAGGACTATTCCTATTAGGAAGAGCACTTAAGTAGTTTAAGCCTTACCTTACGAAAATATAGGTAAATAGAATGACAACTACTAATTAGGAGGTGCGATTTATATTCTTAAGCTAGAAAGAGTTTACGGAACAACTTATATAGATATTTAGAGACTTAGAAGAAATAACTATAGTAGAAAGAAAACTCTAAAGTATTACGTAACGAACCTTAGCAATTAAGTATACAATATAGTTCTAGACGTTAGCTACGTAAGTTAAGTGGAATAATAGGGCGCTTATAGCATAGTATAAGCAAAGACTTAAGGCTAAAGTCTAGAATATAATTATCCTAATAGAAGATACGGATACCCTAAGGGAGCTAATAGATTAAGCGATTAAGATTAACAATTGGATCTACTAAAGGGAATAGGCTAAAAGAGGTTAGGATAGAGTTCTATAGTTATATAAGGCGTAAAGTACGTATTAACTAAAGCTAAGTTAGAAACTATAGTATAGCGCAGAGCTAATAGACCTAAGTAGTACTAAAGAAGCCTATAAGAGATGGAGTAAGAAACTATAAAAACCTAGAGGTTAAGGATCTAGTAATTATAGGACTAAAGAGTAGAGGCTAAACTAGGGATTTTAATAGCAGAAGACGTTTAGGCGGACTCTATAGTAAAGTTAATGGTTTAAAGATAGAGCTTATATAAATTATAGAAAACAAGGTTACTTTATATCACACGGGAATGCAGGTATATGGTGGTGTGAGGACTCTATAAGGTGGAGTAGTCTCGAAGGATAAGAATATATACAACAGGCGAAAGCAATCACGTAATCTCAGGAAGCTCCTATAGATGTCCACGTACCTCCCCCCCCCCTACTAACACTTTGTAAGGGATTATAAAGATGGTTAGAGTTACTATATAATAAAGGGAACTAGACTAATAGTAGAAGACATATACGTATAGAGGGATAATAGTATACTACAAGGAATAAAAGAGTGTTTAATTAAAAGTTTTGCATTTTGTTATAATAATATATACTAGATTTATAAAGACGCTAAGTATAGCATAAGCTATTAGCTATAGGAGCTAAAATTTATAAAGTATAGAGGAACTAACGAACTAGTTTATAGACCGGATATTAAGGACGATAAGTTTAATATAGGCAAAACATTTTATAATAATAAGGTAATAAAGGCAGCTTACTAGGAGTATATAGACCTTAGAGATGTTATATTAGAGGTAAAGAATTATTTTACTATAGAATAGGGAATATTAGTAGGGATTAAGACCCCACTAGATATAATATCTATTGCTTTACAAGACGTAAAAGAAGTAGGATAGTAAACTACTTCGGCACTTAATAAAGGCAAGAAGCTAAAGGCTTAAGATTCTTAAGAAGAGATAAAAAACGACTAAGATTCTTAAGATAAAATAAGGTAGACCTAAGGACCTATAATAGATAGAAACCAATAGAGTAGGGTAGCAGCTTAGTTTAAAGATATATAAATGAGCTCGGGATAGAGTTTCCTATAGGTATAAGACTCTTAAGACGAGATAAGAATACCTAAGCTTAGTTAGACTAAGGTAGGAGTAAAGCTTAAGTTAGAAGCAAGCTTAGGATTAAAGAATTTAAAAAACTAAGAATTCGGAGTACGAATTAGGTTATCCGTAACTAAGAGGCAAAAGGCTTCTTTATAGATTAGAGAATCTACAATATAAATAGTAACTAGACTAGGAGACAGATATATAGACCTAAGGGACTTACTAGGAGAACGCAGTGTTTAACCTAAGGATTAAAAAGTTAATACTAAGATTAAGAAGTAAGAGAACTTTAAGGATCTAAGCGTAAGGCGTAAACTAAAAGAAACCATAGTAGAATTTAGGGCAAGAATTATTACATAGCAAGAATAGAAACTAAATAAGAAATTTAGTATATTAGGACATATAAGGGACAGAGTACTAGTATAAAGAATTACTAATAGGCCTAGAATAGGTATACTAAGAGCTAAATGGCTTACTAAACTAGAAGATAAAGAGGATTTAAAAATCCTAACTAGGTTTAAAGAACAATATATAAAGGGCTATTATAATATAGTAATAAAAAGATACTTCCTTATAGACGAGCCGTATATACTTTAGTAGCTATACTAAAAGTAGTATAGGCAAAGGCATAATAATAAGTGGGAAGATTTCTATATATGGTTAGATAAAAAAGTTATCTAGAATCACCTAATTATAGAAAAGGCTATAAGTTATATTAAAGGAGCCTTAATTATAATATTAAAAGATCTAAAGGAGTAATTAGAGGACTAGAGAAGTAAGAGGTAAATTATAGTACCTATAAATAAAGTTATAACACTTAGATTAATACGAGAAAGGTTTAAACTTAAGGATAAAGACAAGCTAAGAGTTAACCTAAGACACTGAGTATATTATACATTAGTATAGATTATATATATGGATAATATATGTAATATATATAGAGCACTAAAAGATAAGAACCGGAAATACCTAGTAAGGATATACTAGTTATCTAATAAGGTAAAATATAGGAACGCTAAGTATATATATAGTTAGCACCTAGTAGAAGTACAAACCTAAGGGAAGTTAATACTTTAGCTAGGAAGATTCCTTATAAAAGAATGCCTAGATGGATAATAGTAGTGGGAATACCTAGAGAATATATATCTATAGTATATTAAAGATAAAAAGTAAACTAAGTATTAGCTAAAAGTGGACTAAGTATAAATAGAATTAAGTAGCCAATAGTTAGGAAAAGTGGAGGCCTATAGGACTAGAGGGAGCCAGTAGTAGAGCTTTAGACCCTTAAAGAAATTTAAGAACAATATCTAAATTTATAAGTTAAGTAGCAAGATTAATAGTTTAAAGCATTAATAGATAGTGGAGTAATAAGGAACCATATCTTACTAGTAGTAGTTAAAAAAAAATAGGATTACTATATAGGCAGAAGAAATGTCCTTACCTATTAGTAATAATTTTAGGAGATCTAATAGCCTACGGAGGAGGTATTATTAATCTTAAAATAGGACCTATTTAGTTAACTATTAAAGGGAGATAAATTAAGATGTCTTTTAATATATTACTATTAGGGAATAATAAGGTAGTACTAGGAATACCTTCGTTATAGGAATATAATCTAAAGATTAATTAGGTTATAGGTTAGGTTAATATTAGGGATACTTAACGCCATAAGATGTGATAATAAGCTAAGTTAGTATAGTACTAAGTAGGAGCAACCTATAAAGAAATAAAAAAAGGACTAAGTTATATACTAAAGAGATACTATAAGTACGGTAAAAAACTATAGTTACCGGAAAGTAAAAAGATATTAAAGTATATAGTATAGAACTATAAGATAGAATTAGAACTAAAAATAAATCTAAGGTTTTTTCTAATCTATAAGCTTACCAAAAAGGAAGGTAGAGCATTAAAAGAGTTTATATAGGAAAACCTATAAAAGGGATATATTAGACTATTGCAGTTATTAGCGGGTTATCCAGTACTATTTATACTAAAGAAGAATAGTAAACTAAGGCTATATATTAACTATAGATAGTTAAACAGCATTACTAGGAAGGATAGGTATCNTTTACCCTTAATTAGCNAAATNTAANATAGNATNNGTAANNCNNAAATCNTTATAAAGATAGATCTAAGATAGGCGTACTATTAGATTAGAATTAAGGAAGGCAATAAATAAAAGGCAGCCTTTAGGTTAAAGGAAGGACTATATAAGCTATTAGTTATACAATTTAGGCTTATAAACGCACTAGTAATATTTTAGAAGTGTATTAATAATATATTAGAAGAACACTTAGATAAATTTGTTATAGTATACCTTAATATTATTATTATCTACTTAATAACTAAGGAAGAACACGGGGAATATATTAAATGGGTCTTAAAGAGACTATAGGAAGAATAGATGCTAGTAGTAATTAAGAAATATAAGTTCTTTACTAGGAAGACTAATTTTGTTAGATTTATTATTAAACTAGGCTAACTTAGTATAGATTTAAAGAAAATTAAAGCTATAGTAAATTGGTAAAAACTAGAGAATGTTATATAGTTAAGATCGTTCCTAGGGTTTTGTAATTACTATAGAAGGTTTATAGCGTAGTAGTTAAAAGATATTAAACTATTTACGCGGTTAATAAAGAAAGAAGAACTATAGGTATAGGGAGAAGAATAGTAAGAACTCTTTAAAAAAAGTTAAGAAGTTATTTACCTAGAAGCCAGTTCTTAAGATCTATTAACTAGGTTTAAAGATAGTTATAGAGATAGATATATTAGACTATATACTAGGGATATACTTTATATAGAGATATTAAGATAGATAGCACCTAGTAGTATATTATAGTCGAAAGATAATATTACTAGAGTTAAACTATAACATTTATAACAAAGAGTTATTAGGTATAGTTATAGCACTAAAAGAATAAAGAGCGTTCTTATAAGGTATAAAGAAACTATTTATAGTTAAGATAGATTATAAAAACCTAATAGGATTTTTAATAATAAAGGAACTTAACTAAAGATAGGTTAAATAGGTAGAGATGCTTATAAAATACTATTTTAAGATTTAGTATATTAAGGGTACAGACAATACGCGAGCAGATACTTTAAGTTAAAAAGCTAAACTATAAAATAATAAAAAGCCGTTAGGGGCTTTACTGCGAAGGGATACAGACAGATTAATTAGGTATAATTATTTAAAAATTATAGCAACTTAGGAAGAACTAGAAAGAGTCTATAAGATATTAGAAAGCTTTTAGGCGTAAAGAATTCTAAAAGCATAGTTAGAAGATCTATAGACGGATATATATAAAAACTAAGAAGTAAAGTATATTCTAAGAAGTATAGTAGAGCAATTTATAGAAAAATTCTATAAGGGAATAACTTAAGGATATAACAGAGCTATAGGCTTAGTATTAAGACTCTAAGAGGAGTATATTATTAATAGAATCTAGGGCTTAGTATAAAAAGTTATAAAGGAATATCTAGATTACTAAAGGAATAAACTAACGAGGTATAAGCTATATAGAGGGCTACAACTTATTAAAATACTAGAGAGACTATAGGAGGTCATATTATAGGACTTTATTATTAAGTTACTAAAGTTAAGAGATTCTATTACCGGCTAAGATTATAATATAATTTTAGTAATAGTAGATAAGCTTATAAAGTAGGGATACTTTATAGTATATACAGAAGAAATCTTAGCGGAAGACGTCGCTAGAATCTATATTAAAGAAGTATTTATAAGACATAGAGTACTAAGTAAGATTATATTAGACAGAGATCTAAGATTTATAGCAGTATTTTAGGAGGTATTCTTAGCGGAATAAGAAGTTAAAGTAGTAACTTCCACTATATATTATCTATAGATAGATAGTTAAATAGAAAGACTAAATTAGACACTAGAGCAGTATCTAAGATACTATATTAATTACGCATAGAATAATTAGGTATTACTATTACTAGTTATATAGTTTGTATATAATATAACACTTTAAAAATAAATAGGTATATTACTATTTAAGGCAAATTATAGATATAAGCTAAGAATATCGTTGTTACTATAATAAGCAAAAAAGATAAGTAGCATAGTAAAAGAAAGAATAAAGATATTAATAAATCTTTATATAGACCTTATGGAATTAGTAAAAGGAGTATAAAATAAAATAAAAATGTACTATAATGCTAAGAGATCTAAGGGACTAGATCTTAAGGAGGGAGATAAAGTATAGCTACTATATAAAAATTTTAAGAGTTAACAACTAAGTAAGAAGTTAAACTATATTAAATTAGGACCTTTTAAAATTATATAGAGGATTTTACTAGTTATATTTAAGTTAAACCTACTAGCTAGAATAAAGATCTACCCTATATAGCATATTATAATATTAGAGCTAGTATATAAAAATATTAAACTATTAGCCTATAAAGTAGACATATATAAAGGACAAGAAAAAGATAAATAGTAAGTTTTAAAGATTGTTAGTTATAAGGACGTTAATAATAAAATATAGTATAAGGTTAAGTAGATAGGCTATAATAAAACTACCTAGAAACTACTAGAGAATTTAAAGAATACTATAGGAAAGGTATAGGAGTATTAGAAGAGATTAGGTTAGGCAGTATTAAAAAAAAGATTACTAAAAAATAAGTCACCTAAGGGGGACCTAGGAAGAGCAGTTACTAAACTACTTAGATTTATTTCCTTCTTAGCTAAAAGTGTTGGGAATGAGGCAATTTGCCCTTACGTACGGCATATTGCCGTCACGTAAGGCAACTTGCCATCACGTGCCGTCGCGGCACTAGCGTGGTAAGGAACCTTAAATTCCTTACCCTCCCCTATCTAGAACAACAATAACCTTTTCCATCACTGTATCTACTTAAGTAGTATTGGTAATTTGCCCTATATTTTTAACACTAATTAGTAGTTAAATATACAGTTAACTATAGAGTAGCTAGGTTATTAATAGAAGAGATAGTCTTATATAGGGGTGCTATATACGCTTATATAAAATGGATCCCGGCAATACTATGCTACTTTAGACTTGCGGAAAACTAGTAATAGAAGTGTTACTAAGTACTAGGAGATACCAAGTTATATTTATTATATAGAACAATCACGTTTATAAAGATTTGGTTAAGTACTTTAGGTTAGAAGTATTACTAAACCTAAGGTCCTAAGTTAACGTCTGAAACGCGTCAAACAATATCTTAAATTGCCTACCTTTAGACAGCAAACCTATAAGATCCTATAAAACTAAAAATCCTGCCTACCTTTAATATATAATACCTCGTCGATTCTACCTACTATGGCGTTAACCTATCTAAAGAAGTATAAGAAAGATATTAACCTAGAGATATAGGATAGAGCTGTAACTAACTTTATAACCGCTAAGTAATAGGACCTAAATAGATTCTTAGTATACCGTATAGAACACTATAAAGATAGCGAATACGATAATACCGCGCTATAGTATTGTATAAAGGAGGACTTTATTAAATAGATAAAGGAAATATAGGTTCCTATAAATAAAGATATTATACGGGACTTCCGTAACTTCCTTTGGGAGTATAAAGTATTTATCCTTATAGATGGGGGTAGTATTAGGGACAATATTTAGGAACACGTTATTAATATAAAGGAAGAGCATAAATGGACTCTATAAGAGATTAAGCACTAACTACGCACTATAAAGAAGCTTAAATTATAATAGAACCTAAGTAATACACTATTAGAGACGCGTTCTAACTCTATTACTCTAGGCACGAGTTCTAATATTCCACATCTATTGCCTCCACCTCTATCTTTAACTCCCCTATATTAACTAGCTTAACCTATAGCCTTAATTAACAACCCCTAATAAGCGCAAGATCCCCTTGCTTTGCGGTCTAATAACCTTTAAACTCTGCTAACTAGATCTATGTTACTATCGCAGCCTGTAATACAATATAGCTAAATACTAATTAGAGGCACCTTAAAAATGCTTATAGAGCTTATAAAGCTCTATTTAGAATAGAAGAAGAAGTTTAGCGGAGAACTGTATAATATCCTTAATTCAAAGTTATGTATCTTTTACGACTGTTGCTAGAAGGTTAGACTAGAACCCAATTAATACTATATTACTTATTTAGTTATACTTAAGGGCCGAGCTAGTACCTTCTATTATAATCATTTAGTAGGAAAAGGATATAATTTTAACTAAATAATATATAAAATAAGATGCCACTTTAAAATAGAGGAAAATAAGTAGCAGTATATATTGGAGTAGAGAGAGACTACCTTTTTAAGAATTATTGCTATAAACTTAGGTGCCTCTTGACTTAATTATCTTTAAAAGCTCTTTAATTAACCCTAAATAATTTAGCGTGGTTTATCTGAATTATATTAAGAGGACTTTAGCCTACGCGATTAAGTTATTAGCGTATACTAAGGTATTAAAGAATATAACCTTACTCTCTTTAACCCTATAAGTACTTATAAAGGAGTGTATACTTAATTAAGATCCTTTATTAGCACCGCCCTACGCTTTTAAGTAATTTAACGCCTAACTCTAACCTACTTTAATTAACCCGGCTAACTAACACGATTATAACTGGACTAATTAAATATATAGTAGTTGTGGTAGGGGATATAGTAGAGGGTATAATTAACGTTAACTATAAAGTAATCGTGGAGGTCCTTGTGGAGGTTTATTTTATAATAATTAGTAGAAGAAATGCTACGTTTATAAAAAGCCAAATTGCTAGTTAACTAGACACCCCCTTAATAGATAAAAGGAGGTATATAATAAGTTTCGCTAGAGCGCACAAAACGTTAGAAACTAAGAAGTTACTATAGCCTACTTCTAAAGCTTCTTAGTTTAATATAAAGGCGAAGAAGATTTTAAGGGTAAGATTAATAAGGCTAAACAGCTCTTTATAAATATAGAAATTGAGGACTACTCTTCTAACTAATACTTTATTAAGTATAGTAAGGTAAATAGCATATAAACCGTTGCTGTCCTTAATAACTAATTTACGCTCTATTCTATTATAAGGTTAGATATCTTTAATAAGCTAAGGAAAGTTCTATGTTCTCCTTTAATAACAAATACTTAGTAAACGTCTTTTATAGTATTATGCCAGATACTAGAGCCGTAGGAGTATCTATAGTAGGAGAACCTTAAGTCTAAGCTCTTTAGCAGCTTAATAGTTCTGTTTAGATTAACTAATTAACGGTAGGCTAATATATAATTCGCTTTGGTAAGGGTACTATAATCTCTCTTAGCACAATTAAGGTCTAAACCCCGTTAGGATATATTACTTTCTATATTATTCCCGCGAATACCCCGTTCCTATTCTGCATTTAAGATATAGATAAATTGGGCGTTAAGCTTAATAACCTTAAGAATATACTTGTTTAGGGAGATAATTAGGTGCCCGTTATACGCAAGTAGGGTTACCCTTAGTTGCTCCTTTAATAGCTAGAAAGAAGCGTTACTTAAAGTTACTTAACTAAGTTAGAGCTACGTTAACTATATTATTGTTTTAGCCACCTATCCGTTTACTAATTACTTAGGGTTCTTTAATAAGTAGGTTATAAAGTTAAGGTTAAGGCAATTAAATATCTTATAAAGTACTGCTATTACTACCAAATAAACCAGAAGTCCCCTAGCCGATTTAAGTTTACCCTTAAAGACAACTATAACTTTAATATCTGTATTATTATAGATGTTATATATTTTAGCGGTAAGCCAGTACTCTAAGTTATTAACTTCTTAACCTCCTTCTAAGCTGCACGCTTTTTAAAAGATATATTAGCTAGGAACGTATAGGATACTCTTTAATTATACTGGATTAATATCTACCTAGGACCCCCTAATTAAATCATTTATAATATAGGAAAGAACTTCTTATCTGCGGAGTTTTAATAATAGGTAAAGGCAATAACAATTAAGGTTAAGGAAGTCCCCGTTAAGGCATATAATAGTATTAAAAAGGTAGAATAATACTATACGCCATTACGCCGCGTATATAAGATTATTTCTTTAGAACTAAAGGGTGCTAGCGAAGAGCTTATCCTATAGATAGCTGTTAAGGCTGTTAACGATACCGCTGGCCTAGATAGGCTTATACCTATATTACTAGTCTTTAGCGCCTACCCTTAAATAACTAATAATTCTTTACTATCTCCCTCTATTATGTAATAAGCTAAGGCAATTCGTAAGGCAATAAAGGAGGTATAACGTCTCTACGCTACGCGCTAGGTTAATAACGTACTAGGAATAAGAAATGGCCTAAATACCTTAACTATGCTTAATCTGCCGCTTTAATCTAAGGTACGCGTATAGCGTAAAAAGGGAGGATGGTTAGGCCTATATAAACTTATTATAATTAATAGTTAGACTTATACTCTTTAGATACCCTATAGACCTACTTAATTCCGTTTAACTGTTATTAAGCTTTACTATAAAGATAATAGTTCTGAGCCTTTATAGGATACCCTAGAAGATACCCTAGAAGATGCCCTAGAGGAGAACTATGATTAACGTGTCCTAGAAGGCGACTACGACCCTAATATAACTGTAGTAGATACGCCGCAACTATAACATGGTAGAGGTTACCTAAAAGGATTACGAAACTACTAACACCTTATTAATTTTAAAGAGTAACTTGTTGCCGCCATTAAGAATAGAGTTAAGCTATTAATGGCCTTTATAACAGCTAAAGAGAAGGCTAACTTTAAGCTTATAAAACAGCTCTAAAAGAAAGGCTGTATTATAACTCTAGAAGCTCCTTTCCAAGCATTTAATAAGCAGGAGATTGACGGTCTTATTATAAGAGGAGTTTTTAAGTTTAAGAAGTATAACCCTATTAAGTTTAATAGGGTTTATATATTTAGGTTAAGAATAGTTAATAAGATTAAAGGTAAAGCTACTAATACCCCATTTGAGAAGTTAAGGCTAGTTATTTAAGGTTATAATAGTAATAGTAAGGAAGTAATTCTTACGCAATCCCCTATAATTTAATAAGCTAGTTAGCGAGTTATTGTTACGCTAGCTCCCTCCTTAATAAAGAATAGAATAGCGGTTTATTTATAAAATATTACCTAGGCCTATACCTAATTAGAGACACGCCTTTAGCGCTTAATACTAGCATACCTTTTAGAGTAAATTCGCCACTAATATCCCGAAGATATGATTATAGTTATACTTAAGCCACTATATGGAATTGCAGAGGCAGGAACTTATTAGTGGGCTACTTATAGTAAGCACTATAAAGAGAAGCTTTTAATAACTACTTCTATATTTAATCCCTACTTCCTTATTACAGCTATAGGAACTTTATTTAGAATCGTTAGTATATAAACGAACGATATAATTATCTTAGGAAATAACTAATTCTTAGCTCTTAAAGAAAATAAGCTAGTAAAGGCAAATCTTATAGCAAAGCTAAAGGAAAGACTTAATTTAATAATACTATTACTCTTTAATAGATGCATTATTTCCCTAAATAAGGATTCCATTGCCCTACGCTAGAAAGGTTAAGGTAAGAAGATTAACGTTATTAACGTTAATTCTCTAAAGTAAGGATATATAGAGTAACGCGCTTATGGAGCTTATATAGCTTCTATCTATTAACCTAAAGCTTTCTTTAATTTCTTTGTTGCCGCTTAATACTAAGAACTAACTAAGGAGGATATCCTTGCCCTAAATAAGCGTCTTTTTTGGCAAAGGAGCCATCTTAATTAAGGACTGCTCTACGTGCCTATTAACCTTTCTACCGCTAAGCTTTTTGTATTTATTAATAGATTGTTTATAAATAATAAAGATTTTAGCTTCTAGCTAGGATATAAGATTATTATCGCGAACGAATCTACCGAAGAGAGTAACTTCACGATCTATGGTAATCTTATTTATTAGAGCTTAACTAAGAGTAAACGCGTTACTTAAAGCGTTCTAGCGTTAGAGATATATAAAATAGTCGGCGGAGTTAATATAGTAATTATAATTAAAACTACCTTAAAGATAATTATAGATTAACTTAAACTCCCCGTTATTCCTATAATTGTATATACCGACTTATATTCCCTCTATAAGTATTTAGTTAAGCTTAGTACCATAAAGGAGAAGCGCCTTATAATTAATATTATAGCATTATAGCAATCTTACGAGCGTTAAGAACTCTTTAAGATTTAATAGATTAATAGCTAAGATAACCTAGTAGATGTAATGACGAAGGCAAACCTAAATAAGGTACTAGAGATGTTTATTAATATAAATACTCTATATATATAAGTTAAAGGTTAGGTTAAGAGGGAGTAAAAGATGTGGCGAGGGCCGCTAAGGCGCTAGTAGTAAGCGAGCTAATAGCAATTTTCTATCCCGGGGATGGAAAATCGTGATTAGTTAGTAAAAGTCTGGGTCGGCAGAATAAGGCGTATTACCTACTAAATTCTACTATAGTCTGCCTATGGTTGTATTGTTATCTGCTATCTGTTTATATATAAATAGCAATTATAAAAAGAAGAGTTGCTAGTGTTAGAAATAAGGCAATTTGCCCTTACGTGCGGCATATTGCCGTCATATAAGGCAACTTGCCATTACATGCCGTCGCGGCACTAGCGTAGTAAGGAACCTTAAATTCCTCACCTTCCCCTATCTAGAACAACAACAACCTTTTCCATCACTGTATCTACTTGAGTAGTATTGGTGATTTGCCCTATATTTCTAACAAAAAGAGAATTAATCCTCTTATTACTAAGTTCCTATAGACCCTATTCTATAAGTTTCTACTCCTTAAAATATACCTTCTTACGAACCTTCTTAAGACAGAGTAACTAAGTAAATGCCGTAATATAGGCTTTAAGAGCCTTCTACTCTATATTATAGGAATATTCTAGCTTAGTAAAAGCCTAAGATAGTTTACTATCTAGCTGTATAGTAGCAGATTAAATATAAGACCCTAAGATAAATTAATTAGGGAACTAGATAACTATTTAAAGTAATAGGTTATATATATTTAGTATTAAAGACGGAGCGAATATTATAGAATAAATAAATATTCGCTTTAGTGCACTCTAAGTAAGAGAACGGTTATCGTGAAGATGGATTCGCTAATACAATATAAACTAACCCCTCTTTTAAACAACAAGAATATGGAGACGGTATAATCTTACTAAGAGACAATATCGCAGTAATAGTGCGAGCACGACGTTACGCCTATAAGGAGGGAGGAGCCTTTAGTATAATAAGCAACGATATTAACTAAATTAATTAGATGGATATTATACCTCTAGTAAATAACCTAGAGATATTTTAAATCTTTAAGGACAAAAATTAAGAGGAGGGAGATGGTGTTATGAACGCTTTAAGTATAATATTATAACTACTTAAAGAGAAGTCAAAAGAAGCTAGTTAGTTAATTTAGGTATAGTCTAAAATAGAACCGGTAGAACTATATAACGAGGAATAGTAGCTAAGGTTATATAATATTATACGCAGTATATACAGTGTATAAGAGGAACGTATATATAATACGTATATTACGTATAAGAAGGATTTTATAGAAGTACGGTCGTGTATTTAAAGGACCACAGTCCCTACCTAGATAGTTCCTTCCTTATAGTAATTCTCAGAATATAATTAGAGTTAATCTGTTAGGCAACTACTCCACCAGTTATTATTATATTGTTAACTTTATCTTATATTACCTATATACCTAGCCTATTAACGAGCCCATTATAGTTTTTGCTATAAGGTTTCGTTACAAATAGTAAAGACTATAAGACTCTAAAAGCAGCTAAACTAGTACGCGAAGAAGATTCTATGGAAGAATAAAACAGATAGGATTCTAGAAGGAGGCAACTCCTACTAGGCTCTTAAAAAGATATTAGAGAGTAAAAGGATAGAAATAAATTGCAAAAGGACAGGGATAGGTGTTAGGATTTCCTATAGTTTTTCCTACCGTTTTCTTATTCCCTAGTAGTTGCAGTACCTTAGTATTTTATTAAGGAGCTATATACCCTTAGGGGTTTATAAACTACTAGGACATAGCTACTAGTATATATTAAGCTGCCTAGAAAGGATTTATATATATAGAACTATAGCGCCATAGCCTAGAGGCTGCATGCGCAGTATTATACGTAGTATAATATAACGGACCTAAAAAATAATAAATAAAAAAAGATAGTATATAGGTGTCCGTTGTGATTATAATATATTACTAATATTTATCTAGCCCTATCTCTAGCGCGATATATTTCACTAGGCGGGCTAAAAGGTATTAATTAATTATAGTTAATCTAATCTACGTGGAGATAGTGACTTTAGTCGAGTTTGCCTTATAGCGAGACCTCCTATTACACTAGGAAGCCCTAAGATTATTGCCTATATATATAATCTTAGGTTATCTAGACGTAGTATAGTAAATTGCCTTTACTATAGGCTCTTCTATTAGGGGTAACTATATAGATATTATATTTGTCCTATATTTTGCTAGCTAGTAGCTAATATAATAGAATAGGTATTATTCTAAGGGCCTATAGTATTAGCGACAAGTTTCTTAAGATATAGTAATAGCGTACTAATGCTAGGAATAGCATACCCAATATAAGTAGGAGAGGGCGTTAGGTTATATTGCCTTAGCGGCAGCTATAGCAAGAAAAGGATTAGATCCTATTTAAGGTTATTATAGTTTAGCAAAAATAGAGGCGGCCTATACTATATAGAGAGTAATTAATAATAGTTGCGGTTATTAGTGAGATATCTAAACTATAATCTAATTAGTTAAGTACTTAGGGAACATTTAGTTATAAGTTTAGATTAGAATAAGGGCTTTAAAATAGAGTTAATTTAAAGCTCTAATCTAATTCTAAGGCGACCGTTCGGTTAAATTCTAGTTTAACTTAACTTTAGCTATAAAATTTTAATGTTCTAAAAAACACGCTAAAAGTTACTAAAAAGTTAGCAATTTACTATATATAGAATCTAAACTAAGGTCTTAGCGTTAGTTTAAATTAGGAGCTTAAAGCTTCTTATTTAAACTTTAGATTAAATCTAAAGGCTTTAGATTATATACGTCTGTATAACCTATAAAGCTATAAACGCGTATTAAATTAGGAAAGAACGCGTTCTTTCTGCTAAACTTTTAGTTTAGATTTAAAAGTAATAGATTGTAACTAAACGACCCCTTAAAATCTAGATTATAGATTAGTATTAATTAACCACTAGCCTAAAAGGGATAAAAACTAGAATTACTAGGCTTTATAAATTAGGCTATCATTACTATAATACGCTTATCTATTTTAGAGATTATAATTATTAAGAGTTTATCTTATTTAACTATAATATATAATGTTGTAATATACTGTATTTTACCTAGTACTATAGCAAAATTACAAATATTAAAGGCCTGTAGCTACTACCGCTCTTAACTTCTATTTAGTGTCCCTATTTAAGGGTCTCGCTACTAGTAAAGTCTATAATATCTATTCTTACTACCCTCATTATATTCTAACGCCACTAATATCCTCTCTATTATTATTATCCTTATTGTTATTACCGGCACTACCCTAGCCGTTATTATTGGCGCCCTCTTTATTAGCCTTATTTTACGCTTTAGTATAATTACTAATGCCGCTAATATTTGCTGCACCTATGAAGTTAGGGATAGTAATATTAAAGTTAACGTCTATACTGTATAAAATGGGCGTATACTTGGCTATACGCTAGCGGTAAATACGCTATATAGTTTTATCGACATTAAATAGGGCGATAAGTTACTAAAAGTGCTCTTTCTACTTAGGATTCTTAAGGTTAATAAATACCTTATTATCCTTATACTACTTCTTAATTTTATAATACGCGGTATTTATAAAGGTCTTATTACTAGTATAATAATTATAGACTACCTAGGGACTACTAATAATAATAAGGCCCGCTCGTAGTCTAATAATTATAAAAAGGTTCCTTGCTATGTCCTAGACAAATTTTAGTAGACTAGCAACTATTATATTATATACTAATAACTCTACCTAGCTGCCTTAGATGCCATTAATGGTAAAGACCTTAATCTTACTAACTACTAGCGTAAATTCCCGCTACTTACTGCCATCTTACTAGGTATAGCACTATTCTTTAAGCGTATATAGCGCTGCGGAGTAGATAGTAAGTTAGGCTATATATAAAACGGTAAGGCTAACCTCTAATAGCTTAAATCTAAAGTCTATTAGCGCTATAGTTACCTAGAATACGCGTTAAGCGTAAACTAGGTTATATATTAATTGGCTAAGCTTATTTACCTATATAGTACTATTAACGGCAAGGAAGGCGACAGGGTAGTCATAGCGCAGCATATCTTTAAAAAAGCTCGCCGTCAGCTTTAACTACTCTCGGTCCTTAACTATTAGGCTTATCTAAAGCTAGCCGTGTAATAGGACGGCATTTATAAGATATATAATGTCTTTAATAAATCGATATTATAGCGAGAACTATACCGTATCCATACTAGCCGCGAGGAGACGTATATAGAGGGAGATGGATTTCTAATAGTAAAACGGATTATTAAAATCGGAACTAAGAATTGGTTTTAGTTAGTATATATTATTAAGGAGAACCTAAGGTATAGGGTCGCTAGCCTAAATCTATAGACCTCCCTAAATTAAATATAGTCTGCTTTAGGCGAACTTAGTAAAACTACCTAGCTTAAACGCCTTCCCGGCCTCGTTATAGAAAACTATATATATAGCGCTAATAGAATATACATAAGTCTGTAAGACTATATTAGGTATTATAAGAATAATATTAACCTTCTTAGCTAGGTTTGCGATAACTACGTTAGCCGCAAGTGTTAATTCTATCTTATTATCTTGCGTTATATTATTACTAAGCGTAAATCGGTACAAGTATTGGCGGAATTCAGCGTATTTAGTTATATTAGGGTTTATAATAAGATATAGGTTTCCATTACTATTTAGAACACCTATAAGGCATAATAACTACTAACCTTTAGATAAATTTATAACCTATAACCACTTATTAAAGCTAGTAGCATTACTAGCCTTAAACGTACGGTAGAGTAGAAATGCTATATTTAGTATAGACGCGTCCTTATTAATTATAGTATAGTTATTCTATTCCTTGAAATACTTAGAATAAGTATTAATACCTACCGCTATTCGCTATATAACGGTATTCCGCTTATAGACCTTAGTTTCCGTTAAGCGTATATAGCAGCAAAGGATAATAGGAAATTTGGTGGGATAGCCTTACGCAATTAGTACCTTATAATCCTCTATAAGCGCATTATTAATTATCTTAGCCAGCATATCTAGTTGGCGATTAAGTAGCAATAGGACCTAGATTTTAGTAGGATCCTACTAGGGCGACCTAAGTTAATACTAGTATTATACTAAGATAGTTAGGAAGGTTAATTTCCCAACACTACCGGGGCCTTATATTAGCAAAATACCGCCTATTATATATTTAATCGCAGTATAGGCACCCGTTTACTCTTTATTAAGTAGCAGTAAAATGGCCTTAAAAGTATTATTAACCGAGTTCTTCCTATACTTAGTAATATCGCAGTTAAAGTAATTAATACGCGGGAGATCTATAAAGTTATTAAATAGCGCAATTTAGCGCTTAATATAGAAACTGTCGCCTCCTTACTATAGGTGGCATAGATTATTAATCTCTTAGGAAATTCCAACCTTAGGGATACGCTCGGTTAT
This sequence comes from Cenococcum geophilum 1.58, assembly GCF_001692895.1. Classification (NCBI taxonomy): domain Eukaryota; kingdom Fungi; phylum Ascomycota; class Dothideomycetes; order Gloniales; family Gloniaceae; genus Cenococcum; species Cenococcum geophilum. Next base: position 951,940 of record NW_027137582.1, on the reverse strand, counting down.
AAGACATTTAATACCCTATACCGTAATTAGGGCCTTACTTAGGTTACTAACTATTATAAAGTTATTACTACTTAAGATATACTCCGGAGCAAACACGGGGTTTAGTATAAACTTATAACCCACCTATAGTTAAAAGATAAAAGTATAGTAGTTATAGCCGGAGCTAAAGGGAGTAGTATTAATAATAACTCCTTTTTAGCTGGCCTAGCTATTTACGTCTTTACCTAGGAATAAGATATTAATAATAGAGTTAGTATAAAGGGTAAGACTATTAACTATCTAAATAGCAGTGTAGTAGACTTAGTCTACGCTACCTAGGAAGGTAATAAAATAAATAATAGTGGGTACCTAGGGGTTCTAATTAACGGCCTTAAGGCTCGCGACTACGGTATAAAACTGGACTGTAAAATACTTAAAAACGCTATTAAACTAATACCTCGCGGGGATTTTATACGATAGTTAGTCCTTTACTAAGAGCTATATACTAAGCTGGATATTTATATTATAGTTCTTCTACTAGCGACCTAAAGGATTATTAACGCTCTGCTATTATAGGCTTGTGTTTAGGCTTACAATATAACTATTAAGCCATTTAATACCTAGCGTAAAAAAGTAGATAACGACTATAGGGCTATTTAACAGCATATCCCGAGCTTTATAAATTTACGGCGTAAATAGGCCAAAGTTCCTATTAATAAAGAAGTACTTATTAAGTAACGTGCGTATACCTAGTGCGAGTTTATTAAAGGCGATAACAAACCTAATATAGTAAAGTTATAGGGTTATAGCATCTTACGGGAGAATATAAGTAAGATACTTAAGCGTAGTTAGATATAATAGTCGTTAAGTAACTAAAGAAGTAGTATTAGCAGTATTAACCTTAACGTTACTAGCGATGTTGGTATTTATAAATTGGATAGACACCATCTTATATAAATAATAAGTAGGCATTTTACCGGTCTTATAAGACACCTAGAATGTAATACTATATACTATTATATGCTCTTTAATAATTTACATAACAAACTAAACTATAAGGTAGTTGTTATTTAGAAGCTAAAGTATATTTAAAGGTTTGGCTATTATAGAATTGCTATCCTCTATATAGGTGTCTAAATTATCTACTAGGCCATTTACTACTAGATAGAAGCTGGCTATATTAAAAGGTTTAGGCAATAGAGAGGTAGTAGCTATACTTAAAGCGGTAGTACCTAGTATATCTACCTTACCTAAAGTAGTTATAGCGTCTATTACCTAAATTAAAGTAGGTCTACTTATATAATTATTAATATTATACCCTATAACTCTATAGTTCTTATATACCTAACTATAAAAGACAGTTTAATAGTCTAGAGAGCTATAGTTTAAGTAAGTCCGCTTCTTCTTACCTAATGGCTAAGGATAGTCTTGCTTTCTATAGCCTATAGCACCATATTAGTTATATATTACACTAAAATAGTTACTTTTAAAATAACTGGCTTTCCTATAATTATTATATATAGGGTTAGGGCAGTTAGCTTTAAAATAACTAGCCTTACCGCAGCTGTAATAAAGTTAAGAAGCTTTCTTAAGAGGACAATCGGCGTGTATATGGCCGGTAGATAGACAGAGATAGTATTTTAGAACGTTATTAGCCAAGAGGTATAGACTACTAAGCTCTAAAAAAAGAGGCTTATTAAGCGTAGGGCCCTTACCGTTACCTTATAAGATACTAGAGCCTATAATTACCATAGTTAAGGCAATTTTAAAAACTATAACGCCCTTAGCAAACTTTTTGTGGTTATAGACGTAGTTAATATCACGAGTTATAAAATAATTAGTAGGTAGGTCCATTTTAGTAGCAGGCTATATTAAGCGGTGGTTTATATAAACGTATTAGTAAATATAAATTCTCTATTATATAGCTAAGGCCGAAAATAAGGTAGCTAATTTACTATATTATAAGGCTTTATAGCTTAAATAGATCTATAGAGGCACTAGTTATAAAAGTAGATACTAGTAGGGTAAAAGTAAGGGTAGGTAGTTAGTAGAGTTAAGTTAACTAGTAAAGGTAAGGAAATAAGGCATGCCCTAATAAAATTGCATAAGTAAGGCCTTAGCGGTAAAGTATATAGTTATATACTTTGCAGGTTAAACGCGTATAAGGGTAAATCTATAGTAATAAGACTAACCTATAGAGAAAGACGCGGTATAGTGTAAGTTATAAGAACTACTCTACCTAGCCTATCTCTTAATATAGGCTAGGCGATAGTCTAGCACTATTAAGCTCTTATAGTTTATAATATAAGCATATAAACGTATAAAAGGGTAAGAGAAAAGAGAAGTAAGTAGTAAAGTAAAAGCACTTTACTATAGGCAGGCTAATTATATTATAGGTAAACGGAAACTTAAATACCGTAATCTATTAAAAATATTACTAATAAGTATAGCCTACTACTGCTAGAAAGTATAAGTCTTTTCCTCCCTTAATTAGTAAGAGAAAAGGTATTATTAACTAAACAATCTCTTACTAGAGTATTAGGTAGGGAGTAGGATATTATAAAACTATATATAGTTTTAGATAGATTTAAAATAAAGATATTAAATTTAAGAGACTCTAATATAATAAATACTATAGTAGAATACTAGCCTCTTATATAATACCAAATAGATAAATAGTAAGATAAGTTAACGTTGCTAAACGGCTGGATGCTGGTATATACAATATGTTTACTATCCTAAAATGCCCTAAAATGCTATTAATTATATAAACTTATAATATAAGATATAAAACCTCCTACTACCTTTTATAGTAGATATGCGTTTAAATAAGTACTAGATATTTATATATAGATATTAATCCTATATACTAGATATTTATATATAGATATTAATCCTATATACTAGATAATTATTATTCCAGATAGACTTATCTAGTAGGCCCTTAAGTGCTATATAGTATAATAATAACACTAGCGATTACGAAGTAAGTGTAATATATTGCTATTTACTAGAAGTACTACCTATTATATACTAAGCCCTTTAACTCTAGTAGCGTGTATATCTACCAACTTTATATAACGATAAAAAATATAGTACCGCCTATAATAAGTGCAATACGTCGCCGTCTACTAGAAATACTACCTGTTATATAGCAAACACTTTCTAGTAATGGAGCCCGCATATATAGACGTAGGCCAGCCTTCTAACTTTGGCGGTGCGTATATATACCAACTTTATATAACAATAAGAAACATAGTAACGCCTATAACCTCCTATATTCTACTATACTGTAATAACTAGTTACCCCTTTATAGGCACTTAATAAATCGCTTATATTAAAAACTATAAGAGTTTAGCGGTATTAAACCGCTACCTAGCCCTAAATAGGCTAGGTAGGATAGTCCCTATAAGTTATATAATTATACCCTTATTTAACTATATAGTACTAAGTCTAGCTATATTTACCTAACTAGTAGCAGTAAACTATAGCTAATTTCACCTCTATATGGGCACGTGCGGGCAATTATAAGATTTACCTCTTTACCTCTTCTATAACTAACCTCTAACTATATCTAATACTAGAGTTATACTAGTATAGTGCTAGCTAGCTACCGTATAAAGCCCTCCTACTTTAATAGTTACCTTCTACTTAATATATGCCGTAATATTATACGTACCTAACTAAATAAGCGACTTAATAATAATATAAATATAGGTAAAGCCAAATGCGTAGTATAAGGCAAACCTAAAGCTAATTAAAGATGCGGATATTGCCTAAGGCTTTAGAATAAGCATTAAAAACTATAATAGACTAAAAGAGACGGTTAAAGATATCGCGATTAAAGTTAAGCCTAAGTACATAATATATTGCGGCAACTCTATAATAATAAAAGAAGGGTACATTAAGGAGTTTTATAAGTAACTCCCGTAATTTACTAATACTCTACTAGATTAGAAACTGTAGGTAATCCTAAAAATTATAGAAAGTGCTTATTCTAATCGCGTAAGGAAGGTACTAAGTACCTCTAAGAGTAGGTACGCTCTACATAAATATATATTACCCCTAAAGACTAAAATATAAAATAAGATAACGCCACCTTAGCTACTATATACGATATAGCCTATAGACGTTACTATAACCCTACTACACGGTATCCCTTTGCCTTAGCTAGCAACCCTAATAGTAAGCAACGTAATTAATATAGGAGATATTAAGATTAAAATCTAATTTATAGGCTTAACGGGTAGGTTAATAGTTAGGGTAGTCTAAGTCTTATATCTAATAAGCGGAAACCTATATATAGCTCTAGGTAAGCTATAGGAGAAACTATAAGCCTATATAGAGCTTAACATTAACGGTCCGCCCAAAAAGAACACATCGGGAAAATATTCGCAGGATGAGATTCAAGTAGACTTTGGTTTTCGCGTTTCGCGTAATTGACATGCAATTTAACCAACTCGACACGCAATTGACCAACTTGACACGCAATTGACCAATTTGACACATCCAAAAGTCAAATAACGCGCAGTTGACCTACTTAACAACTTTAAAAGCTAACTGTATATTCCTTNACATGCAATTAAGGTAAAGTTATATGCTAATTACGCAAATGAATTTTTACACAGTTTTATTACTTAGAGGCTCTGCACAAGGCTCTACACGAAGCTCTACACGAAGCTCTGCACGAAGCTCTGCACGAAGCTCTGCACGAAGCTCTGCACGAAGCTCTGCACGAAGCTCTGCACGAAGCTCTGCACGAAGCTCTGCACGAAGCTCTGCACGAAGCTCTGCACGAAGCTCTGCACGAAGCTCTGCACGAAGCTCTGCACGAAGCTCTGCACGAAGCTCTACACGAAGCTTTGCATAAGGCTCTACACGAGGCTCTACACGAAGCTCTGCGTATAGAGGCTCTGCACGAAGCTCTACGTACAGAGGCTCTGCACGAAGCTCTATGTACAGAGGCTCTGCACGAAGCTCTGCGTACAGAGGCTCTGCACGAAGCTCTACGTACAGAGGCTCTGCACGAGGCTCTGCGCGAAGCTCTGCGTACGGAGGCTCTGCGCCAAGCTCTGCGTACGGAGGCTCTGCACGAGGCTCTGCACGAGGCTCTGCACGAGGCTCTGCGCGAGGCTCTGCGCGAAGCTCTGCGTGAAGCTCTGCGTACAGAGGCTCTACACGAAGCTCTGCATCGGGTCCCCGCTATATTCCCGATAGCCTCTACACNTGCCTCTGCCCTATGTAGCCACCTTATTTTNTTTACCCTTCCTTCCTTACATCCTCCCTACCTAGGGAGGCACCAGAACGGCAGCCAGTAGAGGACCGTCGCCAGAACTAGACGACTGTCGCCAGAACCAGACGACCGTTGCCAGAACCAGACGACGACCGTTTGAATGACCAGCTAGCAAACACCACGAATGATTTAATTAATCGATTGATCGAATTAAACCAGAGCTTAAATATTGGCCCGTCACCGAATCGAATCAAGGCCTCCAAGGGAGGCACCCTAGACGACTACCGTTCGAATGTAATCAGGGCCTTCAATTGGGCCGACCCCTCCCCCAAATTGAATCATACACTGACACAGGCAGGCAGGCAGGCAGGTAGGTAGGTAGGTAGGTAGGTAGGTAGGTAGGTAGGTAGGTAGGTAGGTAGGAGACCACCGTCGCCAGAACCAGACCACCGTCGCCAGAGCCAGACCACCGTCGCCAGAGCCAGACCACCGTCGCCAGAGCCAGACGACAACGACTAGCTAGCGAACACTATAAACGATTCGATCGATCGATCGAATTAAGGCAGCACAGACAGGTAGGCACAAACAGGGAGATGCTGACGGGTAGGCAGATGCAGACAGGCAGGCAGATATAGACAGGTAAGCAGATGCAGACAGGCAAGTAGATGTAGATAGGTAGGCAGATACTGACGGGTAGGCAGATATAGACAGGTAGGCAGATGCAAATAGGCAGGCGATGTAGACAGGTAGGCGATGCAGACAGGTAGGCGATATAGACAGGTAGGCAATGCAGACAGGTAGGCGATGTAGACAGGTAGGCGATGCAGGCAGGTAGGTAGATAGGCAGGTAGGTAAGTCAATAGGTAGATAGGTAGAAGAGAACCATCGCTATATTATATTAAATTATCTAAAATAATAATATTTATTTTGCTAGCCTTATAAATAGCCTTAAAGTAGCTTTTATTTATTTAAAAGAGGTAAATATAATTATGGTTGCCAAATGNGCAGATTGCTGGCAGGTTGCGCGCAGGCTGCGCGCAGGCTGCGTGTCAAAAAAACACGACATAGGCTAGTCGGTCGAGTTGCCAAATGCCCTCAACTGCGCGCCAATTGCGTCAACCACCAACCATTGAGGCCATTGGTAGGGTACCATATTTTCCCGATGCATCTATATATCGCCGTAGAGATATAAAAACCTCGCAATACAGTTAGAGGGTATACTTATTATAGCTCTTAGCGAAATAGCAAGAAATGGCATAAAGGAGGCCGTGCTTATAGCATTACTCTTACCTCCTAGCTTAAACTCCTAAGTTGCTGCTACTAATAATATACCGCTAGCTATTAAATCTAAAGCGCCTAGACGCGACGGACGCAGTATAAAAGATAGCTAGTAAGTCCTAACGCCGCGTAAGGCTAGCGACAAGAGTAAACTAGGAGAAGGTAAGAAGTAGAGTTAATTAAGATTAGCAGTATATAGCTCTAAGAAAGATAGTAAGGGTAAGCCTATTAGATATAAGAAATCGGACAATAGTAAAACTGTTGGATTATAAGGGGATATTACGTAGCTACGGTTCGTAGATAGTATGATGATTGTTTTTATATATATTATAGGAATAAGGAAAGGGGTAAGGAACCTAAGGTTCCTTACTACGCTAGGGCCACGTTAATACGTAATAACCGCTTGCCTTATTCCTGACACTGGCAACTCTTCTTTTATAGTTGCCATCTATATACACTTATAGATTGCCACTATATAAAGGTATAAAGCTAAGGGAAGGAAGAAGAAGAAGAAGGGTGTTAGGGGTTAACGCGAAGATAAGTGGGCCGCTAAGGCGCTAGTTATAAGCGAGCGAATAGCAATTTTTTATCCCGGGGATGGAAAATCCTAATTAGCTGTTTAAAATTAGGGTCTATAAAATCCTTTTACTCCCTTTTAACCTAACCTTTAACTTATATATATAGAGTATTTATATTAACGAACGTCTCTAGTGCCTTATTTGGGTTTACCTTTATTATTATATCTGCTAGGTTATCTTAGCTATTAATTTATTAAATCTTAAAGAGTTTTTAACGCTTATAGGATTGCCGAAGGGCTATAATATTAATTATAAGACGCTTCTTCTTTATAGTACTAAGCTTAACTAAATACTTATAGAGGGAATATAAGTTAGTGTATACGATTATAGGAATAGCGGGAAGTTTAAGCCAATCTATAATTATCTTAAGGGTAGTTTTAATTGTAATTGCTATATTAACTCCGCCAACTATTTTATATATCTCTAAAGCTAGAACGCTTTAAGTAACGCGCTTACTCTTAGTTAAGCTTTAATAGATAAGATTACCGTAGATCATAAAGTTATTCTCTCCAGTAGATTTATTCGCGATAATAATCTTATATTCTAGCTAAGAGCTAAAATCTTTATTATTTATAAACAACCTATTAATAAATACAAAGAGCTTAGTAGTGGGAAGATTAATAGATATATAGAGTAGTCCCTAATTAAGATGGGTTATTTGCTAGGAAAGGCGCTTATTTAGGGCAAGGATATCCTCCTTAGTTAGTTTCTAGTGTTAAGCGGTAATAGAGAGATTAAAGGAAGCCTTAGGCTAATAGATAGAAGTAATATAAGCTCTATAAGCGCGTTACTCTATATATCCTTGCTTTAGGGAATTAATATTAATAACGTTAATCTTCTTACCTTAACCCTTCTGGCGTAAAGTAATAGAGTTCTTATTTAGGGAAAGGATATATTTATTAAAGAGTAATGGCGTTATTATATTAAGTCTTTCCTTTAGCTTTGTTATAAGATTTACCTTTACTAGCTTATTTTCCTTAAGAGCTAAGAATTAATTGTCTCCTAAGATGATTGTATTATTAGTTTGTATGCCAATGATTCTAAATAGAGTTCCCGTGGTTGTAATAAGGAAGTAGGGATTAAATATAGAGGTAGTTATTAGAAGCTTCTCTTTGTGGTGCTTACTATAGGTAGCCTACTAATGAGTTCTTGCCTCTGCAATTCTATATAGTGGCTTAAGCATAACCATAATTGTATCTTTAGGATATTAGTAGCGAATTTGCTCCGGAAGATATGCTAGTATTAAGCGCTAAAGGCGCGTCTCTAATTAGGTGTAGGCCTAAGTAATATCTTATAAATAAACTGCTATTCCGTTTTTTATTAAGGAGGGAGCTAGTGTAATAATAACTTGCTAACTAGCTTGTTAAATTATAGGGGATTATATAAGGATTGTCTTCTTACCATTATCGTTATAGCTTTAGATGATAAGCTTTAATTTCTTAAATGGGGCGTTAGTAGCCTTACCCTTAATCTTGTTAACTATTCTTAACTTAAAGATGCGAATTCCATTAAACTTAGTAGGGTTATACTTCTTAAATTTAAAGACTTTTTTTATAATAAGACTGTTGATTTCCTACTTATTAGATACTTAGAAAGGAGCTCCTAAAGTTATAATATAACCTTCCTTTTAGAGCTATTTTGCGAGCTTAAAGTTAGCCTTCTCTTTAGCTGTTATAAAGGCCATTAATAACTTGACTCTACTTTTTATAGTAGTAATAAATTGCTCTTTGAAATTAATAAGATGTTAGCAATTTTATAATCCCTTTGGGCGACCTTTACCGCGTTATAGTTGCGGCATGTCTACTATAATTATATTAGGATCACAGTCGCCTTCTAGGGCACGTTAATTATAGTTCTCCTTTAGGGCATCTTCTAGGGTATCTTTTAGGGCATTCTGTAAAGGCTTGGAACTATTATCTTTATAGTAGGGCCTAATAACGGTTAAATGGAATTAAGTAGGTCTATAGGGCATCTAAAGAGTATAAGTTTAACTATTAATTGTAATGAGTTTATATGGGCCTAACTATCCTCCATTTTTATGCTATACCCGTACTTTAGATTGGAGTGGCAAATTAAGCGTAGTTAAGGTGTTTAGGCCATTTCTTATTTTTAGTGCGTTATTAACCTAGCGCGTAGCGTATAGACGTTATACCTCCTTTATTGCTTTATAAATAGCCTTAGCTTATTATATAATAAAGGGAGATAGTAGAGAATTGTTAGTTATTTAAGGGTAAGCGCTAAAGACTAGTAATGTGGGTACGAGCCTATCTAGGCTAGCGGAATTGTTAATGGCCTTAATAGCTATCTATAAGATAATTTCTTTGCTAGCGTCCTCTAGTTCTAAAGAAATAATCTTATATGCTTAGCGCAATAGTGTATAGTATTACTCCACTTTTTTAATACTATTATATGCCTTAATAGGGACTTCCTTAACCTTAATTGCTATTGCTTTTACCTATTATTGAAACTCTATAGATAAGAAGTTCTTTCCTACGTTGTAAATAATTTAATTAGGGGGTTCTAGGTAGATATTGATTTAGTATAACTAAAGGGTATCCTATGCGTTTTTAGCTAATATATCCCTTAAGAAACGTACGGCTTAGAAGGAGGTTGATAAGTTAACAGCTTAGAGGACTGGCTTGCTGTTAAGATATATAATATTAATAATAATATAGAAGTTAAAGTTGTAGTTATCTTTAAGGGTGAACTTAAATCGGCTAGGGGACTTCTAGTTTATTTAGCAGTAATAGTAGTACTTTATAAGATGCTTAATTGCCTTAACCTTAACTTTATAACCTACTTATTAAAGAACCCTAAGTAGTTAGTGAACGGATAGGTGGCTAAAACGATGGTGTAGTTAACGTAGCTCTAACTTAGTTAAGTGACTCTAAGCAACGCTCCTTTCTGGTTATTAGAGGAGTAATTAAGGGTGACTCTACTTACGTATAACGGGTACTCGATTATCTCCCTAAATAAGCATATTCTTAAGGTTATTAAGCTTAACGCCTAATTTATTTATATCTTNGATATAGAATAGGAANNGGGTNTTTNNGGGAATAATATNGAAGGTAATATATCCTAATAGGGTTTGGACCTTAATTGTGCTAAGAGAGATTATAGTACCCTTACCGAAGCGAATTGTATATTAGCCTACTATTAATTAGTTAATTTAAATAGAGCTATTAAGCTGCTGAAGAGCTTAAACTTAAGGTTCTCCTGCTATGGATACTCCTGCGGCTCTAGTATCTGGCATAATACTATGGAAGACGTTCGCTAAGTATCTATTGTTAAAGGAGAACGCGGAACTTTCCTTTAGCTTATTAAAGATATTTAACTTTGTGATAGAATGGAACGTAGATTGGTTATTAAGGATAGCGACGGTTTATGTGCTATTTACCTTACTATACTTAGTGAAGTATTGGTTGGGAGAGTAGTTCTTAATATCTATATCCATAAGGAGCTGTTTAGCCTTATTAACCTTATTCTTAAGGTCTTCTATACCTTTATATTAGACTAGAAAGCTTTAAAAGTAGGCCGTAGTAACCTTATGATTTTTAATATTTCTTATACTCTGTTGGAACTTATTATATGCCTCCTTTTGCTTGTTAAGAGAGTGTCTATTTAACTAGCAATTTGGCTTCTTATAAACGTAGCACTTCTTCTAATAGTTGTTCCGAAATGAACCTCTATAAGGACCTCTACGATTGCTTTATAGTTGACGTTAATTGTACCCTCTGCCGTATCCCCTACTCCGGCCACTATATGTTTAATTAGTTTAGTTATAATTGTATTGGTCTAGAATCCCGGTTTAAATAGGGTTTTTAGTATAAAATTATTGGGGTTCTTATGTTTGTATTGTAGTGCCTATAGCGGAGCGTAGTTTAGTATATACTCCTTTAAATGTATCTACAGGTTTATATAGCGCTAAGTTATACTTAGAAACGCTATAGTATGCTAAGATAACCTAGTCCCTTAGGCTGTTCTTGTTTTGGTAAGTTTTAGTAAGTCTGCGTTGGATTTTCTAGAGTTTATTAAAGAGTAGTTAAAGGCACTCTAGGCGAGTCGTTATTAGGTTGGAAGCGATAACTCTCTAAAATATAGTCTCCCGCTATTTAGATATATAGAGTTAGCGGTTCTCGTTGGTTTTAAAGTGGGCTTTAGTAAGCTAAAGCATTATATTAAAGCTATAGTTTTTACCTGCGATATAGTCGTAATAGAACGTCGCCGCCTGTCCCTTTAATATAATAGAGAAAGTATAATGGAACTAGTGGCGTTAAATTCTAACCTTATTATAGCAGTTATAAAAGACCTATAGTTTTGCTTTAAGTATATTATATAATTCTCCTTTAAACTTTTTCTCTTCGTCTAAATATACCTTTATTAGATTTGTAACTTCTTAAGATAGAGGCTTATTGGTTGGCTAGGATAGAGGAGTTAGAGATAATAGAGGTAGAGGAAAAGCACCTTTAGGTAGTAGAGTACCTTTAGGTGGGAGAGTAGCGTTCTAGGGGTTTCGTTCCGAATTAAAGTTGCCTTTTAAAGAATATAGGTTAGTTTTAGGTTTCCGTAGTTAATGTGTAATCTTAGCTTCTATCTATACTGGTTCTTCTATACTAGTAAGAACGGCGTAAATATTACTAGTAATTGGGTTACTGTCCTTAGTAACGTACACCCTATTTCTTTAGAGGGAGTCTTAAAAATTTTAAATAATATTAATATTGCTAAGTGCCTAGGTATCGGCGGTCTATCCTACAAAATCCTCCCTAAAGTATTCCCATAACTATAAATCGGCATAATAGCTATCTTGGTAGAATAGAATATGGTATAAAAGAAAGCTGTTAACTTGTTTTACGGTATAGGTTATTATATTAAAGGTAAATGCGTCCTAATCTTCATTAATAAGTTTCGTGTATATAGCTACCCTTAGTAGTAAGGAGTCTCTCTAGTCGTTTGGAGTGGCCATAGTTATGTCTTTAGAGGAAGGGAATATTGGTAGTATAGGGATTGTCGTTTGGTATGTGTTTGTGACGTATATTTGCGATTATAGGGCTTAGGACTAGTTCTAGCCTTAAATCGCGAAGACTTATAACGTGTATTATTCTGTATAATAGACGCAAGAATCTATAATCTAGGGAAGGCTTAGGACTAGTTCTGGCCTTTAGATCTTTAGATTTATAGAAGAGTTCTATTTAAGGTTTAGGACCAGTTCTGACCTTAAAAGATAGCTTCCCTTAGTATAAGTAGCACTAGTATAGTGGCTTGTCTCTTCTTAGTAAATACCTAGCTGTTCTATAGTATAACTGTGAAGTTAACTATTAATTAGTGTTGGATTATAAGGGGATATCACGTAGCTACGGTTCGTAGATAGTATAATAATTGTTCTTATATATATTATAGGAATGAGGAAAGGGGTGAGGAACCTAAGGTTCCTTACTACGCTAGGGCCACGTTAACATATAATAACCGCTTGCCTTATTTCTAATAAAAACTAAATCGGGTAGATATAATAAGTAGCCTTAACTAAGATTGGTAATAAGTACTTTAGTAGAGGATAATAAAAGCGAGCCGGCCGCGCCTAGGAAGTTAAATAATTGTAAGGCTAACCTAAATAGAAGTAGGAAACGCCCTTAAGCAGAATTAGCGGTAGATACCCTTATAGAAAATAGTAATAATAAGCTAATTATGCGCAGAAGGTAATTAGTAAAGGGAAAATATAACCTATCTACCTATAAGCCCATATTAGCGAGTAATAGTAGTACTAAAGAAATTGCTGTAGATAATGGTAAATCGCCGCAATCTATTACTAAACCTAAAGGTATATACTAGCCTAATAATATAATAGACGACCCTACTACTATATCGCCAACCGTTAATACCCCTTAAGATATTACTATAGAGGATAGTAAATTGCTATAATGTGCCGGTAAATATAATAATTAGTTCTTATATTATACTAACTCTAAAGACGCGGAGAGTAGAGATAAAGATAAGGATTTAGTTAATAATAACGACTAAGACAAGGATTTAGTTAATGATAATAACTAAGATAAGGATTTAGTTAATAATAATGACCAAAATAAGGATTTAGTTAATAATAATAACTAAGATATAGACGTAGAGAAAGAGCTTAACTAGTAATCTTTTTTAGCCTAGCTCTATAAGGCCGGGAAGGATAACTTAAATAGTACACTAGCGTATATAACGGAGGTGGATCTTCTACTTACTCTAAAGTATTTCCTACTTATCTTATTAAAAGTACTTTCCGAAATCACCCTAATTAAACTCCCTAATTAGGGCCTCGCATTAGGCTTTAAATTTAGCCTATACTAAGTGGTATATATAGCTTAGGCATTTAAGCAAGAGAGGATAATTAAAGGAGGCGGTATTTATATAGACGAACCTAGCGCGGGTAAGACTATATAAATAATCACTTAATAGCTAATAAACTACTTTTATTATTAGAACGTAATAGACGTTTAAGAGGCCTAAGCCGCTAGGGATATGGCCCGCTACCTACCTAAGATATATCCGCTGGATATAAAATGCCTATAGGTAGTAAAGTAGCTAATTATATGCTACTGTAAAGATAACTTTAAAAAGCTGTACCTTATAGACCCACAGTAAGGCTACTTAGTTATCTTTATGCTAACCCTAGGCCTGCTAGGATTTCTAAAGGACGTAAGTATAATATTATAAAACAGCGCGATTATAAAACGCCCTAACCCGCCCTAGATTATAATTCTCGCCCCTAGCTATAATAAAGTTAAGATATTTAGTAAACTAAAAAAGGATAAATAGCCGTAAATCCGTAAGGCTTTTAAATAAACTAATAAGAAATAATAGGAGAATAACAATAATATATATCTAGTTGGTAAGACTTTCCTATTATACCTATAGGGTAAAGCTAGGTTTAAGAATAATTATTACCCTACCCCTAATATAATGGAACTATTAGCGCTAAAATAATTAACCTAATTCCTTCTAATTACTACGCGAAATTATATTACCACACGACTAATACGCGGGTTTATTACTATATAAACTAGTATATAGAAACACCTAAAGGGCAAAACCTCTAGATTGTATTAGAAATTAAAGAGTGTAATATAGGTTAGGCGTATCCTTTAGGATAAATACTACCTAGACACGACCGGTAGAGTCTTAATATTATTTATTAAAGATATAGTTAAGGAGTACCGTATCGCGTATAATTGCAGCCCTACTATATAGGGTGCGTTTAGCACGCCTAATAATAAGAACCTAATATAACTAATGCGGTTTATTATAGTAGGATTAAAGAGGCCTAAGTGGGAAGAAGTAGATAAGTTAAAGGGAATAGAGTTTAAAGTACTGCTTAAGCTTAAAAAAAACATCTAGCTAAAGAAGAAGGAATTTAACCGTCTTTATAAGGATATAAAGACTAACCTATCTAAAGTAATAGTAGATAAGAAATTCGGCGAACTAGCTGCATTTTTCTATATAGTTATTCTAACGTTTTAAATATGTAGAGGGGAGTTAACACTCTAGTTTAACTAGTAAAAGCTTATCCTAAAAAATAGCTATTTTAAATTAATTATATTAATAATAATAATAATTCATTACTTAACGTCCGATTTGAATCCCTATTGGGCCTATATAGACTACTCCGCCCGCAAAGCCCTACTATATGCGTCTATATCGCCGCGGGTGGAAACATTATCAGGAAATCATTCCTTATAATGGCTAAGTGTAGAGGCGATGGAGGAGAGCCGTCGCAGCGCGCGCAGCGCGCTGGTGTTACGACTCTGTGGTGTTGAGCCTGTAACGCGTATATCGCCCTTAATAACACCAGGAGTCCTACTGCCCCCGCTTAGGGCTCCTACTATACTATTTAGGGGGGCCATTAAGGGAAACTAGGATACGAAAACCGCCCAATGTATAACTACCTAGCTTATAGCCAGGCCTAAAACTGGCCTTATTTAGCTAGTTAATATAAACGCGCCCTAGGCGTATGATAGGATACCCTTAGGCTTATACTAGCTCTAAGACTAAGAGGATACGGCAAGGGCGTAGGGAACCTCTTTTTATAAGAACTTGTTAAGGTTAATACGTCGCAAATACTTTATATAAAACTTATTAAGGCCCCAAGACCACTATAAAGAACTTATTAAGGCCCTACCTAGAGAACTTATTAAGGCCCCTCCATAAGGGCCTATCTGGTATTTGGTATACCTAGGTGACTTAGAAGAGGGTCTTAATAGGCGTAGTGCGCGCGACCTGGACGACGGCGACGCGCTAGCAACGTAACGGCAACGTAATAGCGACTGGACGGCGACTAGACGGCTTAATAAGGTGGAAATACGGGTAAAGCTCTAGGCAGCGGAAATATAGGCCAGCTTTGACGGCCCTATAGCGTTTAACTTATAGTTAACTTACGGTTGACTTATAGTTGACTTATAGGCGACTTATAGGAGGGTCTTAATAGGCGTGGTGTATGTAACCTAATACGTATATATATAAGGCAACTTACAGAAGGGTCTTAATAGGTATAGTGTATGTAACCTAATATATATATATAGGGGAGGCTATAGGGGAAACATAGGCCAGTTAGATAAGGACTTAATAGTTAAAGATATAGGCTAGCTTATAAAAAGGGGGGACATAAGCTTAGTTAGTAGGAGAGGGGAAAGTAGATCGCCTGGTGCGGGACCTGGTCTTTACAGCCCCCCTCCTATAAGATATGGTCGGCCTATTATAAGGAAACTTTTATAGGTAATATAAAACGGGAACTAGTAGTATATAGGGTGTTGCGCCCCTATATTACTACTAGCTTTCTATAGGGCGTAGTATATAGTAGCTACTGCTAGCTTTAAGGACCTTATCCCTTAATTAGGCTCTAACCTTTAGTGCACCTAGTAGGTAGGTAGGATTATACCCTAGCTAGAGAGACTACTATATAGCTTAAGAGAACGGATATGCGTATTAGTATATTAATAGACGGAACTATTTGCCTTTAGGGCGGCTTACTAGTAAAATATACTTAAGAAGTAAATAGGAGTTACTTAGGTGGGAGAGGTAGTAGCTTAGCCTTGTCTGTAAAAGGTGTACCTAACTATATTATAGGATGCAGCTATAACGCCTCCGTAGGATTATATTAGTAGGCGCGAAGATAGGAGTTACGACCCCTAGAAACGGCAGCTTATGCCTACGCCGGTGGAAATAATAAAGAAGGCGTAAAACTAGAGGCTATAGAAGGCTCCTAAGCTATGCAAAAGCGTACTAACTCTAGGAGGAAACTCTTATATAGACTACTAGGGGGTAAACTAGTACTCGGGTAATACCATTATAAGATATCTAAAAGAACTGGTGAAATTCCCCGCAATTGGTAGTGGCAGCCAACTGCTTATAGTTTGGGACTAAAGCACTAAAAAACTGGGGTAGAGGCCTAAATAAGTAGGTATATTAAACTTTACTATATTACTAGCTAATATATAACTACCTGCTAGGAAATAGTAGCCCTAGGCTTTATAGACGATACAAACCTTATTATATAGGGAAATATAGTAGCAGAAAACTGCACTAGGCTAAATTAGGCATATAACAGGTATATTATATAGGTAAAACAACATGGTGCCAAATTTGCACCAGATAAATACTAGCTTATCTATTTTATAAGGAAAAGGAGGGTAAATAACGACCTAGTGTTGATGGTAAGTATCTAGGGATGCGAAGCAAAGCCGGAAGCCACACTTAAGGTCCTAGGGGTCTGGGTAAACACTAAACTAAACTGGAATGCATATATTACAAAGGCGACCACTAGGGGTGCAGCAGTATTTATAGCAGTATTACGAATTATAGCCTTAACCTGGGGACTATTATTTAGACGTACACAACTACTATATACGGTAGTAGTAAGACTAACAATGCTATACGGAGCCTAGATCTGGGGCCTCGGACTAAACGGCAAGCTAATAGTAAAAAGCTCCCTAGCGCTACTAGAAAAACTATAGAACTAATGCCTACGTAGAATTATAGAAGCCTATAAGCGGACACCACGTGCCGCAATGGAACGCGAAGCAGTAGTATTACTACTTAATATCTATATAGACACAACTGCTATATAAAGAGCAGCCACAGTACAAGGACACCCGGTAGAGAAAGACATATACTAAGTACTAGAACGTATACGCGAAGCGAGGCCTTACTAAAGAGGAGCAAGGTCCTACTAAAGGCGTAACGCGCCTAAGTATATAAGCCAGGAGGCCCTACGCCTATAAGTAGTAGAGAGAGAACAAGAAATATAGGAGCTACTATAACACTAAGCAGAGACCCGGCGCCACGCTAGTAGAGCACCGCTACGGCAATAGAGGATAGGAGGCCACTAATATAGGTGGAGATCGATTATATATATCGCAAGATGGGCAGATATAAAGTGGAAGCGACGCTAAAAGAAGGCGGCGAAGACACAGAGAGCAGCTACGTGGAACACCCCATAGATAATACTAACTCTCCCCCTATATAAAGGATAGACGAAGGCAGAATCTACAGCTAGCTTTCTACTATAGATAGAGGTAATAGGGCTAAACGTATAGCTAGCAAGCATCTATGTCCTATAAACTACACCACACTATATGTGCGGATGGCCTACACAATTAGTACGCCACGTGCTACTCTTTTGCAACTACTATACAGCTAGAGACCAGCTATTCGCCAGGGCGGGCATAAATAATATTACCCAAATGCTCTCTACTAGTAGAGGCCTATATATAACGGCAAAATGGCTAATAAGCTAAGGAGTCCTCTAGTAATTCTAGACAGCATATAAGATCTAACAGGAGGACACTAGAGGATACGCCCCCTTTTAGCCCCTTAAGGACTAGACACCCCCGCCTAGTTAAAGGCAATACATAGGCGAACCACCTAACCCTCCTACTACCCCCTAAATCTTCCAAGATACCCTAAAAGCATGGTATAAAAGGTAAACAAACTACAAAGATATATAGGCTAGGCGAAGGTGGAGCGCGTAAGACTAGCTAAAAGGATACACCTAGGTTTTCCCCTAATTAGGGATTTTTCCTATATAGAAGGTAGAAGCCTATATAGACCTAGAATAGGGACCGAATCGGGCGATAAATAGAATTAATAATAATATATAAACTACTCCTTATTTATATATAGGGAGAAAACTCTATTTAAGAAAAATGAGAAAACCCTATAATTTATCTCCCCGCCTTTTAGGACTCGCCTACTTAGCGCCTATAAGTTGCCTATAGTGCTCTACTACCTTACTATTTAACCTCTTTAGGAACCACTGCTGCCGTAATAAGCCTACGGACGCGCTAGTATTATAAACTTTTACTCTACTACTATAGAGTTACTAGGGGGCACCTGCTGCTTACCCC
The DNA here is from genome assembly GCF_001692895.1 of Cenococcum geophilum 1.58. Taxonomy (NCBI): domain Eukaryota; kingdom Fungi; phylum Ascomycota; class Dothideomycetes; order Gloniales; family Gloniaceae; genus Cenococcum; species Cenococcum geophilum. Next base: position 933,490 of record NW_027137582.1, on the reverse strand, counting down.
CTTACCTTTTATTACTATTTCCCTTATAACCTAGAACTGATTTAGCATATTTTAACTAATAAGCCACTAAGTAACCGCCTTAAGGCCTTTTTATATTAAGAGTAGTATATTATAGTTCTTTATGCTAGCTGCTAAGAGTATTATTTCTTAATTAGTGCATAGGGGGTATAGTAGTATTACGTGTTTTAGTGTTTGTCTTAGCTAGCTATATTTATATCTTAGGCTACCTACTAGGATACCTACCTAGTAAAGCCAATCTTTCAGTCCTATTATTCCTGTTCTTAAGAGTGTTGCTATTATATTTTCTACCTTTGTTAGGCCTTCTTAGAGCCCTTAGGTATTTACCCCCTATAGCGTTAACTATACTATAGCTTAGGTTTATCTTGCCTAAGTTAGCCTCTATACCTTTAACTCCTATTTGCCTCTCTAGCATTAGTCTAACTAGTATTATATTGCAGTAGATAGTTTCCTAGCGTTCTTATATATTCTACTTTAGCTCCTTTCTTTATCTTACTATTATTTTTACTAACCTCTTGCGCGTTTTCCTTCCTTCTCTATATAGGCCTGGGCCCTAAAGCGGCACTATTCTTCTTCTGCTTTTTTTACCTGTTTTTTTAATATCTCTTCCCTACTTTAGGGTTGTTGGTTTATTCTTCTATAGGGCACCCTAGGGTCCCTCTATAGTTTACTTAGGCGTGTCTTAATATACTTTATAATATTAGAGTTGTGTTTATTTTATATCCTTTATATTACAGCGGCTTTAATATATAACTATAGGGGGGGAATATTAGATTCCTTCTTAAGCAGTGCTATAGCCGTTCGCTTATACCCGCCTATAATACTCTAAAGGCAGGCTGTTTAGACCTTTTAAAGTGGTTTAAGAAGTAATTTAGGGGGGCCCTTTTTAGTTTCTCTAATGGCCTAAATACTGGATCTATATATTATGGTTGGCCGGACAACTGCTATATATAGTAGGCGTAACCTTTAGAAGCATAGACCCTATATAGAATTAATAATCTTAAATAAAGTAATAAACTGTGCTTAGCCTTTATAGGCTGCTTATGCCGTATATACGCTCCACTAGAGCTTACTGTTTACCTATACTCCTAATACCCTTAGGCCCTAAACTAGTTAACCCCTAAAGCCTTAAATATAAATTATATACTAGAGATCTATAGATTAGTTACGTTTTCTTATAAAATAGATTAGCTAGTATTTCTCTGGTAAGAATTGGACTCTATAACGTTTTGCCTATTCTATATAAGTATTATAGGCTTTCTCTAGTATTCTGCAATTCTTTACGGCTGTTGGCCTATATATAATTAGGTTTATATCGTTAACGAAGCCTATCCTCTAGGTTACCCCTTCCTTAAAGAAGTTAAGTAGGTTGCTTATAAAGAAAAGGAAGAGTATAGGCGAGAGGGGTAATCCTTATGGTATTCTTGTTATAACTGCAATAGGGGGGCTCTAGTATCCGCTAAAGACCAGTAATGTTTCTTTCTGGCCTATAAACCCTTAGACAAATTATATAATCTATTCTAAGAAGCCCTTTGCCCTAAGGATATATAGGAGACGCTCGTAGGGTATATTATCGTAGGCACCACTAATGTCTAGGCTAAGCATTAATACTATAAAGTCCTTTCGTATCGCCTATACAGATTTAATAGTGGTAGTAAGTAGCGTAAGTGCTAATAATATTAAGCGGTTCTTTCTTGCCCCTATTTAGCTTTATAGTAGTAGGGCGTGTTCCTCTGCTATATCTACTATATATTCCGCTATTACCCTTTTTAAGATCTTACTAAGGGTGTTTTCTAAGGCAATAGGGCGGTAGCTTCCTAGGATTAAGTAATTTACTTTACCTTCTTTTTATAGAATAACTATTATTATAGATCTTTCGAGTTATAGGTAGTAGCCTATAGTAAAGTATACTCTGGCTATATCTATAAGCTAGGGTGCTATAAGTGGCCTATAGGTTTTTAGGGCCTTATTTAGAATCCTATCTAGTCCTAGTGCTATATTATTTAAAAGGCGGCTAATAGTTCTAGCCATTTCCTTTATTATTATATCGCTGTTGACCTATAGGCGAGTTACTGGTGTTTTACCTATAATATTACTAAGGTCTGCTAGAGCTAGTTAGGGGAAGAACCTTTCTATAAAGATCTTTACCTTTTTATCGTTATTGTTTATAGCCTATAATTCTCCTACTCTTTATAGGGGTAGTAGGTATAGGTCTTTTACTAGGCGCCCTACCTTTTTCTTTACCTATTTTGCTATAGCCTAAAGGCCCTTATTATAGGGGAGGCTTAGGTTAAAAGTATACTTATTTATAAACTATCTCTAGTTATTCCTTGCTTCTTTTTTTAGGGTATTCTTTAGCTAGTTTCTTATATCTTTATATCATCTCTTATCTTTAGGGTTATAGCTACTTATATATTTCCTTTTTGCTTATTATTAGCTGGTAACTAGAACTACGCATTATATAGACTATACGTGTCGCGTATAGGGGCCTAGTTTTAAGATCGGGTAGTGCTTTCTTAGCCTATTTTTAATTGCTACCTAGATCCTTTCTAGTCTTTGGTTAATTTCCTTAGGGGTAGCCAATAAGCCTCGCTTGTTTAGTATTAGGTAGATTTCTTCTAGGTCTTAGAGTTGTTGTTTAATTATATTAAGGAAACTATCTGTCTTAAGCTTCCTTATTATATATCTTTTTCTATTTAGTTATGCTTTGGTATTTAGGTCTAGCTATATCTAGATAGGGATATAGTCTAGGTAAATGCCTATTTTTCTTTAGGGTTATACCTTTTAAGTCTCTAGTATAGGCCTTTGTCTATAAATATAAGGTTAATTATACTTTTAGTAGTGCCTTATTGCTATATAATTGCTCCTAGGGGGGTAGCTAGCTTAAGGCCCTAGATATTTATAGCTCTTAGTAGGCACTTTAACTGTTAATCTATAGTAATATAGATACCCCTCTACTGCGGGTAGTAGAGGTTTATATCTCCTAATAGGATAGACTCTATACCTTCAGTTTCTAGTAAGCTTATTACTAATATAATATTCTCTATTTATAGGACCCCTTTAACCCTAGGGTTATATATATTAATAATTTATACCGGTCCCCTATATATTTAGATTATTATAACTATAATATCTAGGTTAACTGCCTGCTATAACTATAAGGATAGGCTAATAGCCTTACTAATTATAAAGTACACGTATATAGCTGCTTTTAGTTTATATAGGAGCTAAAATCCTTAGGGGCAGTATATTAATTATATAAAGGTATTATAATACAGCTCTTATATAGTAAGGATATAGTGTTTCTCTAGGTCTAGACTGTCTAGTAGGGGCCTTACGAGGCGGTAGTTTATATTACCGCAGTTATACTATATAATAGATAGGTGGCGGACCCCTAGCGAGGGTTTTTTTTAACTTTTCTTTATTCCTTACTTCTTTTATTTTTACTTTCTCTAAAATATTTAGAGCTTCTATCTCTTATATCTATACCCTAGTTACTACTTATTTTATATAGAGCTTTCTATTCCCGTGTCTTATATTCCTATTAGCGCTTCTATATCTAAATCTATTATTATTACCAGTTCTTCCCCTATTCTTACTAGTCAGCTATATACCCTTTATAGGTCGGCTGCGAATATTATATTTGCCGCATTAAGTCTAATTCTTAATTGTCCTAGTCTTAAGCCTGCTATTGCTATCTATAGGGGTCTTCCTACGGGGCGTCCTCTCCCTTGTGTCCCCTATAACTCTTATATCCCTACTTAGTCTAGTAATATCGCGCGGTATCGCTTCTGGCCCGTTAAGGCTTGGGATAGCTGGCCTAGCCCTCTAGTGTTAAAGGTAGGAAACGCTAAAAAGGCACCTACGTCCCCCTAGCTTATTGCCTATTATTTCTATTTATATAACCTAGCGTGTAGTTATTCCTATAGCTGTTAAGCCCTTGCCTTCTGTCTCCTATATTTAATACAGTCTTCTTTCTTTTACGCCTTATATGTGCTTTAGTGGCAGTTTATATATTTTATTTAGTCTTAATTTAAGTAATATCTTGTATTATAGGGGCCTATATAGTGGCCGCAGTACACCTATACTACGTATATAGATTAGGTATATTTCTATTATATATAGCGATAGCATTATTTTAGGTATAGTCTGTAGTTATAGAGCCTTATATTGTATATAAGGCCATTTATAATTATTTCTTTTTAGATAAAGAGTTTTTGCATTCCTAGTATATATATACTAACGATAAGGGAGCTATGCGTTTGTCTAGTGTCTCCCTAGCGAGTTTCTGGCGACCCTTATATTTTCTTATTATTTTTATTATATACTTAGTTTGCATTTTCCTATTAAAGCTATTGGATTTAGGTAATTTCAAGTCCTAGTATAAGGCGTTCCGTTTATCTTACTATTTCCTATATAATTACTATATTGTCCGCCTAGCGTCCCTTTTCTACCCTAAGGCTTATAGGAACTGCTGGGACTTTAACTAGGTAATCCTTACGGAGTACTTTTATGCCAATATATTCTCCTAGCCTATCCCCTACCCTTATAGCTTATTCTTTTACCTATTAGTTCTTTAGGGTAACTCTAATATCTCCGCTCTTAAGGTATTAGACTATAACAGCGTTATAGACCTCTTTACGTATCTTTATAAGGACTTCTATTTCTAATTATCCCCTAAACCCCTCTACTTATTTTATATTTAGTTATATTATAATTATATACCCAGTTATTAACTTAAGGGGGGTAGGTTCCCTATGCTATAAAAGCGCTGCTATGGCGGCCTAGGTGCGGTTCGCTAGTAAGGGGGGGTTATGCTTATTTTTAATTTTGCTTAGCCGTTAGAGGATTTAATTAAGGGTTTACTAAAGGGATGCTTAAGGTTCGCTAAACTGGCGGAGCTATTCTGCTAGTTATATTAGTTTATTATAGCTAACAGTTACTCCCCTATAATTTTGGATACTAGACGTATCTAATAGGCTTTATATTTTATTAGATGCCTTCTTAATAGAGATATTTCCGCTTTATAGTGTGGTATTCACCCGTCTTTATTATAGAGGGCTATTACTAGGCGTAGTTTTAGCGGTCACGCGTAAGTGCGAGCCACTGTTGTTTGATATGTGCCTCCCTTGCGATGCATGCATCTTAGGGGGATTCTCTAGGTGTTTTTTAGGGTTCTTTTAGTTGGTTTTGGTCTTTTTGGGCCGGGTGCAGCAAGAGCTCCTTTTTAGAAGAAATATATTAGGCTAGGTATATAAATTAATTATATTATAGGCCAACCCTAATAATACTAAGGCGGCTATAATTATAGCTATAAAGGACTAAGTAAGGATAGAGTAGAGGCGCTAATATAAGGAACTTCTGGCTATATAGGAGGAAGATAGTAGCAATCTAAATACTAAACCTAAAATATTAAAACTTACCTAAACCAAGTTATATACTAACGCGAAAACGGTAGTAAGCGTAGCCTAGGTTGTCTAGTACTAGGACTAGTATGCCCCTATTATAATTAAGTCTAATAAGTCTAATAATAAACACCTAAAAACTTAGAGTTGCATACTTAAGGACCTAATTATTACTAAGTAGACTACTAACCTACTTAGTAAGGAGTTTACTAATATACTTAACCGCTATTTTTAATAGAATATAAAGTTCTTTTAAGCTAAAAAAATCTATAATTATGTTTATATTGAAAAATAAACGGATAGTTCAGCGTATAAGATTATTATTACTACTCGCTTACCTCTTATACTAGCTTATTAGTTTAATAGGCTATATAAAGAATACGGTAAAGATAAGGTACTCCGCTATATAGCTAGTATATCTAATATTAAGAAGGCTAAGGTTAGGCAAACCTTTAACACTAATAACTCTAAGTAAATCCTACTTTGCACCTTTATATTCATTAGGCTGTTTATTAACCTATAGCGCGCAAATTATACTATTATGGTTAAGCTAAGCTATAAGCTCTTAGAGGTAAAGCAACTGTTTACTTAAATATATTAATAAGGATAGACTAAGTCTATTTACTATAGTACTATTATAGCTAATTAGAAGTTAAGTATTGAGTAAAGGATATTAAAGTTAACTAAATTTACGTTATTACTGCATAAGTTGGTATATAAGGAGAAGGCCGATTTAAGCTTAAAAGTAGGCTAAGGTAAGAAGGAAGATACTAAGACTATCTAATACTGGTAATAATTGTAAAAGTATAATAGAACTATAGATAGTTCCAAATACTATATATAGCCACTATATGGCGAAATCTATTATAATTATATAGTGGTGTATATATAGGCTAAGGGATATATCTTCTAGTAACTTATAGGTAGTAGTATAGCGTATATAATAAACTTAGTTAACTAAAATGTTTTTAATATTATTATTTCTAAGAGAGTATTAAGTTGCAGCTTATAGCACTTTTATTATTAAGGTAGTATTTAGCCGCAAATTATAGTATTATTATTAGCGGTGTAGTATATAGCCGCAAAATGTAACTAAATGCGGCTAAATGCCGAAATCGCTTATTAGCATAAACCTAATTTAAAATACTAGTAAATTTTTTTATAATGCTACCCCACCCCCTATACTTACTAATATTAATAAAATATATATAAAATATAAAATTTATTATTTTTATTAATAATATTAAAATTATAAAAATTATACTTTTTTATATACTTAGTAATATTAATAAAGCGTATATAAAATATTAAAATTATAAAAATTATATATTTATATATACTTAGTAATATTAATAAAGTATATATAAAATATTAAAATTATAAAAATTATATATTTATATATGCTTAGTAATATTAAAATTATACTTTTATATATGCTTAGTAATCTTATAGTTAGCACTTAGTAGCTAAATAATAATAATAATAATTCATTGCTTAACGTCCAATTTAGATCCCTATTAGGCCTACGCGGACTACTCCTTATTTATATATAGGGAGAAAACTCTATTTAAGAAAAATAAGAAAACCCCGTGATCCATCTCCCCGCCTTTTAAGACTTGCCTACTTAGCGCCTATAAGTTGCCTATAGTGCTCTACTACTTTACTATTTAACCTTTTTAGGAACTACTGCTACCGTAATAAGCCTACGGACGCGCTAGTATTATAAACTTTTACTCTACTACTGTAGAGTTACTAGGGGGCACCTACTGCTTGCCCCCTTGCCTTCTATTACTATTTCCCTTATAACCCGGAACTAATTTAGCATATTTTAACTAATAAGCCACTAGGTAACCGCCTTAAGGCCTTTTTATATTAAGAGTAGTGTATTATAGTTCTCTATGCTAGCTGCTAAGAGCATTATTTTTTAATTAGTGCATAGGGGGCATAGCAGTATTACGTGTTTTAGTATCTATCTTAGCCAGCCATATTCGCATCTCGGGCTACCTACTAGGATACCCACCTAGTAAAGCTAATCTTTTAGTCCTATTACCCCTATTCTTAAGAGTGTTGCTATTATATTTTCTACCTTTATTAGGCCTTCTTAGAGCCCTTAGGTATTTACCCCCTATAGCATTAACTATGCTATAGCTTAGGTTTATCTTGCCTAAGTTAGCCTCTATACCTTTAACTTTTATTTACCTTTCCAGTGTTGGTCTAACCAGTATTATATTACGGTAGATAGTTTCCTAGCGTTCTTATATGTTCTACTTTAGCTCCTTTCTCTATCTTACTATTATCTTTACTAACCTCTTACGCGTTTCCCTTCCTCCTCTATATAGGCCTAGGCCCTAAAGTAATACTATTCTTCTTCTACTTTCTTTACCTATTTCTCTAATATCTCTTCCCTACTTTAGGGTTATTAGTTTATTCTCCTATAGGGCACCCTAGGGTCCCTCTATAGTTTACTTAGGCGTGTCTTAATGTACTTTATAATATTAGAGTTACGTTTATTTTACGTTTTTTATATTGCAGCGGCTTTAATATATAACTATAGGGGGGGAATATTGGATTCCTTCTTAAGTAGTGCTATAGCCGTTCGCTTGTACCCGCCTATAATACTCTAAAGGTAGGCTATTTAGACCTTTTAAAGTAGTTTAAGGAGTAATTTTAGGGGGCCCTTCTTAGTTTTTCTAATGGCCTAAATACTAGATCTATATATTATAGTTGGCCGGACAACTACTATATATAGTAGGCATAATCTCTAGAAGCATAAACCCTATATAGAATTAACAATCCTAGATAAAGCGATAAACTATACTTAGCCTTTATAGGCTGCTTGTGCCGTATATACGCTCTACTGGAGCTTACTATTTACCTATACTCCTAGTACCCTTAGGCCCTAAACTGGTTAACCCCTAAAGCCTTAAATGCGAATTATATACTAAAGATCTATAGATTAGTTGCGTTTTCTTATAAAATAGATTAGCTGGTATTTCTCTAGTAAGAATTGGACTCTATAATGTCTTACCCATTTTATATAAGTGTTATAGGCTTTCTCTAGTATTTTATAATTCTTTACGGCTGTTAGCCCGTATATAATTAGGTTTGTGTTATTAATAAAGCCTATCCCCTAGGTTACCCCTTCCTTAAAGGAGTTAAGCAGGTTGCTTATAAAGAAAAGGAAGAGTATAGACGAGAGGGGTAATCCTTATAGTATTCCTGTTGTAACTGCAATAGGGGGGCTCTAGTATTCGCTAAAGATTAGTAATATTTCTTTCTAGCCTATAAACCCTTAGATAAATTATATAATCCATTCTAGGAAGCCCTTTACCCTAAGGATATATAGGAGACGCTCGTGGGGTATATTATTATAGGCACTACTAATATTTAGGCTAAGTATTAATACTACAAAGTCCTTTTACATCGCCTATATAGATTTAATGGTGGTAGCGAGTAGCGTAAGTGCTAATAGTATTAAGCGGTTCTTTCTTGCCCCTATTTAGCTTTATAGTAGTAAGGTGTATTCCTCTGCCGTATTTACTATATGTTCCGTTATTACCCTTTCTAAGATCTTATTAAGGGTATTTTCTAAGGCAATAGGGCGGTAGCTTTTTAGGATTAAGTAATTTACTTTACCTTCTTTTTATAGGATAACCGTCGTTATAGATCTTCCGAGTCGTGGGTAGTAGCCTATAGTAAAGTATGCTCTAGCTATATCTGTAAGCTAAGGTACTATAAGTAGCCTATAGGTTTTTAGGGCCTTATTTAGAATCCTATCTAGTCCTAGTGCTATATTATTTAAAAGGCGGCTAATAGTTCTAGCTATTTCCTCTATTATTATATCGCTATTGACCTATAGGCGAGTTATTAGTATTTCGCCTGTAATATTACTAAGGTCTACTAGAGCTAGTTAGGGGAAGAACCTTTCTATAAGGATCTTTACCTTCTTATTGTTGTTATTTATAGCCTATAATTCTTCTACTCTTTATAGGGGTAGTAGGTGTAGGTCTTCTACTAGGCGTCCTACCTTTTTCTTTACCCATTTTATTATAGCCTAAAGGCCCTTATTATAGGGGAGGCTTAGGTTAAAAGTATACTCGTTTATAAACCGTCTCTAGTTATTCCTTACTTCTTTTTTTAGGGTATTCTTTAGCTGGTTTCTTATATCTTTATATTATCTCTTATCTTTAGGGTTGTGGCTGCTTATATATTTCCTTCTTACTTATTATTAGCTAGTAATTAGAACTGCGCATTATATAGACTATACGTATTGCGTATAGGGGCCCGGTTTTAAGATCGGGCAGTGTTTTTTTAGCCTATTTTTAATCGCTACCTAGATCCTTTCTAGTCTTTAGTTAATTTCCTTAGAAGTAGCTAATAAGCCTTACTTATTTAGTATTAGGTGGATTTCTTCTAGGTTTTAGAGTTGTTATTTAACTATATTAAGGAAACTGTTTATCTTAAGCTTCCTTATTATATATCTTTTTCTATTTAGTTGCGCTTTAGTATCTAGGTCTAGCTATATTTAAATAGGGATATAGTCTAGGGTAAGTGCCTATTTTTCTTTAGGGTTATACCTTTTAAGTCTCTAATATAGGCCTTCGTTTATAAATATAAGGTTAATTATACTTTTGGCGGTGCCTTATTACTATATAATTACTTTTAGGGGGGTAGCTAGCTTAAGGCCCTAGATATTTATAGCTCTTAGTAGGCACTTTAACTATTAATCTGCAGCAATATGGATACCCTCCTACTGTAAATAGTAGAGGTTTTTATCTTCTAATAGGATAGACTCTATACCTTTGGTTTCTAGTAAGCTTATTACCGATATAATATTCTCTATTTATAGGACCCCTTTAACCCTAAGGTTATATACATTAATAATTTATACCGGTCCCCTATATATTTAGATTGTTATAACTGCAATATCTAGGTTAACTGCCTGCTATAACTATAAGGATAGGCTAATAGCCTTACTAATTATAAAGCATACGCGTATAGCTACTTTTAGTTTATATAGGAGCTGAAATCCTTAGGGGCAGTATATTAATTATATAAAGGTATTGTAATACGGCTCTTATATAGCAAGGATATAGTGTTTCTTTAGGTCTAAACTATCTAGTAGGGGCCTTGCGAGGTAGTGGTTTATATTGCCGTAGTTATACTATATAATAGATAGGTAGTAGACCCCTAGCGAGGGTTCTTTAATTCTTCTTTATTCCTCACTTCTTCTATTTTTACTTTCTCTAGGATATTTAAAGCTTTTGTCTCTTATGTCTATACCCTAGTTACTACTTATTTTATATAGAGCTTTTTATTCCCGTGTCTTATATTCCTATTAGCGCTTCTATATCTAAATCTGTTATTATTACTAGTTCTTCCCCTATTCTTACTAGTCGGCTATATACCCTTTATAGGTTGGCTATAAATGTTATATTTACCGCATTAAGTCTAATTCTTAATTATCCTAGTTTTAAGCCTACTGTCGCTATCTATAGGGGTCTTCCTATAGGGCGTCCTCTCCCTTATATCCCCTGTAATCCTTATATCCCTAATTGGTCTAGTAATATCGCGCGGCGTCGCTTCTAGCCTATTAAGGCTTAGGATAGCTGGCCTAGCCCTCTAGTATTAAAGGTAGGAAACGCTAAAAAGGCACCTATATCCCCCTAGCTTTATCAGGTAAAACCTAAGTAGATAGTTATATAGCCGTAAGGTACGGGCGACCCTAAGGCAACTTAGGGGTGACTCGCCCGTAAGGCACGTGCTCTATATGTGCCTAGGGAAAACCCTTCCTACCTTGTATATAGACTCCTCCTTTTCCCTTAAGGATTCGTCTCTGTCTATATAATATACCCATTATTCTATTATTAGACTCCTTATCTATATCCTTACCTTATATTTAAATCCTTACCAATCCCCTTAGGAGGATAGCCGGTTTAATTTTTCTATAATGCCTCCGAAAAGAAAACTAACGCCTATACCTAATGATAATACGCTAGCGATGTAACCGCAGAACGCCTTAGGATCTAGTGTAGACGAAACCGCTAGAAGTACACTAGTAGCATCTAAGCCATTCTCTAAATCCTAAAACGATCAGATATCTATAAACGCTAGAGATTAGTTTAACTTATATACCTAGGCTTAATAGGAGCTTAGTAAGGTTACTAGCGTCCTACCTAATACCGCTAATATAAAGGAGCTAGATGAGCTAGCTAAGAAAATAGCCAACTTATAGAGCATTATTGATTCGATAAAGCCCTCCCGTTACCTCTTTAGTAAAGAGCACGAGTTACGTGGCGAATATATACGCCAATTAAATCTTAACGCCCTGGTTAAGAAGTTACCACCCAATATTGGCGGTACTACTTAACAGCATTTCAACCGGTGGATTTGCCGCAGTTAAGAACCGATTTAAGGTTAATGATGCTGACTACGACTATAAGCGACGCACGCGCTAGGCCATTAAAGGTCTTATAAAAGAGAAGACAATTGCCTAACTAGTTTATCGCCGGTTAGGCATTAAGGATAAGGGTCCCTTACTATAGGACGAATTTAAGACTATAGTCTAAGACCAGATTAGGAACCCTATAGTGAGACGCTTTAATAATGCTATAATATACTATACGGCTATTATAAAGGAGAACTAGAGGTTTGACGTCTTTCTAGCCCGTATACGTAGCTTAGAGGACCTCTTCTTATATACCCCTTTTGTTAATCCTAAATAATAGGTAGATTTTTGGTTCTTATATCTTCTAGCCCACCTATAAGCAGAGCTCTTCTGCTAGAACTTTGCCTAATAGGTAAGAACCGCTAAAGACCTCTTTAACGAAATCCACTGTATAGAGTAATTGCTTGATACCATAAAGCTTACGGAAGATCGCGTAAGTGGTAGTAGTAAATTATCGCGTATAAAGCACGGTCGCAGTATAGGCTTTATAGACTTAGGCTTAGGGAATAGAACCCAAAAAGGGTAACGCTTTTTTAAGTAAACTCCCGGGGAGACCACCTAAAAGCTAAATAGCTTAGGGGACCCCCCGGATGCTAGTGCTACGTAGGCGAGTTAAAGGACCACAGGCGGCTACTGTAAGGAACACTGGAAGTAGGCTAAAGAGAAGTCAGCTCGGGCTTTAGAAAACCTAAAGCCCTAGTAGCGCATCTCTCTTAACTATAACTAGGGCCTAATATAGAGGGAGAGAAGAAATGTATTGTGGTATATGTTGCAATAGATACGCCCTAGGGCGAAGTCCGCCTATATGCCTTATACGACAATAGGTGCTAAATTAACCTTATTAATTAAGACGTCATCTATAGGTTTAACCTACCTATACGCTACGCGCTATGTTTACGTAAATCTATTATATATTTCCTTAATAGTAACCAGATAATAATCTAGGATGCTTATAATCTAATAGTCACTACTAGCGACTTCTAGGGTACCTCTCGCACTATCGGCCCGCAGACCTTTTAGGGCGGCTTATTTAATAGTTATAATATAGTTCTTAAATAGGATTGGCTTATAGAAGTAGATTTATTAATTAGCTTCCGTTCTAGATAGTTTATCTAGGGTACTTTAGACCCTAGACGCCTCTAGATAGTCACCCTTAACGCTTTCCTAGCAGACATTAAGGCTGGCAAAATAGTCTATTTGCTATAGCTAGAAGACTTCTTTTTTACGCTAGTTATAAACATAATAGAGAACCTATTATTACTGGCAGCGAGTACCTATATAGACCCTTTAGACGTAGAGACACCGGTTATAAATATAGTAGAGGACCTGCCGTTACTAGTAGCGAGTACCTGTAGAGACCCTCCGGTGCTAGCGTAGATCACCTATATATAAGGGGGAGGTAATTAAAACCCTAAAACTATTAAGTATACTATAGTAGAGCTGTATGTACTTTCTATACAAGTATACCTATAAAACGCATATTGGCCGCACCCTTCTCTTTACTGGCTCCCGGAAGCATATTACTATATAATGGTCGCTTTGACCTCCGTGGCCCCTAGCCTACTAGATATATATAAGGAGGAAATTAATGTCTTCTCTAACGAGCTAGTAAGTATACTACTATAGAACTCTAAGTACGACTATGTAATTAACTTAGAAGAAGGCAAGACGCTACCGTAAATGCCCCTCTATAACCTCTTATAGAAAGAGTTATAGATCTTATAAGAGTACCTAGATAGTACTCTTAAAAAGGGCTAGATTAGGCCCAGCAAGTCGCCTACTAGAGCGCCTATCCTCTTTGTGCTAAAAGTAGACGGTATAATGCGGCTATATGTTGACTATAGACGCCTAAACAAGATCACGATTAAAAATTGGTACCCCCTACTGCTGGTTGGCGAACTCTTTAATAGGCTTAGCTATACGAAGATATTTATAAAGCTGGATCTTTATAATACATACTATAGGATTTGTATTAAAAAGGGAGATGAATAAAAGACCGTATTTAAGATACGCTACGGTTACTTTAAGTACCTAGTGATGCCCTTTAGTCTTGCTAACGCCCCTACGACTTTCTAGAGCTATATTTATAAAGCTTTAGGAACCCTAGTAGATACTATCTATATAGTCTACCTAGATAATATTCTTATCTACTTAAATAATAAGGATAAGCACGTTAAGCATGTTAAGTAGGTACTGCGATAGCTCCGCGCTTAGGGCCTATACGCCAAACTATTAAAATATATCTTTTATACTAAGAATATTAAGTTCCTAGGCTTTATTATTACCCCTAGGGGTATTATAATAGACCCTAACTATATAAAAGCTATTAAGGAATAGCCTAAGCCTAAGTCCTATAGGGACATCTAGGTTTTCCTTAGCTTTGCTAACTTCTATAGGCGATTTATTTAGAACTACTTGGATACCGTATACTCCCTACATATACATCTTATATAGGCATATTATAACCCGACATTAGATGGGGAGAAGAAGAGGAAGTATAAGTTAAAAGGGCCTACTAAATGGTATTAACCCTGGTTCTAGCCTAATAACGCGTAGTAGGCGTTCCGTAAGTTACGCGCTGCGTTTACGCAGACTCCTCTACTTCGCCACTTTAACCCTAATCTACCCCTAATGGTAATTACTAACGCTTCCGACTATGCCTATGGCGGTATACTTCTACAGCCTTTGGGGTAGAAAGATTAACTCTACTAGCACCTAATTACTTATTACAGTTAGAAGCTTACTAGCCTAGAAGTACGGTATAATACGCATGATAAAGAACTACTCGCTATAGTGTAATGCTTTAAGACGTAGCGCTATTACCTTAAATACGCCGCGCATGTAACGCGCGTGCTTTACAATTATAATAATCTTTAGTACTTTATAACTACTAAGAGCTTATCTACTTGCTAGGCCTGGTACGCTAAGGAACTAGCTAAGTTTAATTTTAAGATTAAATATAAGCTAGGTAAGATAAATCCTGCTAATATACTATCCCGGCGCCTGGATTATGCTAAAGGCTTTAAAGATAGCAGTAAGAGGACACTCCTTAATGCTATGCTGCCTATATTGTAGCAAAAGTTACGGGTTATAGGCCTTATGGGCGGCCCTGGTGCTACTATACCACACTAGCGAGTAGCATGCGTGTAGCATATAAGCGACCCTTGCGAACTTGGCGCCGGCGGACCAGAGCGTCCTGCCATTCTCTTTAAGACCACTTTGACTAGCCTAATGGCGCTTAACCCTAGGGAAGACCCCTTAGCCTAGGCTATAGTCCCCCGCGACAACCTAGTAAGTTACCTACGTATTATACGTTACTTTACTAGCACCAACTTTGCGCAAAGTCTCGTGCCACGGCAGGAAGTAGTAGTAGCTACTTTAGCTAAAACGGCGTTTATAGAATAACCCCCTAAGTTATTAGTTAATTTTATTTATAGAGTATAAAAAAGGGACGCCTTTATACGCTCTATATATAATTAGTTAACCTAGGAATAAGTTCCTACTAGTAATAAGGACTATACCCTTAATAATTAAGGACTTTTAAGGCAAAATAATAAGGTCTAGGTGCTGAATTGTATACTACTATAATAGGAGATCCTTAAGCGAAATTATGATAATTCTATGGGCGGCCACTATGGTTTTAACTGTACCTTTAAGGTAATTATATAAAAGTATGCTTGGAACAGCCTTACCTAGGACCTTTATAAATACCTAGATAATTGTAATACCTACTAACGCTCTAAATCGCGCCGCTATAAACCCTATAGTAAGCTGTAGCCTCTCTAGGCCCCCACTTAAGCCTAGCGGTATTATTTACTTAACTTTATTATAGATTTTCTAGAGTTTAAGACTCCTAATAGCGTAGAGTATAACTCTATCCTTATCCTTATAGACCATTTTATGAAGCTAGTGCGCTACTATCCAGTATATAAGATAATTAATGCTATATAACTTGTAGAACTCTTATTTAGAGTCTTTATATAAACAGGGCCTCTAGATAATATTATCTTTAATAGGGGTAGTATATTTATAAGCGAGTATTAGAGCACTATGTGCTACTATCTCCGCGTTTAATATAAACTTAGCACTACATTCTACCTGTAGATAGATAGGTAGATAAAGCGTTAGAACTAGGAGCTTAAGGTATACCTACGTATATTTATAAACTAGGAATAGTCTAATTAGGCCTCCCTACTTAAAGAAGCAGCCTTTACCTATAACTCTAAGGTCTATGCCATAATAAAGCATTCCCCTATTAAGCTCGCCTATGGCTAGCTACTAAACGTCCCAGACGGAGTCCCGGATAGCGTCTAAGACGCCTGGCAAAGTAGGGAGGAGTCTAAGTTAACAAATATCTAACTCGCAGAGACGCACCTATAACGCCTACACCTTACACGTAAGGTAGTGGTGGCGTTAATAATGCACACCTAAAAGCTTTAGGCAAAATACTATAATCGTCACTATCTGGCCAAGCATTTCGCCGTCGGTAAATAAGTCCTGCTCTCCTCTAAGAATATCCGCACGAAACGTCCTTATAAAAAGCTTAACTACAAGTTTATAGGACCGTTTTAGATCCTAGAGCGCGTAGGGCAGTAAGTATATAAGCTAGAGCTCCCACCTACTATAGCATGGCTCTACTTAGTCTTCTATATCTTCCTACTAGAGCCTTATAGGTCACGCCCTGGGTTTTAACCCCTAGCAGTGGAAGAGCTTAAGGAAGGCAGCTAGGAAGTAAAAGCAATTATCGCCCACTAGAATTATGCTAGATAACCGCAGTACCTTATTAAATGGCTAGGATGGCTAAATAAGTATAATAAATGGAAATATGAAACAGAACTTAAGAATTATTAATAACTACTAAATAAGTACTGTAAGCGGGACACCCTAGCCTTATAGCCGAAGCGTAGGCGAAAAGTAAGCGCCGCTGTTAAAATATAACCTGTATTAAAGCGGAGCAGAGGATGTCCTAAGGGATTAAAGAATAAGTAATAACTGCTATAAGAACTGCAGCGTACATATAGGGTGAAGTTTTAATTTATTAATATCCTACGCCTGTTTATAACTAGGGTTTATTTAACCAGGGTCTACGACCTGCTGGTGACCCGCTGGTGGTAACCTATATTAACAACTTATACTATTTTATGTATATACTACGCAGATAACGCATAAGGCTAAAGCATAGGTCAGCGGCGGATTTAATGGGTATATAGCCTTGCCGTCCTAAACCTAGCTATATATAAGTAACCTATAAACCTACCCGTAAAGTATATACGGCGCTACGCCAGTATAGCGTAAGGCTAAAGTAGGGTTAGCGGCGGGTTTAATAGGTATATAGCCTTACCGTCTATAAATCTAGCTGTATGCGAATAACCTATAACCGACCCGTAAGGTACTAGCGACCTATCTATACAAGCGAGCTTTTAGAATATTTCTAATCTACTAAATTTAGGCGACAGTATTAAGCTCCACTAGCTCTACCTATTAAATAGACTAATTAGGATTTTCTATACTAGGCATGTAAAATTGCTACTAGCTCGGTTAAATATAGGGGAGTCTTAGTAAGGCAAATCTAACTAATTAGACAACTTTAACCGCTGGTTAAAGTTCCTTAATATCTTCGCGCCGCGTATATATACCACCCGTCTCTTTATACGCAAAATTAAGACGCTCTTTTCCCTCTAAATTTTTTCCTTACTAAGGTTTTTTATAGGGTTTTATTAAGGCTTAAGTATATAAAGGATTGGGGACGACCCTTTTTAAAGGGGGGGGCATTATTAGGTAAAACCTAAGTAGATAGTTATATAGCCGCAAGGTATAGGCGACCCTAGGGCAACCCAGGGGTGACTTGCCTGTGAGGTACGTGCTCTACACATACCTAGGGAAAACCCTTCCTACCTCGTATATAGACTCCTCCTTTTCCCTTAAGGATTCGTCTCTGTCTATACAATATACCCATTATTCTATCATTGGACTCCCTATCCACATCCTTACCTTATAAGCTTATTACCTATTATTTCTATTTATATAACCTAGCGTATAGTTATTCCCGTAGCTATTAAGCCCTTGCCTTCTATCTCCTATATTTAATATAGTCTTCTCTCTCCCACGCCTTATATGTGCTTTGGTAGCAGTTTGCGCATTTTATTTAGTTTTAATTTAGGTAATGTCTTATATTATAGGGGCCTATATAGTGGCCGTAGCATACCTATACTGCGCATATAGATTAGGTATGTCCCTATTATATATAGTAATAGTATTATTCTAGGCGTAGTTTATGGTTATAGAGCCTTATATTATATATAAGGCCATTTATAATTATTCCTTTTTAAATAAGAAGTTTTTGCATTTCTAGTATATATATGCTAACAATAAGGGAGCTATGCGTTTGTCTGGCGTCTCCCTAGCAAGTCTTCGGCGACTCTTATATTCTCTTATTATTCTTATTATATACTTAGTTTATATTTTCCTATTAAAGCTATTAAATTTAGGTAATTTTAAGTCCTAGTATAAGGCGTTTCGTTTATCTTACTATTTCCTATATAATTGCTATATTATCCGCCTAGCGTCCCTTTTCTACCCTAAGGCTTATAGGAACCACTAGGACTTTAACTAAGTAATCCTTATAAAGTACTTTTATGCCAATATATTCTTCTAGCCTATCCCCTACCCTTACGGCTTATTCCTTTACCTATTAGTCCTTTAGGGTAACTCTAATATCTTTATTCTTAAGGTATTAGACTGTAATAGCGTTATAAACCTCTTTATATATCTTTATAAGGACTTCTATTTCTAATTATCCCCTAAGCCCCTCTACTTATTCTATATTTGGTTATATTATAATTATATACCCAGTTATTAACTTAAGGGGGGTAGGTTCCCTATGCTATAAAAGCGTAGCTATAGCGGCCTAGGTACGGTTCGCCGGTAAAAAAGGGTTATACTTATTTTTAATTTTGCTTAGCTATTAGAGAATTTAATTAAAGGTTTGCTAGAGGGGCGCCTAAGGTTCGCTAAACTAGCAGAGCTATTCTACTAGCTATATTAGTTTGTTATAGCTAATAGTTACTCCCCTATAATTTTAGATACTAGATGCGTCTAATAGGCTTTATATTTTATTAGATACCTTCTTAATAGAGATATTTCTACTTTATAGTGTGGTATTCGCCCGTCTTTATTATAGAGGGCTATTACTAGGCGTAGTTCTAGCAGTCGCGCGCGAGTACGAGCCACCGTCATTTAATATGTGCCTTCCCTGCAATGCATGCATCTTAGGGGGATTCTCTAGGTGTTTTTTAGGGTTCTTTTGGTTGGTTTTGGTCTTTTTAGGCCGGGTGCAGCAAGAGCTCCTTTTTGTCGCTATTATAGTTCTTCTTAATAATTTAGTAGCTAAATACTAACACTTAATTCTAAATGCCGCATTTAGCGGCTAAATGCTAACACTTGATTCTAAATGCCGCATTTAGTAGCTAAATGCTAGGAAATGCTAGAAATGCTAGAAAATGCTAAAATAGCAGAAAAGTAAAATTAAATGCTAGTAAATTTTTTCCTGACGTAGTTATTATTACATTATTAACTTCTTATTTACCTATATACCTAGCCTATTAATAAGTCTACCGTAGTATTTCCTATAAGGCTTTATTACATTATAAAGGTCCTATAGCCATTATTTTTAGTCTATTTTATAACTTCTTTAAGTTTAATTATTTAATACCTAATACGGCCACGGCTATTTTAATACTCTATTTAACTTCCTCCCTCTTTAGCTAGTAGGTTTTAGTGTTAATATATAGTAGATTTACCTAGATATCTATAACTTAGTAATAGGCCCACGATAAGGTTTTAGTAGGTATTATATACTATAACGCAGACGCTATATATCCGCTAAGCTATAATAAGTTCTTTTAGATAGCCATTATAAATCTATATAGGTTTTATATATATTAGCTAGCTATAAAAGGCTAGTTTAACTAGAACGTATAATTATCTAATTAATAGTATTAAATAAGAGTTATAGATAAGTTAAAGGTAGAATAAGCTTTATATATTTAAAAGATAATTACTTTTAACCTCTTCTATTTAGAGACTAACCGCTAGTCCTCCTTTAGAGGAGAACCAGCCCCCTATATAACCCTCCTAAGATATTAGTAAAACCTTTACCTACCTAATTACTGCCTTGCCTATTATATACCCCCTAAAAGAGCCTACTATACTAGCGTTTTATAAAGTTATACAAAGTTTTATAATCCTTAATAACGCGTTTTTTTTAATAAAATAAAATATTTTATAAGCCTAGGTTTTATTATATAATTATTTAACTTTAGAAAATAATATAAAATACTAGTATTAAGTTATTTTAGTATCTATAGCTTTTGTAACGCGGATATTAATAGAGCGCGTAATAAGCGTTAGTAAACTACCTTAGATATTATTCCAGTGGTTTTATATAAATATAGTTAATTAGCTTGCGGACTAATTAAAATCCGTACTAACGGAATTATATCTAAGCCTATTAAGGTAACCAAAGGCTATCTAGTAGGATTTAAAGTAATATAGCTACCCTAGAGGCTATCGATTACTATTTAATAGCTATCCAAAAAACGGCTAGCCTCTAAAGCCATAGCTATTACCTCTCGCTTCCACATTAAATATAATCCTAAGCTACGGCTCTAAGATCGTAGGTAATTTCCTAAATAAGGCCTTTTTTCCCACTAGATTTTAGCTATAGGTTAAGGTTTTTATCCAGGCTGCTTGGCTGGCTGGTCTTTTACCGTTTTCTATGTATAAGCAAGGCTTCGGCACTACTTACCTTACTTTTGTATATATAGATTTAATTTATCTAGGTATACGGGCTGGGGGCTGGCCCTGATGAAATGGGGGGCAATGTAAGGGATATTTTATCCCTTACTCAGGTGCACGCCTATGAGCGGATCGCATGGCATTATACCGAGAGTGAGGCGAGGGTGTCGCAAAGTGACACTGATGAGGCTACTCATTAGGAGATTAGGTTTAGCATGAGTGCATTTCATAATCAAACGAATTTTCGAGCTTCGCATACTGGATAGAATTATCTTGTACCCTTTTTGTGTCACTCATTAGTTAGTTATGATCCTAAGCGGGGTTCTCATGTGCCCAATATCACTGTTTTCCCCGTTGGAAACTTAGATAGCTAGCATAGCAACTTTGATATTCCTATCCTAGATACGGGCTCGGCTGGGGACTCATGCTGAAAGCTATCAATCCACCGCGGTAGTTTGTGGCGGCGATGCCAGCGGGATTAGGATTCCGTATTGCTAAAATCCCTTTCTACACACTGAATTGGTGATAATTACTAATCACTCGATGATCAAAGATGAGGCGAAGATGGGAAGGCCCTTAAAAGTATAGAATAGCCTCAGAACCAGAGCCTCTCAAAAATGAGCATCGTTCTAGATTTGATGTAACCTTGGTGTTGTTTCGATTGACCGACCGCTACGAAGCTGTTTCGGAGTATGTGAATGGAATATAATGTGTAAAATACATGAATTGCCTTTCCAGCCCAAGTGAAAGAACTCCATATACCAGGAAATGCTTGTATGAAGACCATAAGACCAAAAAGGCATGCATAGAGATCTAACTCCCGAGATCGGCTTGTTTCCTCTCCTCCCTCTATCCCTGCGCCTCCTTTTGAGCTATCGTAACCGGGCACCCCGGGTTGGTTTTGCTGCCAGTAGACTAATGATATCTTCCTCTCCAATGCAATACCTCAATTGCTCAGCCAGTCCAAAAATTCCGGTGTAAAGTAGCTCACTACAATTGTGGCGCCAGCTCGTAATATGCCCTCTGTCGCTTCAAACGCCATCGTCTTCAAATCAAACACACCGGCCTTCGCCGCTGCGTGGATCATTGCGAACTCTCCAGAAACCTGGTATGCAGCCACGGGCAAATCTTTCCCGATCTCCTTCGCATCACTGATGATATCCAGGTACTGGCTGGCCGGCTTGACCATGATGATATCCGCGCCCTCATTGATATCACGTGTAATAGCGCGGCGTGCAAGGCCTCGGCCGCCTGGAGGGAGCTGATAACAACGGCGGTCGCCAAAGGAGGGGCAGGAGCCAGCTGCATCGCGGAAGGGACCGTAGAGGCAGCCTGAGAATTTAGCTGAGTACGACATCAGTACTACCTGATGCGCAATGCCGGCTTCGATCAGCTTGAGCTTGATGGCACGGATGCGGCCGTCGTTCATGTCCGAGGGTGCGACGCAGTGCGCGCCGGCGTCGGCGTAGGCCATGGCAACATCGCTGATGCGGTCGATGGAGAGTGCGTTGTTGAGACTACCGTCATCACGCAGGATACCACAGTGGCCGTGAGAAGTATATTCGCAGAGGCAGACATCGGCGACGATGAAGAGGTTGGGAAAGGAGCGGCGGAGGAGCCGAATCGATTGGATTACAGGACCTTGTGGGTCATCTGCGGCGGTCCCGAGCGCATCTTTGGCGCCGGGCGCGATGGGTACGCCGAAGAGTATTACGGATTTTAGGCCCTTGGCTACGAGGGGTGTGAGGAAGGGTACTAAGCGGTTAAGACCGCGGCGGTGCTGGTTGGGGAGGGAGGGAATGAGGGTTTCTTCGTCCGGTTGGTCGGAGATGAAGAGAGGATAAATGAGCATAGACTATGACAGGAAGCCAGTGTCAGTGAAATTCGGCCCGAAATTTTGGCATTCCAAGGCCACGTATAGGAGCGACGGACCTTGGTCAATTGCCTCTCAGCTTGCCATGCGCGTGCAAGCGGATGGCTATACCCTCCATGTAATTGACTCGAGATGTCTCCGGATATGCTCACACTGGTCGCTGCCGTACTGGCGTATGACCGCGCTCGTGAGACTTGCGAACGGAGGTCATCGCGATCCGATGTTCGGTAAGTGATGTCTGAGACGAGGGAAGAGAAGGACATGATGGCGGTTCTACTGATGTGTTGAAGCAAAGAGGAGGCAGGTGGTGTACAGGCAGTCGATTACTTTATTATCAAATACGGAAAACGGAAATTGATAAACGAAGAGGTTTCAGGGTGCAGTATGAGCAATAAATAGTATTTTCGTCAGAGAAGGTGCTGATGTCCGGGTGGCGGTGGAGATGCAGAAAGCGGATCTAGCCCGGGGATTTCAAATGAGTTCTGGCCTCAACGCTGCACAAGGACTCAATTGGGCAAATACGGAGATACTATATACAAGGCAAGATGACAGAAGATCGTGTACGTATAGGATTGAGTCTCGTAGGCTATTTCTTCAGCTAAAGCCGAGCGGATTTCAGCGTAAGCCGCACAGAGGGGTTGAAAAGTTGCATCAGCCGAAGCCGCAAGGGCCAATCATGTGCCAACATTTTCCAAGCAAATAAGCTAGGGGATATGCGGTATAGCGTTTGATGGGAGATGTCAACGCCACACACAACATACTATGCTCCCTCGCAATCTTCTCTTTGATATGACCAACTTGGTGTTGGCAGAGTGACAAAAAGCCGCTACGTATCATGACTTTTACCGGGATATATCTCTTACCACTCCAAGAGAGGAGGAGAATACCAGACAATGAGTGGGTGTGCAGTACCTGGAACATACCTCCTTTTTAAAGGTGTAAATACATCGTAGAAAGCACACTCATAGAGCTGCCATTGAACGCCATTATAGTGGCAATAGCAGATCGCCTGCCCTTTGCCGTTGACTATGGCCCCTGAACAGTCGTAAGTGGAGCTTAGCAAGTCAGACGGTTTGGGAAGTAACGTCCCTACCAGGTCTATATCCCTTCCCAGCACAGGATGTTCACCTTGAAGCATTTCATGACTCCTATTTTCCGTTTCTGCAGTCAAATGGT
This sequence comes from Cenococcum geophilum 1.58, assembly GCF_001692895.1. Taxonomy (NCBI): domain Eukaryota; kingdom Fungi; phylum Ascomycota; class Dothideomycetes; order Gloniales; family Gloniaceae; genus Cenococcum; species Cenococcum geophilum. The sequence continues at coordinate 909,774 of NW_027137582.1, read as the reverse complement.
TTTCTTCCGTCTTTCACGATGATGAGCTATGGGATGAGTCGACAATCATTCTTGGTTTTTCGTGATGACAGCGACAGCGAGCATAGTGAGTTTGAGGAATTCACCCAGAAAAGGCTAAAGCTAGTCACTTGCTTCTGTCTTTATATCATTAACCTTCGCCCTCACCCTCGCGTAGGCAGCACGCGTCGTCCAAAGCAGAAGCCCAAATCACCTCCGTGTCGTCGACGTCCAACCATCAACTTCACACGGAGTAAGTCGTCTTTCATCATTCCCATCATGAATCTTTCCGGAGGACATATCTTCCCCTCCACAGCGAGCCTTGGTAGGCTTAAAAAACTTAAACATCAACCAACTCAGACTAAAGAAACAGGGGTTTCAAAAATGGACGGTCACGGCACGAACGCACCCATTGCTGACAAGAACATAGCTGAACAAGAGAATGTGAGCGACATCTTTCCGTAGTTAACGTGTTAAGGTATCTTCAGTTCTAATGTCCTTTCTAGGCTGACGCTTCGCAATTTCCTGGCACGTTTTCTTTCTCTAACAAGCCTCTTCCAGGGATTCCTGAGGCCGAGCGCCGAGTCTTGCAGCCATCTGCTCAGCAGCTAGGTCTGCAAAAGTCAACCAATTCATCAAAATTACCAATGACAGAGGCTCATGGGATCCTTAAGGAGAACTCCTACCACAAGTCTGCCCAACATCCTGAGGGCAAACCTCCCAACATGCTCGTTGAAAAACAAAGAAATAACAGGATGACATTGGGTGGGTTCAGGTATCTGTCTGCTGGGAAAGCAAAAGAGAAAGCGCCTCATCTTGAAGTTGTTTCGAGACTGTTGGGTAATAAAGCAACCTCATCACGTCATGAAGCTGACCCAGCCGCGCTCAACGCGTCCGACCGTGGCATGAATACTCTGCCTAGAGCACACACCGCCAATCATTTCGGCTTTTTTGGCTCAAGGCGTTCTCCAGAAGACCCAATGTTTAACCGTTCAGACAACGACAATGATGAGCCGCGGAACAGGGTCGCGAAACTCACAGATAAAATAGCTAGCCACCTTCCCAGTCTTCCGAAGCCGTCTCTTCCTTACAAGAATAAGAGAAAGGCTCTATCAATTAGTACACCACTCTCAGACGGCAGCTTGGCTAGTCCTAAAGTTATAAAGATCCTTGGTTTGAATGAGTTGAAAAAGGTGGAGCGTTCCGAGGGCCAGGAAGATAATCTGCACGAATTCGAGGAAACAATCGCCCCCAAACTTTCAAGACGGGAACGGTCTTTTTCTACCAATGATCTTTCCAACATCGTACCGAAGTCTCCGATCGTCCACCCTCTAAGTGCTACTCAAAGCACACAACCATTAGGAGTCAAGAAGAACGCTCTGGCGGCGCTTGACACAGCAGACCCAGGTACCCAGCAATACCTTGAGCATGTGAAAAGAGCCAACTTAAAGATGCCCAAAGAGTTCAATTTGCCAGCACTGACTACCAACATGCTAGAAGATCCTAACTCTAACAACCGTCCAACCATTGAGAAAAATGGAAGCGATAAGATATACAGCAATGGTATTGATTGGGTTGAGCCCCAAGATCGTCCTCAAGAGCGACATGCGGGCGCATCAGCACCCTTAGATGACTCAATAATCATGTGTAGAAAAAACAAAGGAAGAATGATGAACCTTCTTCCTATCACTATGGAGTTTACGGAGCATCCAGCGCGAGTCCGTGAGTCCGTGGGCATCCAGGAAAATGCTTGTGAATCACCTATGGATGATATAGCCGAAGCGCAGGCGGATGCTACCCGTCTTTCAACCGAACAAACTTCATCCCCGAGGCCGAATTTCACTTCGGATTCTGTGCATCATGCCACTAGCCAGGGAAGGTACGCTGCTTCTGATAGAAATATCCTTACGCCCAGTTATGTTGACTGGGAAACATTGCAGAAATTAACTGGTAGTAGAGGTAGCCGCAATGATGGCGAAAGCGCCTACAGCGGTACGAACGAATTCCCTGATATGCATTCTACACCGCGCAATGCATATGATGCCTCATCTAGACGACAAGCAATCAGGCTGAACCAGTCTCCCTTGAAAGTGACCCATAGAATCAAATGTTTCTTGTCTAGATATGATGTAGACGAAGACATGGCGGATGACTTTTATGAAGATGCATACGGGCCAAACACATTCGCCGGCTATTATCGTCAGGACTTACACCCAGCGGATGATGAGATGGAGGACGATACTCTCACTGTGGCCTCGTACTACAACGACCGTAATCGTCTCTCGACCGTTCCTGAAGAGAAGCGCGTCTCAGATGCTGATAAGCACATCTCAGATCCTATTAAGCGCAGTTCCGTGGATGCTGGTCTTCTCATCGAAGAGCTGAATCCAAAGAACAAGCGCCTGAAGTTGAAAATACGGATTCCCGAGTTTTACCGTCGTCCAGTTCACCTGTTCGAGAATTACGAAGATATCATTCAAGGGTACGGCGGGGTGGCTGAGAGCCCGGCCATACATTAAGCTAACGAATTCAGTGATCAGAGGGAATACGGGGATTGGTATAAAGCTATCAATTTGCCGTACGAAACCGCCGCTTCAAACCTAGCAGCAGAGTCGAACCTCGCGGAACAAGCAGAACACCAAGCCATGGGCCCACCCAGATCGTCTAACCTCACTCCATTCCCATCGTTCGTCCAGACGACGAGCACCGCCGACTCTCGTCATTCAAATTCACTTGTGGCATTCTACGAGAGAACCAGCAGTCACCACTCTTCCTCATCGTCATCTCCTCGCTCCTCGAAACGCCATAGCATCGGGTCTTTCAGCAAGGATTTTCTCGCCAAACATGTACGCCGCAATTCTACTATGGGCGGACGCACTTCCGTCTCGCGCCACACGTCCACTTCACTGATGGCTGCTACGGAAATGGAGAAGACGCAGCTGGCAGGAAATTTTGAAGAGAAAATAGTGGGTACTGAGGCGCAGGAGCCGCGTGAGGGTAAGGAGGATAATATGGCGGATGTAGACGCGCCACTGTCTTTCCTATATCGTATGTGGCATTGAAGATTGATACTGCTGTCTTTCTTATGACTGTTAGGAACTGACATGGCTTATTGAAGCTGTTCTAATTGTGTCTTGCACTCATTGGCTTCTGGGTGCTTCTACTTTCTGCTTTGCTTGGAGCATTTTTTATTTGGTCTTCTTCTGGTATCGGCACTCTGGCTTAGTACAACATTTGTACACGTATAAAATAAACTGCAAAACTATCTCTCAAGTGAGAAATTTGGCCTTTTGGTAAGACTTCGATGTCATGCTGCATAAAATAATGAGCAGATTCCAGCATAGAACAACGCTACCTCTGCTCCAGCATCTCCCTATTCACTAACGATCCTCGCAACACCAACAGAGCACACAAAGTTTTATTTAGCTTTCCGAAGTACCCCAAAACCTTTCGTCAAACTCACCGCATCACCCGACCTAACCCTACGGAAGAATGTCACCAAATTATACCCTACAACCTCGACCCATCAGCCTTCTTAGCCCCGCTCCCCTCAACATGCTCCTCAGCGAGCATCTTGCCCGTCTGGCCAATCTCAAACGGCTCATAGGGCAACGTAACAGCAACGAAGCGCGCCGCCTCGGTAGCCGAGCCATTAGACTAGCGATGCATAGTACCGTGCTGAACAACACGGTCCTGTAACTGCCCCGACACCCACAGCATCAGTCACACAGAGCCCTCAGCAGAAAATAAAAAGGGAACCAAGACAGCGGAAGGTTGGAGGGAGAGCCAACAGCGCAGATACTCATCCCCAACTTCAACGTTAGCATCTCGCCGCCATCCAGCTCCATCTTAGCCACCCCGAGCACGCAGATGCTAAAGTCGATCGAGCACGTCTAGTGCATCTGGCCTCAGCCCCCCCCCCGGGCCAAGGGCGATGTCGACGACCAGCAGGTTGGCGCCGCCGCACGCGCTGACGATGTCCGTGTCGCGGTGGCTCGCGGGCCCGCGCGAGCGGACGCGCAAGCGGCGATGTCGGCGCTGTGCGCGAGGATCGCGGGGACGCTGGTGGCGGAGTAGGAGCGCGCCATGCCGCCCACGCCGGCGCGGCCGTGGTGGAATTGTAGCGGAGAGGGCGCCGTGATGGAAGTGCCGGAGGAGGGGGTGTGCGTGCGGATGTACCGCTTGTTGGGTGGGAGGGGGGTTTAAGCGGGCTTGTGGGGGAGAGAAGAGAGTCTGAGGAGAGGTTAGTGAGAGAGGTGGCGGGGTTTTGATTAGAGAAGGTAAGGATATAGCAGGGAGTACAGATTACTGGGTAAGATATAGCAATTAGGGCACAGCATTTGGTTGACTATGTGTTTTAGATAGGAAGAAGCTTGAAATTCTGAGTTAGAGTGTTGAGCCGTGAAGTGAGAAATAACAAATCTAAATGAAATATACTCACGGGCGATTTACTGAAATGCTTAGGAAATAGACACCCGGGTACCCAAGCTCCCCTACCATTTTATTTCCACTCGCTATACTAATGGTTTCCAAGCTGACGTCCATGTTGGAAGAGGATGCGGGGTTCGGGAGCCGGAGACTGTTATGGTTGCCCCGCATTCAGGGCGCGGATGAATTATGACGCCGTGATGTCGAGTCAGCTCTGTGATAATCTGTGAATTGAGCCTGGTTTAGTGTATGACTTGATTTTTTTCATTTGTTAAACGTCAAGAGAAGATAATTTGAAGTCAAGTTCGAATTCAGAGCATTAATGCCCTGGAGGGTATCACAACCTATACTATCGTACACTCATTTATCATCGCAAAGGAAAAGCGCCTGAAGTACAGCCACGAAAGGAGATATAATACAGGGGGATGCATGTCGATATCTGGCATCAGCTTCGCCCACATCCAGCCAGTTTCCCCCCAATGGCCAAACCCAGCACTATACTACGCGGGTGGATCGCGCCGTGATTATGCTAGATATTGGTGACATTAAAGACGGTGAATATCGCTCGTTGGAGCAGATCATTCAACGTTTCCTAGAAACGGCAAGGCAGGGCGTGCAGGTGCTGGATTCAGACAACGCATTTAGTAACGGTTGTGGGATCCACGGCCATCAGTGCCGTGCATGCGGCGCGTGCCAGCAGCCTACGAGGCATTGTTAATTTTAAGTGCCATAATATATTCAATGTGCGTGGGAGAACCGTACCTTTAGACCAGGACGACGCGTGAGAGTGCCCCTCAACTTCATCATGGCACCAGAGACTTTGTCACCCATGCTGGGTCGGCGCCTGTGGTGATGTACACCTGTTGTGCCTGCCGTGCCTGCCGTGCTGTAACCTCCATGCGTAGTTTGGGTAGTCTTGGTTGTAGTAGTGGTAGTTGTGGCTGGAGCACGACGAGTGCGGCGAGCTCGAAGACGAGTCATCAAGCTAGGCCTGGAGGTGGTAATGCGGGTGGCGCGGGCTGAACGACGATGCATTTTGGATTGGGGTATTGAAGTTGGTTGGATGTAGAATGGAGCTTCGCTTTGGTTGGATTTAATAGAGTAATCTGAATAGTGTTTGCTAGAGTTGATGGTGGATTAGTTTGAATTAATGGCTACATCTTCGAGAGCCATTGCAGTCTTTTATAGACGTGCTTGTAGCGTGCTTGTAGGTGAGTACGAGGCTCTCAAAACAGGTTGTGAATAGGTAACACTGAATTCAGGTCAGGATCATCAGGGTGGCACGTCATGCAGAACAGAAACAGTGATTGCTTGGCGGTGATGATGTGGCGCATGACCACTGTGTGCGGACTTTTCGGAGAGGATTGGGGGAAGTGTGGGCGGCTGGAGTTGCGGCAGTGGCTTCCAGGCTGGAGAGTTGACGTGGGATGGCGGAATAGCGTCTCGATGCATCGCGGGGGGTTTGGTGATGGCTTGAATCGATAACCCAATTTATTTAGTGCCTCACGCCATCTTTGCCCCTCTGCCAAGCGCCTGACGTCATTTCAGCCCTGGCTAGAACACCGCGACGCATCATCATCATTGTTCTCTGTTGTTACTTTAGCCAAAAGAACATAGTATATTTCGAAGCTTCACATTGTCTCCAACAAGCGGGCAATTGTAACAGGCGGAGATTCCGGCATCGGTCGTTCCATATCTATTCTCTTCGCCATGGGGGGTGCGGACGACTTCATTGTCTATCTGCCGGAAGAAGAAGAGAACGCACAGGAGACAAAACGCAGAGTCGAGAAGTACGGCAGGAAGTGCCACCTGATGTCTACAGATCTAAAGGACAGGAAGAATTGTAAAACGGTCGTTGACAATGCCGTTAATTAGTAAATGTTTTTCAAGCCTAACCTTCCTATAATAACTATAAGTCCACGGCTAACCCTCCAATCTGTAGAGACCAATGGATCCACACCTTCAACACCAACATCCACCCTTCTTCTACATGGCCAAATACACGCTCCCGCATCTCTCTCGCGGTAGCGCTATCATCAAACAACGCCTCCATGAACGCCTACATTGGGCGCCCGGACCTGCTCGACTACACCTCTACTAAAAGCGCCATCATCTCCTTCACCCGCGGCCTATCGAACCAGTACGTCGGCCGCGACATCCGCGTCAACGCTATTGCGCCCGGTCCCGTCTGGACCCCGCTGATCCCAGCCACCATAACCGACGAAGCGCTCAAGAGCTTCACCGCCGATGGGTAGGCCCGCCCGGCCGAGCAAGATTGCGACCTGCTTTGTATTCTTGGCGAGCATGGACAGTTTGGCGATTTCGGGTCAGACGCTTCATCCGAATGGTGGTGTGGTGGTTAATGGGTAGGCGGAGAAAGATAATGTCGCTGCTTTAATATAGAGCGGAGGAGAGGTGGTGGATCTTTGTATTTGTTATGCACTGTACTGGCGAGAAAAGGTAAAAGTGGAGAGAGCACATCATGTCATGGGGAGTTCAAAAGAACTCAGCAGTAACGGTGTACAAATTATTATATATATATTACGATGAATGCAACGCAATATGAGGCTCAAGTTTCAGTTTTTAAATCCGATTCATTTGACTTCTCGTAAAATAATATCATCTTTCTCTAACCTCCCCCATAGCAAGAAACGCTTGAATCGCTCCGCCCGACAGTGTTGCCTTCTTCCCTTTAGCTTACCAGATCCACACTCCCGGTTCGCTGGGCTCTCGTCTGCTATCCATACAACACACCCTCCTCAGCTCTACTCATTAACCTACCAGCCACACCTATCCACTCACTTATAGCCTATCTGCCCATTGCTCAGCCTGTCCCAGACACCGCGAGCTTCATCAAATGATCCATGAACGTCTGCAAGCTGACATCATCAGTAAAGATAGTCTGCGCAGTCTGCGAAACGCCACCATAGGAGCCCGTCGTGTGCGTCGTCGAGGGATTAAGCTTCGAGAGCAAGAAGCGGGCCTGCGAACCACCGGCATTGCAGACGATGAAACGCGGGAGCGGGAAGCGGTCCTGGATGAGCTCCTTCGCGTCCTCCTTCGGCGCCTCTAGCAGCGTGCGGAAGCTGTCGTAGCCTTCTTGCTCCTGGTACCCTGCTTTGCGCCACTCCGCCATGGTCTCGCCGTGGAATATCAGGATGTGGAAGAAGGTGTCGAGCAGCAGGATCGTCTCGGGCTGGATAGATGTCGAGTCAAGTAGTACGGGCTGGCTGCCTTCGTGGTCGAAGCCGTAGCTGTCGAGCGTGGGCTGGATCATGATGAGCGAATTGCTGACGTCTTCATGGTTGAGGACGTGTCGGTAGAATGCTGTTTCATCAGGTGAGTTGTTGAAGACTTGCAGGAACTGCGAGCGGCGGAGATGGAACATGAATTGCGGATAAAGAGTGAAGTTCTTCTCAAGTCTGGGAAGGGTTAGTAGATGGCGTACGGCGAGCCTTTGGGGTAGCTATGGGACGAACCTAAACGATGATGGATCGTCTTTCCTATATTCTGCAAATCGAGAGCAGAGTCTGATGAGCATACGATCGACCCATCGTAAAACATCTGGGCCGTCATCGACTTCAGCCTTGAAGACTGCTATCCGTGACATGAGGACCGCGGCAGCTTCTTGATCGAAGGACTGTGCGATAGCTGGGTCACCAGATGGTCCACTGAGATTCCGAGCAACGGTAGTCACTAAGACAACGTTAGTATAAATAGAAACAACCCGACCTTGAATGTAGAACAAACCTCTCAGGTGGTATTGACCAGCAGAATGTTGATAATATGTCAAAAACTGTATCATTCCCTTCTGTGGGCCTTGTTGTAATTGATTTGGCCCACCCTGGCTAGCGATCTCGAAGTAGATACCGTAACTCGCTTCTGGATCGATACCACACATCTTCCATGAGCAAGTGTTGCCGATACCGCATTCTGTTTCACCGACAGACGGTGATTTCTTATTCAGGGAAACAGCATGACCGATTAAACCGGTAACTTTAAGTTCCTTTGTTGTTAATACTTCTAGAGAAGCATTGAAACCCATAAGAAGGTTATCGTCTGCATCCTTGTTGAAAACGCGCGCAAAGGACTGCTTGTACATGGACGATGTGAAGCTGTCGGTTAAGATCATGTGGCCGCCAGTTGAGTTAGATAGTCCTTTCATTTCGAGCAGACCGACTTGGTCGAGACAGCCAGCAAAAATGTCGATGATATGGCCATTGTGAGCTGTTCGCTTTGCAAGATTGTCATAGAACTAGACTTATCAGTATTTATCCTTAGCACATTGCGCATGCTCTGTCTTACCTTCAGCGCTTTCTTATAATACTTGATATTGTCCCTGTCGATGTCGTGATGCGATCGGATAGGTTCTCTCAGCTCCGGTCCAACCACCATGCCAGGCCCTTCGGTTGCGGGACCACCCGTGAACAGCATAATTCGACCACCAGCATTCTGGAACGCTGTCTCCAATAAACCGACAGCAACACTCAAAGCAACACCGGTACACCTTAATGCACGTTTATCATTGGCGACTGGCCACGGGTCTTTTTGGAGTTGTTCAAGCGCATTGGTCAATTGAAATTCGCATTGCTGCACCGGGAGAAGGAAACGAGCTGCGGGCCCCATTGGAGGAGGTACTCGGCCAGGCTGAGGCTGCATATTTGGTCGCAGGCCTGGTGCCATAAGGCCGAGCATTTCCTGAACTTGCTTGGCAGCATAATCCTTGCTTCCCCGGAACACATAGGATTTCGCGCATTCAGTATAACCAAGCTCGTGAACTTGCGCCTAGCAGACTGTTAGCAAGCTACCAGGCCATATTCTTTGCCACGCACCATTGTGCCAAATGTAATAAGTCCAACAAGAGCGTAAGGCGGAAGAAGGCTCAAGCTCATGATAATCGAGTCCTTCAATGCCTTCAAGCTATCTTCTTCCTGACATGTGTCCACAACAAACACGAATATAGGAGGAGAGGGAGCAGGCCGTGCAAGGCGGTATTCGATGGTGGCGCTGTTCGGGTGAAGCTCTGGTGGGATCGCATCTTGGGAGATGTCCTTATAGTGAGGAGGAAGAGCGTTTCTCTGAAGGCAGAAAGGGCATATCCACAGTCTCGCTCGCATATCGACTTGGCTATGCGGAGTTTAGTTGTCAGAATCCAAATGCACTACCGCGTCTAACGCACCAAAACGGGTTGAGTACTGCCCTGCAAGGCGCTTTGCAGGAAACGGGCTCATATTGTAACAATGGCGTATCTGTCTTCTCCTTCAAAGGTGTATAGAGGGCACCGATAGGAACTGAGGTACATTAGCCGGCAGCACTTAATATAGCAGCATCAAGATTCTCACCAACAAGCCGCGATGCTTCCTGTAAGAACACATGTGAGCTTTCCGTCATACTCAATATTCGAGGCACAACCCACCATGCGCGAGCTTGGGAATGTATTCCAACTCAGCCGAACGCCATCCCTATCCTCAATCTCACTCCACTGCCCCTTCAACGATTCGTAATCCATTTTCAAAAGAGGACCACCCACAGTTTGGCAATCCGGTAGGAGATCTTGGTGGGACAGAGGCGGTCCCACAACCGGATTTCGCAGCACTCGAAGGAGAAAATAGGGTGATGGCTTTAGGTGGATAAGCAATCAAAGGGTTTCTCCAAACACTCCTCTTAACGACAGCGAGGTTGCTAGGTAGAGCAGGCTTCAAGCAAGCTTGTATTTAAGAAACGTTCCAAAATGCGATGGAGTCCAAGCGGCCAGATTGAGGGTTGTGCCTAATAGAGTTTAGCGTAAATTCGGTTCTGACCTTCTACTGCAGCTCGAAATTTTTCTTTTCTTCTTTCCTTCAGACATCGCCAGCTTTACAAACACTACTATCGACAACCTCGATTTCCATATAATGAGGTTGTTTTCGCGCTGCGCGTAGAGGGAGCTTTACCCATGGCTGGGCGCCCGGTTTGGAAGGGTCGTTTCGACTTTTTTGAGACATTGGGAATCAGCAGAGGTTACATATTACGTCTCCATAGTCAATGTCGCGAGTCTAAGCTTAATTGTCTAGGATGACATTTACAGCATGATGGATACCAAGGACTCGAGACCACTCTAGGAACATCTTGTGATGTTGGAAGGAATCTCCTTAGATGTGCTCTTCCTGTCAAGACTCCTGTGTGGTATTCCTCGGGCTCTATTCTCACTATTAATTAATAAAGATCTTCTGAGTAGCATTTTTTTCTTACAACACATATTCTCTAGAACGGTTTAGTCCACTCTTACAATGGTGTTATTGTATTTTTTGGCCTCCTTAAAATTCCTCTTGGTTTTAATATTGCGCGTGATCACTGCATTCTCATGGCTCGTTATATAACTCATTCAATTGACTTCTATCTTTCAACCATTGTTGCTTGCGCCTAATACTTGTAAATCCTGTTTGATGTTCGTAAGCCGCTTTGGCCAGTATTCACAAACCCTCTGGGATTCGCTTCGCAATAGTCTCTCCACATGGGACTTCCTATTGTCGCTAGTCATGTTCCAGTATTCCAGAGAGCCGTTAATACACAATTATTAATAGTGATATCAATGCTGTCAATTGACATTAAAATATAATTGTTTCAATGGCTATTGTTGCGAAATCTACAAAACCGTGCTTCCGTCCCATTATCTCACACCCAGAACCCTTCCCGGTGGTACAGCAGCGCTAGCGCTGCTGAGCAGACCATTATTAACCCCCGCCTCATCCATATCACGCCCATAGCCTCCAGGGCAGAGGAGGAGGAGGTTGGTTTCAGGAGAGTGTGCAGCTCCTAGTCTCTCCTCGTAAGTTCACTGATTCAGCAATCCTGGATTATGACATTCGTTCTTATGATAGTCCTAGATGATGCTACCACGAGCGCCCCGGCTGCCGCTACTACGCCAGACCTCACTCCGCAGCGGCTCTCGAAAGGCCCTCCAAACTTCGATTACAACGTCAAACCCAAGTCTACTATTCCGAAGCTCATTGCCTCCTACGACATCCCGGAGATGGCCGCCTGGACGAGGGAGGAGAACGAGGCCCTAATTTACGAAGTAATTTGGAGCCTCTGCAATGCCCGCGCTGGTTGGGAGACTATCCAGCAGCTGTGAGAGAGGGTGTCGGACCGCTTGGCCAGGGTCCACAACGTGCATAAGACCTGACCGTCCATCTGCATTCAGTACACACGCCATTTGCGAAACATCTAGGGCTACGACGAGTGAAGAATGCCAAAGCCTCATAAAATGAGGACAAGTCTGCTGCCGGCGCAGCAAGGCGTAGAGAGGGAAGGAAAGGGGAAGGAAAAGCCCCTAGCGAGAAAGAGGAGGAGGGGAAGGGATGACTAGAACGGTGGAATACATCACAAAGTAAGCAAGACGGAGAAGAAAACTGGGAAGAAGACCGTGAAAGTGTGCACGAAGCAAGCACCGGTGAATATTAAGATGGAAGATGAAGATGAATAGCAGGATGAGGTTCAGCAGGTGACTAGAAGAGGAGGACCGCAAGCTTTCGTTGATGCTTCGAGCGCAGATAAATGTGTCGCGAAGACGCCGTTGAACCCTTTATCCGAATAGAGTAGCGTTTATGATTACCGTTGTCGTTAGAGTAAACCGTAGCATATCATAGATAACACCACGATTGAAACATCTGTGGGGCATGCTCAAGCTCAATCGGATAAACTTCGGTCCTAAATGTGAATATGCCGCCAAAGCCTCAGTAAAGTTCACGCATTTGTCTAGGCCAGCGCTTTTGACATCCCCCGGCCTTTACCTTTGATCTTCTGTCCTTTTCAACTTGTTTCCTTGGCAGAGGTCTTTGACGTCCACCCTCTATATCTCTACGTCAAAATGGACGCCGATATGGATATTGACATGGACATCGACCTCGATGTCGATCCGGAGATAGCCCAGCTCGAAGCTGAGGCCATGAGAATCGTACGTCGACCGATGCGCTGTAGAATCAGCAATTGCGATGCCAAAACGAAGCTGACCACTATACTCATAGGACGCTGAGACCAACGCATTTCAACAACAGAATAGCGCAAATAATACAACACTAGAAACCACTCAATCCGCAGCCGGTCCCGTTCCTGAAAAGGTCTACATTCAAGGCCTTGACAACTTGACTACGGCCGACGTCAAGAATTTCGCTTCAGAGCACTTTTCTCTAGACCGGTTCGATCGGATAGAATGGATCAATGATACCTCAGCCAATATTACCTACGAGACAGCCGACGCTGCACTTGAAGCCTTAAACGCATTCACAGACACCCAGGTTGTAGACCAGTCATACATCCCCCCTCTACAAGAGCGCAACGCGAAGAAGTTGTCTACACATCCCAACGCTGAGCTCAAAGTACGGCAAGCGACAACTAAGGACGTCAAGGCGCCTCGCGCGCACGAGGCGAGCCGCTTTTATCTTCTTAACCCTGATCAAGACCCGCGCGAGAGGGGAAGATCAACTAGAGGTCGCGGTGGACGGTCACGGGACGACAGAGGAGAGTACAGAAGGCGTCGCTTCGATGACCAGGAGCACAGGCGCCGCCGAAATGAGGATGATAATATGGCTTTCGATGTTAGAATGTATGATGATGACGCTGGGTCGGGTACGCGGAGTGGCTCCCGCGATGGATCACGACTTGGAAGGCGCGGTTCCCAATCCAGCCTTACGTCTTCCAGTGAGAGTGCCCGACGAAAGAGAGTTCGATTCAAGGCTAGGAAAGATGACCTGTTCGCCAACCGAAGGTCTGACGGCCGGTTACGAGACCGAAGTGCTTCTCCCGATCCGGATGGCGATGGACGGATGGGATTTGAAGAAGACGAGAATTCTACAAGGCGCCGGATACGACAAAGAAGCTTGACGCCACCGTCAATTCGACGGGAGCAGAAAAGCTCAACTCAAGATAATTCTATCAAGGAACTCTTTCCAGCGCAACGAACTCCCTCTGCATTGCTCTCCCCGCCAGCGACCAATGGAAAAGAGCTCTTCCCAAACAAGTCATCTCCAGCTAAACGAACCAAGGAGCTCTTTCCCCACAAAACATCTATCAGCAATCATCGCAGAACCGATGCGTTCGACGCTACTGACGAAACCGCTGACCTCTTCGCCACCGGTATGGCCGTTCCCTTCGTGGACGGATTGGGAGAACCAAGATCACGGGACCTGGCCGACAGAATCTCAAAGAAGTCATTGTCCTACGGAAGGCTAAACAATTGGCCAGACACTGCAGATACAGATGAGCAAGTGATGGAGCCGGGCGAGATTACCGTTCGTGGAACAGCACAGACAGAACAAGTTCCCGGTTTCTCAATTCGCGGGGCTGCTCACACTGCAGAATCAACTTCTGTCAAAGAGCTATTTCCCCTGAAGGCTGGAGCTAATCTTGGCAAGGAGCTCTTCGCAGAAAAGATTAAAGGACGTGGTGGGCCGCGTAGAAAGGCAGAGGACATGTTCTTCTGAGGCTAAACATGGGCAATTTGAGTTCTTGATAAGACTAATCTCCTACGGTGATAATTTTGGCATGGCGATGGTGGCAAAATCACGACTTTGGCGTTTGGGAATGGATTAATTTCTCGAGCCTGCTTTTCAGAAGATACCATTTTATTTCTACCCCATCTATTAACTGATGGGATTAAGTAGATAGCGCAGATAGGCTATCTAGGACGAACATTTCGTCAAACTGAGAATACATTCGGTCGAGCTGATGCCTCCCTTGAGAGGCAACGGAGACCTATTTAATCTTCCCCTCAACCACCATTTCCCTAATCGTATTAATCGACATGTCTACTGCCATTTTTGCCATCTATGAAATTAGTCAACGACAATGATTTCCCTTCAGGTGCGAAGACATACCTTTTTGAGTTTCTCATGCGTTTCCTTTGCTTCTACACTTCCCTCCTCAATTGTTGGATAGCGCCACTCGAACATATAGGTCATGTGAAGGGACTCATCCGTACCATCCGGACCGGCAGAAATGATGTTCCTAATGACTGCTCCATCTTCTTGATGAAAATCAACCTACATCATTAATTCAGCCCTACCCTCAGGCTAACCAAGTCACAAACGGAGACCGTCCTAAACCCCTCGACATCATCCGCCCAGCACCATCGTGCATACAGAAACATTAATCTCGGGACTTGCTCCGAGATTCACGTCTTGCCAAAAAGAGAGAGAAGTAAGACTCACCCAAGTCGGCTCATAACCCTTCACCACCTCCTTCTTGTTCGTGGCCACGCCCAGACCGTCCTTGAACGTGACTGCACGCGTGACAACGCCATCCTTATCCTCCAAAACCGTGCAGCTCGTGATGGCGGAAACGAATTCCTGTGCGAAGCGGATCTTCCGTTGCAAGCCTTGCCAAACCTGCGGGACAGTGAGCACGGGAGTCGTGTTGGGAGGGTTGATGGGGGCCGTATAGGCAAAATAGTAGTTAACCATTTTGGCCGATAGATAGATTGTTTGTAAAAATCAAAGCGGGGTGAATCTTGCGTTGTGCACGTCTAAATAGCGTTACATTATATACTCGGTAGCTCTGCCGTTCGCTGCGGTCGCACGGTTCTCCACCGAGTCCGCCGGCTTCCAGACCCGGGCGCTGTTGTGCAACGCGAGGCCGAGTCCTCATAATACCATGCTTTTGTCTGGTGTATCTTCCCGCGCTTACGCCAATTATTGCACTACTTTGTCAATTGACAAATTGCGGGGTTGCAGCCACAAGGCCGTGCGAAGATGCTGAATGGTTGTCTGTGATGCGCTCAACGATTCGTTCTAGATAATACCACATCTTATTAAAAATCTTAACGAAAGGTCATTCCAAGGACGAAATCCTCTAACAACTCTGATGGAAAGGACCATTCTATGCGTATCCTGACGCTCCTCTAGCAAATCCAGCCCACGCCGATGACTCTCCCTCCCCTAATTCCATCTTACCTTGCCAAGACGGCAGAACCCACAGCCCCCGAATTTTCAGGCTTCCTGCTTTCCAACTTCTAGTTCTTTGACTTCTTGGCTGGCCTGATCTGACTTCGTAGGATCAGCATCCTCCAGCGCCTTGTCGAGCTTCATTTTCTCTTCCTCTGTGGCATCGTTCACATGCACAGCAACCTCATCGCCAAAGTTCTTGGCAATTTCCTCCAGAGAAAGGCGAGCGGTTTCCGGGAAGAATAAATAGACAACTAAAGGATTGTTCAGCCATGTTTCTCGCTTGGAATGTGCATTCAAGACTTACTCGGTATGAAGAAAATGCACCAGATGATGATTACCAAGTAATACTTCCATCCAACATTCGCAAACCCAATCGGAGCTGTCTCGAGCAAGATGATCGTTGCCGCGAACTGACCAAATAGCGAGAACCCCATTCCAATGGGTCGGATTTCCGTTGGGAAGATCTCGGAGACGTAAAGATACATCGTGGTATCGCAGAATGTGCCCTGGAAGGTGAGATACAAGAAGATGAAGAAAATGCCCATACCGTTGCCAGCTTTGTTGGTCGTTCCAGCGAATGAGGCGGTCATGGCCGCAAGAAGACTTGTGGTTAGTAGGCATCCTGCCAGACCGAACATGAACATGCCACGGCGAGAGTTGATCTTGTCGTGAAGCCAGGCACCACCAGGGTTGTATATCAGACCTATTTTGCATTATGAGATGGAAGTCGTCATAACTCACGTTGGGTTTTCTTACCGGCTGTAGTGAGCCACAAAGCGCTCAGAAGAAGTGGCATGTGGCCGGTCTCACCCAAGTTTGTGTACAAAATGACTGCATAGTTGTTCTACAAAATCTTAATTAGTCTTCAAACTACGAAAGATAAGTATTCCTATTCGAGTGGACTTACGATAATGAGAGGGCCAGCGAATTCAGCACCCCTTAAGATATGAAATTAGCACCACAGAAATGGGGGTTAATTACAACCAGACGCGGATATGCGATGCGTACCATTGCGTCAAAAACCCAATAATCATGCGCTTCCTATAGCTTTTCTTCTTCCAGACCGCTGTCCAGATACCGTAACCGGTAGCAGCAAGTTTTGCAGCGTCGAGTTTCAGTTGCTCTTTGGTTTGGAAGAACTCTTCCTTGGCCACCAAATTGTGCGGGTCATCAGGCGACTCTCGGAGTTTTTGGAGAATAATCCAGGCCTCTTCGGTCCTACCTTTGGAAATCAACCACCTAGGAGACCGTGGCAGCCATGGTGAGCCTGCCAGCAGGATGAGGGGACTCAGAACCTGGAGACAGAGTGGGAATCTCCAAGCGAAGGACTCATTCACTTTTGTGGCGAAGTAACAGCCATAACCGACCCAGGCGGACAGCATATAGCCAAATACGAGGAAGATGGCGTGGTGTCCTACCAGCCAGCCACGGACGAAAGGACTAGACATTTCTGAAAGATACATCGGGCATACCGTAACCAGGACGCCAATGCCCATCCCTGAGACGAAACGACCAGCTTGAAACATGCTGAGCCTAATTAGTTAAAGTTTTTTTTTGAAAATAGTGGATCACCCGTACCCAAGTGCTGCAGCTCCGCCCTGTAGAGCACCTCCAAGGATTGACAAAGCAGCGCCAAGTTGAATATTTACTTTTCTTCCAAACTGCTCACAAGACCACATCATGAAGAGGGCCCCGACAGCACCTCCAGCGCTGAAGAGGCCATTGGCCGTCCCAATAGCATGAGTAGTGGTCGTACTATATCCCGGCTCACCCTGGGTAGGAAGATTGAAATAGGAATACCACCCTGGCTGTCCAATTGTCGAACCTATAACACTAGCGCAGTATCCATATGTCTGTTCAAGTCAGCCCAGAGCTGTCACCTTTATCGAAAAGAAAAGACAGGCTCGCGTACGAATGACCCAAGTGCAACAAAAACAGTTACAAGTCTATTGTACTTGCTGGTCTGAGACCCTGGTTTTCCTTTTCCCATCGCGAATGATTCAGAAAAACCTTGTACTCCTTTGACGTTCCGATACTAAAGGAAATACAAGGCGGAAGGGTGGTTTTTGGAGGCTGGTTCGCAGAATATGTTGAAAGATAAACAGAGCGCTAGGTCTACCCCAGACCGTAAAAGAGCGCTCGTGCAGTAGCCACCCAGCAAAGTGGATATGATCTTCCCATGCCCGACCCTCGCCGTCTTCCACATCCTATCATGATGCGATCCCGCGATACGGGTCCACGCCGAATACTCGGTAGTTTCACGCCGTTTGGCTCCAGTGATTGGGTATTCCGTCGTCTGCGGCTAGATGTAAAACTAATCGTATTTTTCTGCATGCGCAGAGGCCATTTAGGTGGGTACCAGTGCTGCAGTTCGCCTCAATATGAAGCTGCAGTCGGGGAGAGCGGAATTATCACTATTGATCGACGCTATGGCCTCCTGAAATGGATCGGCAAAAACGCTAGTGCCCGCAAGTTCACTGACTTGCCAAAACACAGCACTAACTCCGTCCCGAATCTAGGAAGGGTACATCACCACCTCCCATGAAGCTTAACACGGAGAATCTCCGCGCAATGGTCGGCCAATCGTGCGCGCTGTGGTGGAATATCTACATTTAGAATACCACGTCTAATCGCTACGTAACTAAAAGCTTTGGAGTTTGAGAACTGTGATAGGGCTAGTGGTGAGGCAAACCCCTGCGACGACAAGGTAGCAAGCCTTTTAACTACCAATCCCCTCTTCCTCCTTATTCATATCATGTGATATCTTTCGTTTATGGTCCGATACAGCTTGTACGAGCTCCGGCTTCCCCCCTCCCCAACACCCAATTTCGCTAACAATTAGTCAAGTGCACTATCCAGCCTAGACACTGTGCACTTGTCAAAAAGACTGTGCCCTCGCAAGTAAGGTATGTGCACTTGCAAGAAAGGTAAAGTCTCTAATTTTTAAGCTTAATTGTAAGAGGTAGACTTGAAATCCTCTAGTGTGCAAGAAAGCGAAATTAGGTGTTACGAGCGCACGCAGGGGGGAGAAGCCGGAGCTCGTACGGTAATTTGCGTCCTACCGGTATCGATAAGAACTAGCTAATTAGAGGAGCTGAATTTAGTGCCTGTACTCAGGAATTCAAAGCCTTTACGCACGTACCACTTACTCGTAGAACGCTTCTGTGCTATGTGATAGATATCTATGTAACCATTCTTTCCACGCTTGCCGTACTGTCACTAACGAAGATTGCCTCTAACAATCCCTAGTACTTGGCACCTTAGACTCCCCACGAGTATCCGTTATGTCTGCAAAATATCCTTTCGACATCCCCTTCGACGAGCTTCCAGACCGCAAACGTGTCTGGGTTGGTGAGCCAGGAAGTGCGGAAGAAGGCCTAGGGAAACTGGCAATCCTTACCCCAGACATCGTGTCCAAGGCAGCAGCGTCAGAAATCCGTACTGGGCGACGGGTGACGCTAGGGTGGGACCTCACGAAGCTCGAGGTCGCAGGGTTCAACAGGCAACCTTGTGAGCATCGCATCGTCCCGTTGCTAGACGGGTTTGCATTTGACGACATCTACACGTTTAATCCACGTGCGTCGGCGAAAATCTTTCTCCCCACGACTCATCATCCTATCTCTGTTAGTGCAAGAGTGTAGCTACTGACAATCCACAAGAGCAGAGCAGCCAATGGGACGGCCTACGCCACTTTTCCCAGCCTGTCCCGGGCAAGCCCGCTACAGAGCGTGTCTTCTATGGTGGTACGACTGTAGCAGAGATACTGGACCGGAGTAACACGCGTATCGGGATGCAGCATTGGGCGAAAGAGGGGATAGCAGGGCGTGGTGTACTTATCGACTACGCTTCTTGGGCTGAAAAGAAGGGTATAGAGTATACGACTTTCTCGCTCCACGAAATCCGGCTCGAGGATATTCGAACTATCGCCAAGGAGTGTGATATCACTTTCCAAAAAGGCGACGTTCTATTCATCCGACTTGGGGTGACGAAAGAGTGGGACACGATGACTCCGGCACAGAAGGACGCATATGCCACGAGCTCTAGCCCACAGCACGCGGGTGTAGAAGCAACTGAGGACGTACTGAGGTGGCTCTGGGATGAGGGGTTCGCGGCAGTGGCTGGAGATGCAATTAGCTGGGAGGTGAGTAGTTTCGATATCCTCCTAATAAAGAACCCCACAAGGAGAGGGACGGAAAGGATCAGGCGATGAGCAGTATCTAATATTCTTTATTCTGAAAGGTCTATCCACCAAGATCCCCAGACTTCTTGGTGCACGAGTATCTGCTTGCTGGTTGGGGCGTCCCGATCGGCGAATTGTTCGATCTTGAGGACCTCTCGAGGGTGTGTCGAGATTTGGGGCGCTGGAGCTTTTTTGTGACGTCGGTGCCTCTAAATATGCCTGGAGGTGTCTCATCACCGCCCAATTGCATGGCTATCTTCTAGATATGGTGCAGATAGATAAGTCAGAACTTACCGATACGTAACGAAATGAATACGGTTTATACGGGCTTCAGTGTCCCCCCTTGTGTGCGCGCGCAAAACACACAGCAATTTGGGTAATCACTAGTCAAGTGCACCATCCAGCGTAGATACTGTGCACTTGCCAAAAGAGCTGTGCACCCGCAAGAAAGGCAAAGCCTTTAATTTTTTAAGCTTAATTATAACAGCTAAACCCGAAATTCTCCAGTGCGTGCAAAGCGAAATTGGGGGACCCTGAAGCTCGTACAGGCTGTACCTAGCGAAGAGATAGAATTGCTGATCAGCACGACACCTGTAACACTAGAAAAGGAAAAAATATCAGCACGCGTCCAACATCACAGCCCATGTTAAACTCTTTTCATGGCTCCGCGTACCTGCAGCGTAACCTCCAGCCTACTCGGAAACTAATTCCCCAGAGAATCGTCCGCCAATTTACCAAACGTCGTATAATGGTAACGACACCGTTACATGTCTAGGCACTCCGTGATTCCTGCTTTCCGCAACAAATTGGCAATCCAATAATGGGCGATCTGCTACAAGCTCGGCAGATCAAATTGGGCAGCTAGTGGAGCCTCTTTCGCCGGTAACCTTCGCGCACTGGCAAGGTCAATCGGATTGGGAGAAGCAAATCACCTCCTAACATCAAAAGCTTCGCCAAAAACTCTAATTCCGCCGATCCCTGCTGAGGACAGTATAACAACCAAGAAAGCGAGGCGAACTGGCAGCCATCCCCCGCATATTGAAAAAAGACAAGCCGGAGCCGAGTAAACATGTTATAACGAGATGTGATAGCACATGAATTACGTAAACGTAAAAAATTGTTTCTTGCCTACTTTGGGCCCGTGAAGAGAGTTTAGGATAGCCCGCAACCTCCTGTAGGCTACATCGGCGATTCAAGCCCAGTGCCAATCCCGCGTCTAGATGTTGGCGCTGGGCGTACCCCGCTAGATACTTTACACATACCTTAGCAAGCACACCTGCAGTGGCTAGAGCGCGCGCACTGAAGTGAAGCGTTGCGCGACGTCGCGGTGAGACGCGACGGTTGCTTATCCTTTGCATAGATAGTTTACGTCCGTAAAACTGTGGTCCGTGCGCACCAATTAGATGGCTACATTCGTGGGCGATCAGGCGTTCTACTATACGGTGTTCTCAAGCTCAGCGCACGGGCTACATTCGCATGGACTCTATCTATGCAAAGGATAGCGCGCGCAACGCGAGGCCTGCGGAAGGCTTGAGGAGGGGATGGAGGGGGGCCGGCGACTCGGCCGCCAAGCCCGCTGCTCCCATTGGTAACATTCTACGCCCGTGTAGCTGTCAAAGTTTGACAGCGCAAACGCTCAGGTTGGAGGTGCTCCCCCTGCGGGTCAGCTTCCGGTTGCCACCGCTTCGAATGACTCTTTCCTAAACCCAATGACCCCGTTTGCGGCTAGAGTAGTGCCTGGGTTCGCTGCACGTTTAGCTGACGACGATCATGATTGTCAGTCACAGGATACCTTTCTGGAATCGCCTCTCCAATGTTAGGCGCAAGGTACCCTCCCTGGATGTAGCAGGTTGTGGAGGCGGGTATAGGTGGAACGGGAACGAGAGAAATCGTAAAGGGAGAGCTGGGTAGATCTGATAGGCAAATAAAGTTCGATATATATATATATATATCACGAGGTGAGGAACAGGACTGGGTTCATGTGGACGGGGACGTTTGTGGCATTCATATCTACCTCTAAAGACCGCTTCTGTTTTTGGTTCTGCCATTGTTGACCGGCATTCTGCGTGTTCAGGGTTGTGTATTATTCACATTGTCGTTATATCTTGTTAATTCACTATGATCCTTCCTACAAACGCCATCGAGGGTGCTCTTCCGCCTCCTCCGGGCATCATTCCGAACTTTGCCCATCCAGACAAGACAGTATGGACAGCAAGTGTTGTCACTCAGGCTCTGTGCTTAGTTATTGTCGGCGTGTTAATGGGATTAAGAATCTACGTGAGAACATCAGTAACGAACAATTTCGGGAAAGATGACTGTAGGTTCATACAGTTTCATATGGTTGGTTGAAAGATATTAACAATCGCCAATAGGGCTATGTATATTAGGCTGGGTACGAAAATGGCCTTCAGAATTCCACTCGACAGAATATTTTGACTAAAGGTGGATAACAGATCCTAGCCATTGGGTACTCCGTAACCGCTTTAATAAGTATAGTTTGATTCTGTGCAGCTGCCCATAGATTGCCAAACGCTAAGAATATTCAAGTGTGCCATTTCGGTGGTGGTATAAACCAGTGGGAAGTCCCCAAAAGCCAAATCGAGCCCTTCGGCAAAGTAAGCTACCTCACTACCAACAACGATCAGTCAAATTACTAATCCTATATAAGTCAGTATACGTTACGATGGTCCTGTATGGCCCTTGTGCGTTCTTCATTAAAACCTCAATCCTTATATTCCTCACCCGTGTCTTTGCGCCCTTCCGAAGAGCCGTAATAGGCATCTACATCTTTATCGGATTCATGCTTGCATATTACCTACCCGTTGTCATTATCAAGGCTATGATCTGCCGCCCTGTCAGATTATTCTGGGACCATGATGTTCCGGGCAAGTGCTTCAACCAGCGAGCACTCATCCTAGCCGATTCCGTCATTTCTGTCCTCTCAGATTTGATTATCTTTGCTGTCCCTCTTCCTTTGGCAAGCGACCTGAATATGCCACTCAAGAAGAAATTAAGAGTGGCGGCTATCTTCAGCGCAGGTGGCTTAGCCTGTGTTACAAGTATCATCCGTCTAGTTGATATTGTTCACAATGGAATGAGCCCAAACCAGACTCTGGTCTTCATGCGTGTTAACCTCTGGGGGTAGGCCAAGTGGTTTGTCCGGGTCTATGGCCTTTATTAACCGGTATACAGTATCGCTGAAGTCAACATCGGTCTCATCTGTGCTTGCTTGCCGGTGCTACCGGCATTCTACAAACATCATTTCGGAAACCAGTCTCAGAACACAAAGGGCTACGCAGGATATAACTCTACCGAAAGGAGTATCGAGATGATGGGGTCAAAGAGCAAGAAGAATAATGATCTGTCCAATACAAACAGTCTTGCTGATTACGGGTCAGAGGAGAACGTATTGATAACCGACAGGGCGCCGCATACTATACTTGAGAGGTCGGTTCATGGAAATTCAGAAGCTCAAACCAACACTCCAAGAAAAACGTCGGTGGATGACCAGCATACGATCATGAAGACGGTGGAAGTCCATCAAACCTTCCATTAGGCTGTCTATCGCGGGTTGGCGTGGTTGTAATGAGTCCTGCATTCTAGGCAAAGTAACGGTGATGATAGACCGATATAACATTCTCACGAGTCTCAAATTTTGTAATTTACCGATCTCCAGCCAAGATTGACTATTTATCCTTCGAGTCCTTAGAAGATCGCTATACTAATCCTTCCACCGAAAGGGTTCCGGTCTTAGTGATCATATATTCAGCAACAGCAACGTCTTTCCCAGACTCTTTGCCGTAACCCGATTCTTTAATTCCACCGAAAGGTGACTCTGCAGCTGAAGAATTACCTATTTGAAATGTTAGTACCAACAGCTGTCAAATCACAGCCTGACTAACCTGTGTTCAACCCAACCATTCCTGCCTCGAGGTTCTCGAAAAGCCTCCATGTCCGATCCACGTTTTTCGTGAAGCAATACGAAGCGAGACCCATGCTCGTATCATTCGCTGCTTTAACAGCTTCATCTTCCGTCTCGAATTTGATAAAAGTGCAGATTGGTGCAAAAATCTCCTCCTTCGCGATTTGCATCTCCGGAGTAATGCCAGTGATGACCGTCGGCTCGAAGAAGTATCCGTTGCTCTGCGAGACCTTGTTACCACCCATAAGAATATTAGCACCTTTCGCCTTTGCATCCTCGACAAGTGAGAGAGCTTTGTCGACACTCCGCGGGGTAGTTACGGGTCCCATGGTTGTCGCCTTTTCGGCTCCATGTCCTACAACCAATTTTTTGGTCTCCACATTCCATCTCTCAACGAACTTGTCGAAGATACTAGCTTGAACGTAAACACGGTTCGCCGTAACACATGCTTGGCCAGCGTGCCGCCATTTCAAAGCGAAAAGTTGACCCATTGCCTGATCAATGTTTGCATCGTCGAATATCAGGAATGGACAATTGCCTCCAAGCTCCAGCGTGACCTTCTTGAGACCATCCGAGCAAAGCCTGGCTACAAGTTTCCCTACTCTGGTCGAGCCGGTGAAAGTAACCTTTTTCACGAGAGGGTGCCGACAAAGTGCTTCGCTCAGCTCTGGGGTTTTGTCGAGATCGGTAGTGAGAACATTTAGTGTACCTTTCGGGAAACCTGCTTTATCTGCGAGGTAGGCAAGAGCTAGACAAGTGATCGGAGTCTCTGGCGATGGTTTAACAACCATGGTGCACCCTGCCGCAAGTGCGGCACCGGCCTTCCTCAAAACCATAGCAATTGGGAAATTCCAGGGAACTAGAGCGGCCGCTACGCCAAGGGGCTGCTTGATAGTAAATACTCGACGGTCCGGTGCGGCGGGAGTAAAAACTGTCCCTTGGATCCGTTCTGCTTCACCTGCAAACCACCAAGTAAACCCGGTTGAGTAGTCCAGTTCTCCATATGCCTCTGCGCGTGGTTTCCCAGTCTCGTAGACTAAAAGAGTTGCCAGGTCTTCGCGATGCTCGCGAATAAGAGAATCCCATTTGAACAGCATTTGCGCTCGAACCCGTGGACTTAGTTTCTTGTATCCTTGGAAGCATTCGTAGCAGCTTTTAACAGCATTGTTGACATCAGAAGCATCGTTTGTAGGGCATTCAGCCCATACATTCCCAGTTCCAGGATCTTCACAGCATCCATCAGTCTTGATTGAACATCGCCTTTCGCTCCGATGGGTACGGAAAACTAACCGACGACTTCAAATGACTTTCCTGAATTGGAATTTACCCATTCTCCATGAATAAAGGACTGCGTGTGGAAGATCTCTGGTTTATTGAGCTGAGAAAGGAGGGTTAATCAGCATGTGATTATGGAACACAGAAGTGAAAATGATGTACTATCTTACTTGGAACGGTAGCTCGTGCTTTGTAGTCATGGCGACTTAGGACGCTCAATAGCTACTTGATAATCTTACGGTCTTTTAGAGATTTATAGCGTGTTTGATTATAGAGTGAAGACTATCTTTGGGGTCAAGTCTCCCAGCCCAACGCAATTCGACAAAGCCCGAATGGTCAGACGAATGCTAGGTCAAACTTGCGATATGACTGCCTCGGCTAAGATGGCGATGATCTACTTACGTGCAGCTTGACCGTCCTCTATAAAAGCGTACTGCGAGTGCTGAAGAAATTCAATAATGCATAAAAAAGGCGCATCCGAAATCGGCATTTTTTAAGTTGCGCATCGCAGAGAGCAGCAGACATGCCAATCATTACATACCCCGCACATATCTTACGACAACCACGGTTACATTCAACGGTCTTTTGTGGTGCCAGGTGGAGGTCGGTTGTCAGGGGTTCTGATGCGGGGCGGCTTGCATCTCGTTGGAAGTGCGTGTTGACCGTGCGGATCAAACTGCGCGGAATTATACCTTTTCTGTATAGAATTATACCCAAAATAGGTATAAATACGTTAAAATGGTCGTGCTTAGTACTTAAAAGACATGAAATTATGCCGTTTAATCGCCAAGACCAAGATGTAAAGAGGCGGTGTGAATCGGCTTGAAAGTCGTTCCCAAACACTACGTCAAACCCCTCCATTCCCCCCTACCCCACATTTGTAACCAGCCCTTGATCCGCACAATTCTTGAGGTGCAGTTAATTGGCTGTTCCTTCATGGTGCTACTACCTTGTTCCACTGGCTAGGTAACCTAATGCCCGTCCTAGAGCTATCCGGATGTGCAGATCAAGCTCTCGTTGCCATGCCGCTGCACGAGAAAAGTTTACTTCTACCGATCGAGATATCATTAATACCCATTGGGGTAGAGAAGCTCGGTTTGCCCACACCTGCCCGCTGATGCACCCTTAAAAGCTACATAACCTCTATCATGGCATCAAGGGGACGACTGGAGGGCAAAGTTGCCATTGTTACAGGTCTGTATATCTCTACCTAATTCCTATTTCTCCACCGCAGCTTGCTGAAGTTACTCACTCTCTTAGGCGCTGGCTCTGGCTTTGGAGCGGCAATAGCGAAGCGATTTGCCAAGGAAGGCGCCAAAGTCCTCGTCTGCGATATCAATGCAGATGGCGGCCAAAAGACAGTCTCCGAAATATCATCACATATGTCCTTCCATAAAATGGACGTGACCAAAGCATCAGATTGGAAAGAGACAATAGACGCAGCGGTCAAGCAATTCGGGAAGGTTGATATTCTGGTCAACAATGCCGGCACGACGTATAAGAACAAGCCTACTATCGACGTCACAGAAGATGAATTCCAGCG
Organism: Cenococcum geophilum 1.58; assembly: GCF_001692895.1. Classification (NCBI taxonomy): domain Eukaryota; kingdom Fungi; phylum Ascomycota; class Dothideomycetes; order Gloniales; family Gloniaceae; genus Cenococcum; species Cenococcum geophilum. Next base: position 883,507 of record NW_027137582.1, on the reverse strand, counting down.
CGTATTCGACGTTAATGTTAAAGGTATATACCTGGGCTGCAATGCCTTTATACCTCAAGCCATCGACCGGAAAGAGGGTGGAGTCATCATCAACATCGCTTCTGTTGGAGCTACAAGGCCGAGACCAGGACTCGTGTGGTATAATGCATCAAAGGGTGCGATATGGAATGTATGGTGCCTTAGTGTCTTCTCGAGGGTTTTCCCGATGCATTATATGTTCCTGCAAGACTAACACAAGTATAAAGGCCACGAAAGGTCTCGCAGCTGAGTACGGCCCTCACCAAATCCGTGTGAACAGCATCTGCCCCCTCGTTACTGCTACCGGCCTTTTCTCGTCCTTCACCGGCGTGGAGGACACACCCGAGAACCGACAGAAGTTCACCTTTAACGTGCCAATGGGCCGCATCGGCGAGGTTGAGGATGTTGCCTCTGCATGTCTATTCATGGCGAGCGATGAGGCTGGATTTATTACTGGCATAAATTTAGAGGTTGATGGAGGGCGGTGTATCTAGGACACAAGTAATCATATCATCTTGCATTCGAATATATCAATGTTGCCATACTCTGAAGCATTATCTCCTAAAGCTAACTAAGCCGACAGCGTCTTGCATTGTCAACAGATGCTTCGGTCTTTATACATGACGGGTCATTGTGATGGAATATTTAAAATATTTCAAAAGTCTATTAGAAGCGTCTTTACTCATATTTCCACCTCATAGCTCTACTAGTGAAACAAACAGAGTTCGCATTGGATGTCTTTGAAGACGTGTAACATCGTAACGCCCACTCCTATCCCGCAAGAACCCTCTGATATTTGCTTCGACATATTTCGTAAATGTGCTGAATGAGTGTACAATGACCTTCACAATACTCTTCACTTCTCTTGAAATCTCCTAGAACCAGAGGCTCTCTTACTCATCTCACACACAATCCAACAAAGACCTTTTTCCTTTGCCATGTTGCGGCTTCCCGAAGGCACGAAACACTTGTCTTGGGTACTAATATCTAGGACTGTACGATTTTCGGCCTTACCCCTGATTGCCATCAATAGCCAACTGGCCATCGCGCGGACCTTATCCGAATATGCAGGGACGTCTTTCAAGTCTTTCAAAAGACCGGCTCTCCCGTATAAACTCAAGAGTAGTTCTGTTATAATAGCAATTTCGTCTTTCGTAAAGTTTCTTTGGTAATGAGAATACTGCTGAAGCGTTTTCTACGAACCAACGACATACCCGTTCTTTTCACGTGATTTCTAAATTGTATTAGTGTATTCTTAAGCACAACAAAATATGTGAACAAGCCGAGCCCCTAGATAGATCAATCAACAGAAAAACGCTTGGTACCACACTGTGGATGTACGCCTACCCCCCCTTACCAACAGAATGTTTTATGTATTAGCGCGGTTCATACTTTTGTCTAAAAGTTGGTCATGTATCTTATAAATTCTTACACCTATCAAGCAATTTTAGAGCCTATAGCGGGTGCTCTACTAATCTAGATTGTGGTCCTACCGCGAGTCAGAGAGTACGTCTAATTAAAATTGAGTTAATGTAACTTCCCACTTACAAAGACATTGTAGCTACAAACAGCTTTAGTAAATTATAAGTTACTTCACTTCAATACTTTCCATAAAACAGTAGATAAAGTACAGAGGGAAAAGCTTCTATTCCCATCTATCATAGCGAGTATCCCGCATTCAAGCGCTTTCGTGGTCAAAATGCCCTGCCATCTATATAGTACACGGACAAGTAATACATACAGAAGAAACCTTAAAATCATAAACTACCATACTTCCTGTCGGTATGGATCCTTCTTAGGGTACACATTCTTCTTGGTGGGCTGGGGGGCTCCATGCTCTTCCTCCTTTTCCATCAAATCCTCCATCTTTGATACTAGTTCCTCTAGCTCCTCTTTGCCTCCCGGCCTGTATCTTGTGACCTTCTCAATATTCGCCGCTGTGACCTCGTTGACTTTACGGCCTTCATCCCTAAAGCGTGCTAATGTACGCGCTGTCATGGCGAATCGCATATCCTTTGGCCCATCAACTAGCTCCAGTATTGCGGAAGGCGCCTGATCTTCTTTTAGAGGTTCAATTCGGAGCACCCGAGTATAGCCTCCTGGTCGGTCGGCATAGCGCTCTCGTATTGGTCCAAAAAGCTTAGGGATGAGTTCGAGTGGTTTCTGCAACATCAAAGCAAAGCGATCAGCGTTCGCCATTAATTATACATATTATTCATCACCTCTAGAACAGCATAGATCCCGTACATAAAATATCTGGTGTGCTCTCCTGCGCGAGGCCTCCGTGTTCCGTTTTCCCAATGTGACGAGCTTCTCTGCCAGCCGTTGCGCTTCTTTCGCCTTGTGCCATGTCGTGGATATTGATTCCTTTTCGAAAAGAGATGTGACGAGATTTCGGAGGAGCGCTTGTCGATGTGAAGATTTGCGGCTTAGATGGCGGTATTTGACGGCTCCGCCAGCCATGATGGAATCTTAGAAAATAACGGGAGGGAATAAATTGGCAAAGCTAAGAATCCTTTCGAATAAGTAATTAGAGTCCTCGGATATAGCTCAATGGACTCAATGCAGCATATAAGTCACTTATTCGTGCTCCTGGCCATCTCATTCATGAAAAAGCTTGGATCAATTCTCGCCGTTGGAAAATCAAGCCCTCCTAAGCCGAATCATGTGACAGAACATTAAAAGCAGGCACTTTATCTAAGTCACGGAGAAACGCGTAAAGTGACCCGGCGCGCGTTTCCTGTCAATAAAACTGCAACCCCTCTGTTTTACACCACAAACACACCTATACCACCACCCACTTGTCTTCTAATATACTCCGAACTCTTTCATCATGTATGTTTTTAAGCGAGGTAAGTAAAGCAATCGTGCCTTTCTTTTATTATCCAGAGACGCAAGACTGACGGGTAAACTCTTTAGATGGCCGCAAAGAGAGGGTTCAGTTCGACAAGATCACTGCCCGCGTCTCCAGGCTATGCTATGGCTTGGATCCTGAGCATATCGATGCTGCCGCAATTACCCAGAAGGTCATCTCTGGTGTGTATCAAGGCGTGACGACCGTGGAGTTAGATAACTTGGTAAATTTGTCTTCGGGATTCTTAACGCGTTTGATCGTTCAAATTAATGCTAACAACCACGCTAATCATAGGCCGCTGAGACAGCAGCATATATGACTGTTACACATCCTGACTATGCAATCCTCGCAGCTCGCATTGCTGTCTCCAACCTTCACAAGCAGACAAAGAAGCAATTCTCGGCTGTGATATCCGACCTACACCACTACATCAATCCCAAGAACAAGAAGCACTCGCCTATGATTTCGAAGGAAACATACGATATTGTCATGAAACATGCGGAAGATTTGAACTCCGCCATTGTTTACGACCGAGACTTCAACTACCAGTTCTTTGGATTTAAGACACTCGAACGATCATATCTCCTCCGAATTAATGGCAAGACTGCCGAGCGCCCACAGCACATGCTCATGCGTGTTGCTGTTGGCATCCATGGCGAAGATATTGAGAAAGCACTAGAGACATATAATTATATGTCCAACAAATACTTTACTCATGCCTCGCCCACACTTTTCAACGCTGGCACTCCCTCTCCACAGATGTCATCATGCTTCCTCATCGACATGAAGGAAGACAGCATCGAGGGCATTTATGACACACTGAAAACGTGTGCCATGATCTCCAAAACCGCTGGCGGTATTGGTTTGAATGTCCACCGTATTCGTGCTACTGGCTCATATATTGGTGGAACGAATGGCACATCGAACGGCCTCATACCAATGCTACGAGTCTATAACAACACTGCTCGCTATGTCGACCAGGGTGGAAATAAGCGGCCTGGTGCCTTTGCCATGTACCTCGAGCCATGGCATGCCGATGTCTTCGGCTTTCTTGACCTCCGAAAGAATCACGGCAAAGAGGAAGTTCGTGCCCGAGACCTGTTCTATGCCTTGTGGATTCCAGATCTCTTCATGAAACGAGTCGAGCAAAATGGTGACTGGACACTCTTCTGTCCTAACGAAGCTCCTGGCTTGGCAGACGTCTATGGTGATGAGTTTGAGGAATTGTATCACAGGTAAAAGCTCCTAATTTTATTTGATAACTTGCAAAATCTAACCGATGTGATTAGATACGAACAAGAGGGCCGGGGTCGTGAGACAGTTCGCGCTCAGAAGCTTTGGTACGCCATTCTCGAGGCTCAGACCGAGACTGGCAACCCATACATGCTCTACAAAGATGCCTGCAACCGGAAGAGCAACCAGAAGAACCTGGGAACTATTCGCAGTTCCAATCTTTGCACCGAAATCATCGAATATACCGCACCTGATGAAGTGGCTGTGTGCAATCTCGCTTCTCTTGCCCTCCCGTCCTTCGTGAACTACAATCGTGGAGAATACGATTTCGCCAAACTACACGAAGTGACCCAAATCGTGACTCGTAATCTTAATAAGATCATCGAAGTCAACCACTACCCTGTTGAAGAAGCTCGCCGCAGCAACTTCCGTCACCGGCCCGTTGGCCTCGGTGTCCAAGGTCTGGCCGATGCCTTCCTTGCTCTTCGACTTCCCTTCGATTCTCCAGAGGCTAAGAAGCTTAACATTCAAATCTTCGAGACCATCTACCACGCTGCGCTTACCGCATCCTGCGAGCTTGCCAAAGAACTTGGTACTTATGCTACCTATGAAGGCTCTCCTGTTTCTCAAGGCATCCTCCAATATGACATGTGGAATGTCACCCCCACCGACCTTTGGGATTGGGATTCACTCAAGGCATCAATCGCCCAATATGGTGTCCGCAACTCCCTCCTCGTTGCGCCCATGCCCACTGCTTCCACCTCACAGATTCTGGGCAATAACGAATGCTTCGAGCCTTACACCTCAAACATCTACTCTCGCCGTGTGCTAGCCGGTGAATTTCAAGTTGTGAACCCGTGGCTTCTCAAAGACCTTGTTGACATGGGTCTTTGGTCCGACAACATGAAGAACCGCATCATAGCTGACGGCGGTTCTATCCAGCGAATTCCAAACATTCCTGACGAAATCAAAGCTCTCTACAAGACAGTTTGGGAAATTTCCCAGCGCACCATTATTCAAATGGCTGCCGACCGTGGTGCTTTCATCGATCAATCTCAATCCCTTAACATTCACATGAAGGAGCCCACCATGGGCAAGATCACCAGCATGCACTTCGCTGGATGGAAGTTGGGCCTGAAGACTGGCATGTACTACCTACGGACCATGGCTGCGTCTGCCCCTATCCAGTTCACTGTCGATCAGGAAGCGCTTAAGGTCGCCGACACAAACGTCGCACGCTCCCTTGGAACAGGAAAGAAGCGGAGTATGCCAACTGGCAGCTACTCCAGCTCACCTTCTCCCTCCGCTGTTCCGCGACCAATGTATATGGCTAAGACGCCTAATGGTGCCGGAGCAAGCAACCCTACACCACATGACATACCTACTCCTTCGAATACACCTCCCCCTACAGGTGATGCAAAGCGGCTATCAACCGGTACGCCGAAGAAAGAGGCAAGTGCCATCGCGGCGAAGCCTTTCAAGGCAGACGTAGAGGAGGGTGAAAGTCCGAAGCTACTAAGTACTGATCCAGAGAGCAAACCTGTACTTGAGGAACTTCCTGAGGCTGCAATCAGGCAAGAAGAGGACAAAGAAGAAGAGAGCGGGGCCCGAGAGGAGGATATCTATGCAGACAAAGTTCTCCAGTGCTCGATTGAGAATAAGGAGGCTTGTGTTATGTGCAGTGGATAGTATCTTTCACTTTAGGAAGGTGGAGCGCAGGGTGAGATAGGATATGCGTCCTACCTAGATGCTAGACGGGTGAGCGGGCAACTGCTTTCTCCTTGTCTGTGTTGGTTTTATGTATTACGAGCGTGTTTTGTTTGGCTTGGAGGATGGTACCAACGGCATAATAATGGTCATTTTTACTTTCTTAGTTTTATCACAGCCATAATAGATCAGTCTTGTTTTTGTAGGGATGAAGTAGTTGCAGCCATTCTGTCGATTCAGGTTGGATTTAGCCTATTACCCTATCCTTGTTCCTATTCCAGTTGTACTACTACCCCCGTTTCAGTTACATACCCCCCCCTTTCCTATTTCCGACACGTTCCTCATGTATAAATAGTTTCTTTTGATTGTAGTTTGAATAGACAGAGTCTTCCTCATCTTTACCTACAATCGGTGCACAGACTACCGATCGACACCTTCCCATTAGCATAATGGGTTAATACAAAATCCACCTCCTATAAACAGAATCCGGGCTTGATAGCTTTATGTAGTGTCGACCGGAAACACCGGGTCAGGAACGAACTCGTGTGTAGATTGATCTATGAAGAAAAAGAGACTATATACAAGAGGTGGGTGAGTCATAGATGCCCCTGATCTAACCCTAACACAGTGGTGATCAACATAACTCTCAAAGATTAGGGCCTACCATCGAATTTAATCAGGCTTGAACGAAATCTACTTTGTTCCTTGATTGCAGATTACTACATTTTTGGTCCTACGATGGCCCTTCAGTATCTTATCTTGTTTGAGTCTCAATAGTCCCCTTCCGTTCTGTTTCCTGTGTACTTCGTCTTTCAGTCCCGGGCCGTCCCAGCCCAATCCCGCTACTACAAGCCACCACACCTCTTGCGTGCCATCTTATGAATGATACCTTGACGTATACCTTAAAATCTCTGGACACTGCTTACCTGCGGAAATCCCACCCTATCTAGGTCGATCCTCGAAAACTGCCGAATCACTGCCACACTGGTTCTGTAGTCCGGCCACCCTAGGGCCATCAAGCTCATCGCATTCACACTAGATATACGATTGAAGGCAGGGGTTGGGTCCAATACGGCTTGCCGAAAGTTATGTGCCAGCTGAGACAGAATACACCAATAAGCCGAAATTGATACACTATAGTCACTCGATAATCATCACCAATCCATGAGGATCATGCGGGTGTAGTATTAGGCATTGTGAGGTGAACAAAGTCGCTCTTTATGTGCGAGAAGTTGGAGATTGTAGGTAGAACAACGCGTAGCATTTCTCTGCTTCTGGGAGGGATCATAGCCAACCGACATCGGCGAGTTTTCTACGCCGTTTGGCCTTACAAGCTCCAATTTCCTCCATGGCGAGATTTAGGCTACACCGTGCGGCCCAATTGAGAGACTCATTGTGTATGGGACATTGTAGAAGCGTGGTAGCGAATGCCCGGTTTCCGGTTGCTTCCATCGAAAACCGTAGCCTTTGCTGGGGAATATCACCCACTAGGTGGAAATTGTCTGTGGGTGCGCAAGTTCCTCAATTGGCCCACAAACACTTGTATGGATATTCTCCTTTCGCCATGATATGTTTGGCGGTGTTAGTAGCAGAAACGTAAAACTACTCCAATTGTTAGTGTATATATAGATGCAGATGAGATTTGGCCTACAGGAAGTGTCACGATTCAGAAACAAATCGCTACTTAAGGCTTGCCATGCTGCCGAGCTTGTGCGCGTCCTCGCCGCAAGAATAAACTCCACAAATTGAGCACAAGTTTGAGACTTGGTTTATTGTGTACTTACTCCGGAGGAAGTCAAGCGTGGGTCACCCATGGAACAACGTATACTTTTCGGAAGCAGTGATCCTTCAAGCAACTTATCAAAAAGAATCAGCAGAACACACAGGGAGACGAAGTGGGAAGAGAGGAGGAGGAGTCAGGGTTGAGAATAAGTTCGGTGACGTCAAGCGGAAAATCGCGCAGGGGTTCACATAGCCGAGGAACACTTGACCAACCAGAGATAGGCTTTGAATATCATCTCTAAAAGCCTTGGAGGTGGGGAATCACAAGGAAAACTCTTAGATCATGGTATTGATAATGTAATAGTCCGTGACGTTCGTAACTAAGTATAGAGTATCTACAATACATTCGACCTTAATCCCACCAAACCAAAACTTAAAATCGGTATCTCAAGATTCCAACCCTTTGAATCATTTAATCATGGCTCTTCTAATTTACAAAGCATTCACCACCAATCGCCCTGGTCAAACATAGCGGCAGCAACCTTCTTGAAGCCCGCAACGTTGGCACCAGCAACGAGAGACGGGAATTCGCCCTCAGCAGGGGTGATGTACTCCTTCGCAGTCTCAAGGCAGTTCTCGAAGCAGGCCTTCATGATACCCTTGAGCTTCTCGTCAACCTCCTCGGACGTCCACTTTAGACGCTGAGAATTCTGTGCCATTTCGAGACCGGAGACGGCAACACCACCAGCGTTGGCGGCTTTGCCGGGCCCGTACCAGATGGACTCGCCCTTCTTCTCCTTCCGGTGTGCTTCGAATGTGTTAATGGCTTCTTGCGTGCAGCCCATGTTGCTACCCTCGGCAATGAACTTGGCACCGGATTCAATGAGGGCCTGGGCCTCGTCGCCGGAGACCTCATTCTGGGTTGCGCAGGGAAGAGCGACGTCGACCCCGCCGACCTCCTTCCACGGCCGGGCACCGTCGACATACCTGAAGTCTGTCTTGAGGTCGGTGAGCGACTTGCGGGCAACCTTGAGCCTGGCGATGTTCTCGACAATCTCGGGGGTGAAGCCAGCCTCGTCAGTGGCGATGAGAGCGCCCTTGCTGTCAGAGAGTGAGACGACAATGCCACCAAGCTCGATGACCTTTAGGGCAGCATATTGGGCAACGTTGCCGGAGCCAGAAATGGCGACCCTTTTGCCCTTGAAGGATTCCTTGCCGCCGGAAGCATATTGGATCATGTGCTCGACATACTACAATCAATATTAATTCTGACACTTTGATGTTCGTGGTTGCCTTTTTTTTTAGCGCATATGTAGCACTTACGTAGATAAGGCCGTAGCCGGTGGCCTCGGGCCTAATCAAGCTACCACCCCAGGTTCCACCCTTGCCGGTCAGGACCCCTTCCCACTTATTTTTCTCCGCACGATAGGTACCGAATAGCCAGCCGATCTCACGGCCCGAGACGCCAATGTCACCGGCGGGAACATCGGTATCCGCGCCAATGTGCTTGTTTAGCTCGCGCATGAAAGCGACACAGAACTTCCGGATCTCGTTATCAGACTTGCCCTTGGGGTCGAAGTCGGCACCACCCTTACCACCGCCCATGTTGACTAAATAACGTTAGTTCCTTTGTTTCGACTGTTTTCGGATACTCTCCGGAAATGATGTTCTCCTAGGATTAAGTGGGGCAAGGAGACGATCGAGAACTCACGTCCAGTGAGAGCATTCTTGAAAATTTGCTCGAAGCCTAAGAACTTCAGGATAGAGAGATTGACAGACGGGTGGAACCGGAGACCGCCCTTGTACGGGCCGAGAGCTGAGTTGAATTGTACGCGGTATCCACGGTTCACGCAGCATTCACCCTTGTCGTTCTCCCAAGTGACGCGAAACTGTATGACTCGCTCTGGAATTGAGGCAACCTGGAGAGCCTTTTTGTACTCAGGTTTCTTCTCGAAGAGGGTTGAGTGCTCCAAGGTGGAGACAAGCTCTGTGGAACTTCTATCAGCTCCAAAGTCCCAATTCTAACTTGATAACATTGATACTGAGGAGTATAGCTAGTGCTGACATCGGATAGAGAGAAGGGAAAGCTTACCTCTGTAGGCCTGCTCGAACTCTGGTTCAGATGCCATTGCAAAAGGGTATTATGGAATTACTTGGTTGAAGACGGGTTGGAAGCGTGTAGGAGAGCTACTGGAGGGTATCTGAGGACTGAAAAGAGGGGGAGAGTAGAGAGAAATAAATACTGGAGCTCGTCGCTGGCGGGGTCGAGTACTCTCATACTGCTCTGAGAGAAAAGCAAAGCTAGGCACGCGGGTATACTTTGTTCAAGGGCCAGATTGTCGCGCTGTGTTGCAGGATTAGACGGGCAAGTTGGGAAGCCAGGCAGGCCATTGGCCGCCCAAGGTCGAGCCGATGCTCCAAATTCACTGTGATGCAAACCATGGTGTAGCTCCAAGAGAGATAAGACGCACCTCCAATCATGATGGCTGATTGGTTATCACGTGATGCGGCGTGGGCTTTCGGCAGAGCTGCTTGGGGGAACGAATTTTCAATTGCTCGGCGTCATCGGCCACCACCGCGTCGTTTAACTTACGTACAGTAGGGCCACTGTACAAGGCTGTGCGGGATGGTGGGACGTGCGTATGCAGCCTGCATGGTCGCAACGTGAAAGCGAGCCCACACTCCAAAACGCGCGACTTCTGGCCGCGAAGAAATTTTCTTCATCCCAACTTGGGTTAAAGCAGTTCGCAAACCCCTCCCGAGGTCACCAGCCCTGCCCGACTGCCAAGCCCACCTGCAGCCACGCCCGCTCACCCCACAAACTTCTGACAATTTGCTTCCCACCACCCCCACGGTTCCTGTAATTCCCTCTGACACACTGCCCATCACGGGCAGTCCGTCGGATCCCAGTCTACAAATTTTCGTCAGAAGAGATGAAAGCTTTTACCCGCCTGTCTTTACATCCTATACTCAATTCCACTGCCATTATCGTCGTCTGGGCGGGGGAGCTGCTTACCGGTGACTAGGTATTCGTCCAAGCCGTCCATCGTCTTCATGTCGCCCTCTTCGATTTGAAAGCCATCCACGTTCCCATTCTCCACAATCCTCTCCTTCCTCACGCTCTTCGGCAGCGGGACGTATCCATGCTGCAGACTCCAACGAATCAATAGCTGCCCTGGCGTGCAGGAATACTTCTTGGAGAGTGAGGCAATCGTGGGGTGTTTCATGCGAAGTGCTCGCACGAGAGGAGCATAGGCTTCAATGGCAATGCCATGTTCCTGACAGAAGTTTACAATGTCAGTGCGGGTGTTAAAGGGATGGACTTCTATTTGGTTAACGGCAGGCATAATGTGAGGCTGGGAGGCAATAAGCTCTTGGAGCTAGTAATCATCAGCCAGCCACATATGGCAAATATACAGAGGACTCCTTAAAGCCTTACGTGTTTGACTCCGTAGTTACTAACACCACCAATCTTAATTTCGCCGTCGTGGATCGCGTCCTCGACGGCACGCCAGCTCTCCAGCCTCGCGCGTTTGCCACCATAGGGGGAATGCAGGAGGAACAAATCAATGTATCCCAAGCCACACGTCTTGATGGATTGCTTGATAGACTTCCGAGCAGCATCGTACGATGAATTTGAAGCTAACTTAGAAGTGAAGTGGATATCTTCACGAGCCAGACCCGCGCTGTTCGCCTCACTAGACAGGAACGCCAAAATGGCCTGTCCAGACTCTCTCTCGTTGTGATACATTTGTGCAGAATCAATTCTACTCGTGGAATCGTTAATCGTACTGTAAGAGCTTGCATAACCGTGCGCCCACGTACCCTCGATACCCGGCCTGCGGCTGTGAGATACGTTCTAGCCGTAAGTAGAGATAAAGAACATGCGTACTTCCAAAGCCCAGCGCACCGCTTGGGATGTCTCATGACCCTGAGTTAGGTACACGCCGAGGTGTATCTGCGGCATTGAGAGGCCATTGGCCAACTAGGTGCAGTCAATGGGGGTTGCATCTCGGTGTAACTTGCAGAGACGGGACCTGCCTTGATCCAGGAAGCCAACGAGGAGGGCTGTTGGGCCATCGTTACAGTCGGAGTCCAGAGATCTCAATATCGGGCGACGGTGGCTATGCAACGGAGCAGAATTAGAGATTAGGTTGTGGCAGGTCCGTGGCAGGTCCGTGGCAGGCCCCGCAGTAGCGAGCTACGGAGTCCACCGTGAGAGATCCAAGAAGATACGATATGCTCGGATAGTCGACCTATGACGTATGTGCCATGTGTTCATCGCTTGGACGCCGGCAGAATCTCCGGCTACGACACTGCGACCCAGCGATCCAGCGATCCAGTTGCACGGTTAGAAGGCAAAATGTCTTGCAGGCGTGTAAGCCTAATAGGCCTAAAACACGCGTCGCAGAGTGTTAATGGCTGAGCAGCACTTTAGCACTTGATCGTCTTAGCTGAACTATTGAAAGTAGGGGCGTTTCAGACAGCTGTGGCTGGGGTGACGTAGAGGACTCCGCATGGATTCCGTATCCAAAGTCGTCCACAGCGCCGACGAAATAATTGATGCATCTGCGAGGGGCTTCATGCATGCGCAGCATGTACCCTTTGGCCCGTTTGCCGACGCTTCATTCGACCGATAATCGGCGAACAGTCGTGTTGGATTGGATCTTAAAAGCAACGAATGGTCGTCTCCGACAGGGCCAGACCTTTTTCTTGTCGGCGCCTCCGGCCGCCTCAACGCCCCCCTCGGTATCAAGCGAAGCACGCTTCGATCAGGCCCTGGCCCTGGATCTGGGGTAAAATGCAGGTGTCATCATCGACTGAGCAAAGAATTTGCCGTAGAGGGTTACAGGGCAGCTGAAGCATCCAGCCCTGAACGCGGAGGTGAAGGTATAGCCTGGGTGGGGTTGAAATCGTACCATTCAACCCGCTTTTGATGTGCATTCGCAAGCCCTCAGCCGGGCAAAAAATTATGTTGAAAAATGGTCTTTCTGCAGGTGCAACCACTCGCGCAAGTTACAGAGGTGCAAAGCCACACTTCCCTAGCGGGATGCCCGTTGATTCAGGCCTTTGCTCGCTGCCATTGGCTGCCACACCCAAATACTCCCTGTAGCGATCCAATCCAGGGAGGTGGTGCCGACTCTCGGGCAGCGTAATTCTCGGCATGGATGGTTTTGAAATACACACAGGGCTCAACATGACTTCAATAAAAGGCCCAAGGAGGCGCCCGAAGCCATCGCTTGGCTGGTTAAAGCATGTGGCTCAGGAATAACCAGGCTAGGAATATAAACATCCTTATACCTCCCTCAGCGCTTGCCTTCAGCCTAACGCTTTTCGCTTTCGTTATTGTTCACTCTTCGATATAATCTTTGTTTTGTTCCACCTAGCTTCCTGACCCGTTACGACTTCTTGACTGTGTCATTCTCTTGCCGACGCTATGTGAGTGACCGCCAGAGGCACAGGTATACGACGTTCAGAGTGTCGCGTGCAGGCTAACAGTCGAATTCTGTGCAGTAGGCCGCATGTCATGTCCTTCTTTGCAGGCTTTCCAAACGGTTATCCATCCTACCCAGCCAGAGGCGGCCCATTCGCGGGTCCAAGTACCACGCCCGAAGGATCTTCTGCCGGTATGACGGGCGATCCTCAATTCGACATTTTCGAGTGGCATCCGGCCTACCAAAGCTGTCAGCGCTACTTCCTCGACCATGCACAGCATGACGGTAGCGTGCAGGCTGTAGCCGCCCTCATCAACATAACCCTTCCTTTCCAATGGACGGAGAATCCCATTGCCAGCTCGTCCAGACACTCCCCTCACTCGACGGGACCCGCGTCATACAATCTCCCATGGCCAAGACATGGACCTGTGCCGTCATCACAGCGCCAAGGCGCTCCAACATGGGTCTCTCTGGTGCCCTACATTCGGCGCCTAATCGTAACAGGCTTTGACAGAGACGGTGTACTTCACGGCTTCTTCGGGGATGATTGGAGGAAGGGCATTGGGCCAGTCCAAGAATGCGAGCGGCGCAACTACCTCTTCGCAGCAAAGAGTGTTGGATGGGCAAAAGTCAAGTTCCAATACGACATGTCTCCGCATGAATCCGTACCTTTTCTACGTCCTCTGCAAAATGTTCAACTAGCAGAAATAGAGGGCGCAGAGAAGACTTGGAGCCAGTGGCTGGCAATGGAGGATTGGATGGTGGGCCCACGGGCACCAGAGATGGACGAGTCTGCGCAGGATAGTGCTGGACGCAACCCTGAGGCTTGAAATTTGTTGTGCTTGGAGTATGGCGTCGGATCAGACTTGCTCGCCAGACGAGTGAGCACGGGATTGAACAGCATGGCGTTGGAAAGCAAGCAATTCTTCTGGGAAGCGGATTTCACTCGTTTTGAAGTCTAGGGTGGCTAGACCACCACTGCCAGCTAATACACGCGGAATGAATCCTTATCCCTTGACACGGCAGCGTCCAACGAGAAGATGGTCTGTGCGCAAACACGGTTTTTGAGACTACGCGTATATCTACATAGAATTCAATCATTAATTATACCACCACGATGCCTTCCAATCGTACTAGAACCGATGCAGACCTCGTTCAGAAGACTTAGTATAACGTTCCTCCCAATCTAATCGCAAAAAAACCCTGCCCTAAGCCCTTATATCTGTCGCCGAATACCGTAAGGATTGGAAGAGACCTAGGCGTGCTCCGAGGACTCTATTTGGCCGCAGCGTATGCAAAATACCGTTCCGCAATAAGAACGAGTGTTGGCTACCTCATATTGGGCGACTCAACTCCAAAGATTAGCTTATATATCAACATACTATAGAATCACCAAATTGAGCTTATTTGATTAGTGAGCACAGGCCACATTCTCATTTGGGCGCAAAGTGCTCCCTTTTTCAGTGGAGAAAAAAAATGCTTGTGCTACTGCAAATGAAGCAACTCTGCCAAGCAATATCGTCAAAAACAAGCCAGCACCCCCCTTCTCGCCAAAAAGGAGCCCTGTGAGACGATCAACGAACCTAATAATCCATCCTCCGTATTCGCACGCCTCACATCACCACTTCAACCCATGGTCGCGTCTCAATATTCTTTAGCTCTTGATATGACATAACCCCTGGCGCCTCTCGTCTGCTGTCTTGGTCGAATGGATCCTGCGTTACAGGAATGGTCCATTTTCCTTGGCCGATGTCTCGAACAGCGCGTCCGGGCCGAGCTATTCGAGCCCGCCGCCAGCCAGCTTTATTCCAAAGTGCCAATCTCCGGCCGCAAGCTCGCTGAGGTCCTTCTTAGGCCTCGCTTGCCCTCAACAAATTGTCTAGACCCACTCGTGGTAGTCTATCTTGAGCGTCTCTTAGCTTCGAGACGATTTGACGCTTCCGATGTTCTGATTGCTGCCTTCAAGTGGTCTCGAGATCATCCCCCAAAGCCTGGCAATGAGGAGATTCCATCCAAAGACGATCCGTCACGATGGCAAAATCCGCCAGAGTTAGAAGAGATCATTTTCTACCGAATTCAGAAGGCCTTTTCGACTGGTGAGCGGCCGCAAACTAGGAATGAAGCTCGTAAGACGTTGGCCATTGTATCACAATGGATGTCTGCCATGGTTACGGCTCACAACAACGACTCCGTGATTCAAGCCATGACCGGAGTCCAGCAACCCCAATTACAATCTATCATAATGGTTCGTGAAGCTCTCGGCTTGCTTATTATGTACTTGATCGACAACCTCAAGGTCATAGATATGCTAAATGGCGGAACTCTTAAAGGTGTGTCTACTACGAAAATTCATTTTCAGCTATTTCCTTACGAGCAACTCTCCCAAACCTTCGACCTTAATATCACTCTCCGTGTTGCTTTGTAAATATGCAACTTTGACTATAATCACTGCACTCCGTGATGCTGACCATTTGAGTAAGAACTCCGGAAATCATTTGCGCAATCATTATCACAATTTATACCTTTCCTAAGCCAAACATCATTAACAGTAGCCAATCGACTTGAACTGTTTCAAAAAGAACACGGTCTCCTCGACGATCACAGTAGTGAACTCAACGGTGGGCCTGGCGAGAACGGCCTTGATGTCGCGGCCACTATCCAACTCGAGACAGTCATGGATTTACCACCCATTAATACGCGAGCTGGTCTCTATATATTTCTCAACTCCTTAGTATGTTAAATATCAACGCGATTATCAAGATTATGAAGTACTAACTTTCACAGCTTGTCGCCCGTCCGCTTACTGATGATATTACTATTATCAACTACTTGCATTCACGATACAAGGTATGCATCACCCTCAGACTTTTATTGCTGCGCTAATATCTAACAGATAGACACCCAAAATCTTGCAACCGATCTAATAACGGCTTCTTTTGATGTCTTATCAAACGCCATGTATCGGAGCGAGTCTCATCAGACTATGTTCTGTCTGAAGTCATTTCTGGTCAACAAAATCCCCACGCTGCTTACTCAACTCCAGGGATCAATATATCCATTGACATCAGAATTCTGCATCACACAAGCGTTGAGCCATGTTGATCCTAATGCCTTTCCCGCTTTTTCTCAGGGCTTTGATATGACAGGCAATAGCAACGTTCTTTCCGACGTTCGACAAGACTTTCTCAATGCCTGCGCCCTCCATGAGCTCATTCCCATAAATAGCATTGAGCGTCTCCTTGGAGAGACACCAGTGCAAAGCCCTCCAGAAGTGAGATATACCAAAGATGGTCTTGTTAAGCAGTGTGAAAATAATTTCGAGAAAATGACAATGCTTCTTGACGAGCTCGAGAACGTAGATGGTAATAGCGGAGGGATCGTTGGTGCTGTAACAGAAGTATGTCACCTGCGACCAGAGGAAATTATTGCGTCACTGATGAAGTTCAAGGTTATACAAAACTTCTGCCGGGGCAACCCCGATACCATGTCTCTCAAGACGATCTGCAATTCTCTTCTGCGGAAACCACAAGCTCTCGATANCATGCTCCAGTTCACCTCTCCAGCAAGCATCCTCCAACCCCTCTGCCAGGTGCTTGATGAGTGGAAATATGACCAAGACCAGGGTACGTTCCTGTTCATATTATTACAGATTTGTGCTCACTGCCATAGGGGAATATCAACCCGTCTATGATGAATTCGGGGCTATATTGCTGTTGGTTTTGGCGTTTGTCCACCGTTACGAGCTAACTTACCATGACATCGGGGCTCAGCATGATTCGTTCATCGCACAGCTCCTTAGTCGTGGGCATATCAGTCTACCCGCTGATGAGCTGACAGATGATCAAGGCAGGTATCTTGGGAAATGGCTTTGTGCGCTCTTTAGTTCAGAATTTAGTGCAGAGGAGGGGATAAATGATGAACTCATGTCTTCCTGTCGACCTCAAGAATTCTATCTCCTAGTACCCACACTTTTTGAGCAAACTGTTTTTGCTTGTTCAGCGGAAGTATTTGCTCTCGATGCAGTGAAAGGCGGTTTGGAATGTCAGTATCCATATAGGTTCTATCCGAACATGATACTTACGGCAGCTAGATCTCCTGGAAACCTTTCTCCTACCCTCCTTGGTCGGCGCCTTGACCTGGATGACATCCTACGCCCTTGAGCAAACCCACCACGACCTAGACGTGCTTATACAAATCTTCCACAAACTAATCCAACCTACCTCCATATCTGGAGAAGCTCAAGCCATGCATAAAACCATCCTCTCTATCGTCTCCCGCCGGCTCGAGAAGTGCTTCCGCACGCTCCGTCGCCGTGAACCCGGCCGAACCGACATCGAACCGCTACTCGAGGCCATCAAAGACAACCTTAACTACGAGCGCTCAGCCTACTCTCCGGTCTCTGAACTGGAGCAGTGGACGGGCACGCCAGGCAACACGCTCCGCATTGCTCTCCGTAACACGATACAATCGCTGGTCAACTGGTATTCCACAGCCTCCATCAATCTCACACCACCCAGCTACACCCACCGCCAGCTCTTCACAACACTCAAACTTCTGGGCGCACACAAGACCCTCCTGGCCATCATCGACGAAACAAAAGCGCAAACGGAAGCCGGAAACGGCGCCGTGGCCCTCGACATCGCCACCGCTCTCATCTGCGCCCCGAGCACCGAGAACAGCCCGCTGCCGGTCGACTGGGTCACGAGTCCCGTCGCCGCATCCGCGTCGCCGCGCACGCGGCTGAACCTGCGAGAAATGCTGAAGGTGGAGTTTGACGGCGCCGCGGGGCTCGTGATGCGCGATCCGCTGACTGCCGAGACGATCGTGCGGCTGCACCGCCGCGTCGAGGCGCAGCTGGCCGTCGTGGGCACGGAGCCATTGCCCGGCGCGCAGCTGGACCTGGGCGTCGGGGTCGGGGTCGATGTTGGAGTCGAGGGCCACGCGATGCCGGATATCGACATGGATGCCGTGAACGATGCGGCGGCGGCGGCAGCGGCGGTCGCCGGTGTGGGAGATATAGAACAGCAGGTGCTCGATCAGGGATTGGAGCAGCATTTGGATCTGGGAGGAGCGGGTGGTGGGCTGGATTTGGGGGCTGGAAGCGATATGGGGGATATGGGATTGGATTTAGATGGTGACATGGGCATGGGTATGGGCGACGACGATGATGTTTGGGGACTGAATTTCGATAATATGTGAGACTTGCTGCAGGAGTATGGGAAAATTGAAGGGAGGCAAAGCAATGCTTTTTTTTGGTGTGGTCTATATCAGGTCATTTTCTGACACTTGGGCTGCTGCACTGATGATTTTGAGCGCTTTGTCTATTCATCTGAAGCTATCTATAAGGTTCAGAAAATATACACCATCGGCCAAATGCACGTCTCAAGCAGTCCACCCTTAGTAGTCAGCATAGCCCACTATTTAGCCTTCATAAGCACAATTCGAAACAGCTGAGAAGCCAATCGCAAATCGAACCCTACAAGGGTGTGGCCGGTGCGGGTCGGCCACCCTCCCTGCTTGTGGTGGCAACGTCCAGTGCCTAATTACTTTCATTACCATTATATATTACTCATAGGCACGCTTACGCAGCTCAACCTTTATACGTTCGTGCTAGCTTCTGTTTACTATATTATATCTTCCGTTTACGCCTAGGAGACCTAGAAGTATATATCCCGCAAAATAAAATCTCTTTAAAGTCCGATCTCTATGTTCTTTATCTACCACTCATTTAGAGCTTTAAGCGACATCTCTATACGAGAATATTAAGGGCTAAGGACCTGTTTCCGGAGCTGGAAGCATTTTTCCAGCAGTAAGACGGCCTCTTTAATACGGCTTTAGGACTTTAACGTAAATGCGAGGTTACTTATACTGGTTAGCGTGTCTAGATGCTCCGCCCCAAGCACCTTCCTTCTCATCTCCACCACTTGCACCTCCAGCTCTTCGGCCTCCTTCCACTGCCCTTGATTCTTGTACGTCAATGCCAGATTGGCCATGCTAGCCCACGTGTTTAGATGCCACTTGCCAAGCACCCTTTTATTCGTCTCCATTACTTACGTCTCTAGCTCTCTGGCCTCCTTCCACCGCCCTTAATTCCTACACGTCAACGCTAGGTTAGCCATGCTGCTTAGCGTGTCCAGATGCTCTACCCCAAGCACCCTCTTTCTTGTCTCCATTACTTACACCTCTAGCCCTTTAGCCTCCTCCCACCGCCATTAATTCCTATACATTGACGCCAGGTTAGCCATGCTGCTTAGCGTATCTAGATGCTTTGCCCCAAGTACACTCTTTCTTATCTTTATTACTTACACCTCTAGCTCTTTAGCCTCCTTCCACCACCCTTAATTCCTATACGTTAACGCCAGGTTCGCTATGCTACTTAGCGTGTCTAGAAGCTCCACCCTAAGCATTCTCTTTCTTCTCTCCATTACTTATATCTTTAGCTCTTTAGCCTTCTTCCACCGCTATTAATTTCTATATATCGACGCCAGGTTAGCCATGCTACTTAGTATGTCTTAATACTCCGCCTTAAGTACCCTCTTTTTTGTCTTTATTACTTGCACTTCTAGCTCTTTAGCCTCCTCCCACCATCCTTAATTTCTGTACGTTGACACCAGGTTATATAACCGACTATTAACACTACGTTAAGATATAAGATCACCGCTTAGAAGGCTCTGAGATGGCGTTAACGCCACCTAATATAGTGGTTGCAGATTAATATTGGTGGTAGATTACCGTTCCTATTTCAGCTATCTATTACCCTATTACTTTTACCTTCTTTGTATATATATAGAGCCTCTAGAGCTATATTTACAATTAAGTCGTTTATTTAATTCTTTATACTATAAAGCTTACAGTTATAAGCCTAGATCGTACTACCTACTAACCAATTAATCTACTACCTTATTTAAGAAGTCACTACTTCTACTACCTTTATAGTGTTTTGAGCTTCTTCACCTATTAAACGAACGGACGATTGACCCTAGTTGACGTATATACCCGACCGATAAACGAACTAATAAATTAAATCAAAAGTTCGAAACATTAAAATAAGGTTTTTGCTAAGACGCTAATTAGACCCTGCCTGACCTATTAAATCCTAAAAATAATGATTATAAGCGAATTGAAAGTTAACCTAATCCTTAACTAGCCTTCTAATTGAATACAGTAGTTCTTTATTATCTAAGACACTGCTAAAACTAACGAGGTATGGGAGCACATTGACCTATCTAAAAAAGGCGAGTGTCTAAAGCTAGCATAACTAAGTCGTCCTATACTAAGGGATATACTATCTATAGCTATATCGATAGCAAAGCTAGACCTAAGTTAGCTTACCGCCTATAACTAGCTCTATGCTAAATATAAAGACGATCTTTATATATATGAGAAGCAAAAACGGGCTATAAACGATATTAGTAACTATATCGTTTGTACTATATTAGTAGCCTACCTTCTACTTATTAACGACCTTAATACGGTATACGAACGGCTTTAAGCACTTAAGACTGTACTAGCCCCTACTACCTTAGGTTAAAAATAAAACGTCCTAAATTAGTATACGGCTTTGAAAGTCTATAATAAAAAGCAGAGCATTGATAAATAGTTAAATAACTAGCGGAATGTCTATAAGCTTGCGGAGCAATTAAAGCTACCAGATATATAAGGATTTAGGCCACACTATGACTTTATTTAAGCTATTAAATCTATCTCTTCTAGTTTTATAGGAGTACTAGAAGTAGACCTTATTAGAAAAAAACGGAAGGATAAAGAGGCCCTATCTATTATTAATCTAATTAAGGAATTTAAGGAGTACTACCGTATGTAATAAGCAGTATCCTTAGCTACCCCTACTAATAACTCTACTTTTACAACCCTAGGTAATTCCAATTTAAATTTTAATAACAATTCTAATTTAGATTTAAAATGGAATAAGGAATGTATATACGGCTTTAAACATTAATTTAGCAGCTACTACTACATTGTTGAGTAGAAGCGCCCTTAAGGATAGAAACTAAACCTAGACATCTAAAAGAAAGTAGAAGAAGTAATCTTATTTACGCCTTAGATTAAACGCATTATTAACCTTATTTTAAAAAAAGAATAGGAAGTAAAGAAGAATATAAAATCTATAATTGATTTTAATTCCAAAACCCTACCTTCTAAAACCCCGACTAGCTATACTACTATGTTTAGTACTAGTTAAACTCCATTCGAACTCCAAAATACTTAGATACTTAACCCTAATATAAATACCCACGTCTGCAATAACTAAGAAGACTTTATCTTTTCCTACCTAGCTACAGAAGACGACTACCTAATTGCTGGTAGAAATTGTAAAAAGATATAGGCTTATAGAACAGTAATAATTACTATTAATATACTTACTAAAAGCTTAAAAATAAAGCTATCCTATATAGCATTGGTACCTACTATGTTTATAAATATCGTAGCACTATTAAGGGCTATAAATAACGATATCTATTTCAACTTAGGACAAAACTTACTATACCGTCTAGCAATTGGCGAAATAGTATGCTATGCGAAACAACTAGGGGGCTACTGGGTACTAATACACAGAGAGCCTACCCTAGATTTAATAACTCAATCGACCTTCTTAATAAGAAGACATTAACTAAGCAGAATGGCCCGTAAATTAATCAGAGCCATAGCTACAAAATGGCATAAAATACTTGGCTATGCAGGACCTAACGCTATTAAATAGCTTTCTAAGCACGTCAATGGCGTAAAGCTCGAAGAGCTAATTAATAAATAAGCACCGCTTAAAATTAAATACGAAGTCTACTTAATATTAAAGCACACACAGCAGATCTCTTAAAGACGAGAACACGAATTTCTAGCCACTTAACCATTCGAGCGGGTAGCATTCAATATTATTACCCTTGGAGAACTAGGGTATAACGGCAATAGATATATAATGCACTTCTATTATATATATTCCAAATTCAATTTTATATTTACCGCCAAGAATAAAGATAAAGCTACCGTCCTACCTACTATCCGCAAGACCTACCGTTTAATTAAAATATAATTTTATTAAGACGTGATCTTCTTCTAGAGCGACGACGAATAAGCTTTTGGATAAATAGGAGATACCTTATATATATAGTGCGCAGACAAAGGCATTACTTTTAAATACCGAGCCCCGTATACAGAAGAACAAAATGGTGGAGCTAAACGATCTAGACAAACCCTTATGGATTGATTAAGGGCTATACAGCTAGAAGTATCCTTACCCCCGTCTTTAAGACCAGAGGCGTTCCTTGCCGTAGGATACGCACTTAATCGAACCCCAAATAAGCAACTAGGATGGAAAACTCCGTACAAGATCGCCTACGGCAAGCCGCCATCACTTACCTATATATATGTATACGGCTGTAAAACCTATATACTAGATAAACGAATTAAAAGGGGAGATAAACTAGCTCCTTATGCATTAATTAAACACCTAGTCGGCTACGATTTAACTAATATCTATCAAATCTGGATTCCGAGTCTCCGTAAGGTCATTTAAACTAAAGACGTTATATTTAATAAGACCTCGTTCTATAACCCTAAGGGTTAAAACATTGACTACCTACTAAGGGAAGTATTAGAAGACACCCTCTAGACGATTAGTCTACTAGAACCTCTATATAAGGACAAATCTAAGGACGAATTAATCCTATACACAGTTAATCTAGACCCTTAAAGATCTACCTTAGGTGTAGATTAAACGACTACATCTAAATTAAATGATTTAGCAAAGCTTCGTATAAAAGATACTAAGTAGTTACTAACACCTAGCAGAATGGTATCTCCAGATTTACTAGAATTGAACACCTTACTATAAGGACTTTAAGACAATATCCTAAATACAATTAAAACAATTTTAACCCAGTTAAGCTCTCCAAAACCATTTAATAGAGCAATTAATACAGCTTTATAAGTTAATAAAGTCTCGGCCAAACCTTCTACCAACCTTATCCTACCAGAAGGATTAAAACGAATTTGATGTTAAGCGTATACAGTAGCACTAACCAATCTATCTACCCTATTTGGTTACTACGCTGGATTTGCTATAGGACTAGTAAAGGACATCGACCGAACTAGATCCTTATCTCTATATTAGGACAACCTTCCTCCTAAACCAAAAAATCTTAAAGATCTAAGAAAGTATCCTTTAACTACTAGCTTTTAAAAGGCTATAGAAAAAGAATATAACGACCTAAAACGCCGAGGGATATTTAAGACTGTACTAAAAGCAGAAGCAGGCAACGAGCAAATCCTTCTATTAAAATGGGTCTTTAAATATAAGCTTAATAGTGACGGCTACCTACAGAAGCTTAAAGCTAAACTATGCGTCCGCGGAGACCTATAGATTACAGAGGAAGAGACCTATGCAGCAACCCTAGCTGCTCGAATATTCCGTGCTCTTATGGCTATAGCAGCCGCATTTAACCTAGAAATTTAACAGTATAACGCTGTAAACGCATTTATAAATGCTAAGCTTAGTAAACCAATCTACTACTACTACCTAGAAGGTTTTAATTAAAACGGATATATCCTAAAGCTACTTATAGCGCTATATGGATTAAAAATCTCACCACTACTTTGGTATAAAGAGCTTACTAATATACTAGCTAAATTCGGATTAGAACTAGTACTAGGTACTAACTGCCTATTTACTAATAGACGACTTATTGTCTTCTTCTATATAGACAATATAGCCGTCCTATTTGCTAAGAAGGACCTTTTAAAACTTAAAGAATTTAAAGCAAAATTGCTGTACTGATACGAAATCCGTACACTAGGAGACCTATAGTAGTTCCTAGGTATTTAAATCAGTTAAGATTAAATAAGTAGGAAGCTCTGGCTTTGCCAAGACTCCTATATTAAAAAGATAGCCAATTAATTTAATATTTAACCACCAGAAAGATTTCCTAAGTTACTACTTCCTGCTAAAGAACTAATTCCGTCTAACTAGTAGACGAACCCTTAAAGAACCCTAGCCTACTAGCAACGAGTAGGGTTACTTATACACCTTACCATATTTAGAAGACCTAATATTACTAAGACGCATTCTAAGCTAGCCGAATTTCTTACTAATCTAAATTAACAACACCTTAACGCGGCAAACTAAGCTATTACTTACTATCTTAGAACAAAATCTACAGCTATTAAATACTCTGGCGAAGTATTTAGAGCCTACGTCTACTTTAGAAACCCTAAAGGAGAAGATGTTACCTTTTACGGAGTATCCGACGTAGTATTTGCGGACTATATAGAAACTAGACGAAGCTCTTAAGGATATCTATTTATCCTATTTAGAGGACTAATTAATTAGAAAGCAACCCTACAGCGATCTATTACTTGCTCAACTATTAAAGCAGAGCTTCTCTCCCTATCTACTGCTGCCATTGAAATTATCTAGTAGCAATAATTCTTTAAGGCAATTGGCTTTAATTTAGAACGCGAATTTACTATACTCTACGACAATATACAAACCGTATAACTCCTAAGACAGGATACACTAAAGCTTAACACTAAGCTTCGACATATTAACGTTTACTAGCACTAGCTAAGATAGAAAGTCCAAGACAAAAAGATTAACGTCTAATGGGTCCCTATAGACAAGATACCTGCCAACGGCCTTACCAAAATCTTACCCCGTTAAAAGCACGAGGCATAGATAAAGCAATTGAATTTAGTAGATATTCGACATTAGATCAATTGATTCCATTTACAATATCCGCAATATTTGTAATATTCACAATATACTATTCTTACCCTATCCGTTTACTACTCTTAAATTGTATCTAAATTTCTTATTTTAGTATAGCTTCTACCCTTATTTTATATTCTATAGCTTTAACTACACCGTTAAATCTAGGGGGGTGTGTAACCAACTACTAACACTACGTTAAGACACAAGATCACCGCTTAGAAGGCTCTAAGATGGCGTTAATGCTACCCAATATAGTAGTTATAGATTAATATTGGTGGCAGATTACCGTTCCTATTTCAGCTATCTATTACCCCATCACTTCTACCTTCTTCATATATATATAGAGCCTCTAGAGCTATATTCACAATCAAGTCGTTTATTTAATTCTTCGCACTACAAAGCTTACAGGTTGGCCATCCTGCTTAGCGTGTCCAGATACTCTACCCCAAGCGCCCTTTTTCTTATCTCCGTTACTTACGCCTCTAGCTCTTCGGCCTCCTCCTACCGCCATTAATCCCTATACGTTAACGCTAGGTTAGCTATGCTGCTTAGCATATTTTAATACTTCGCCCCAAGCACCCTCTTTTTTATCTTTATTACTTACACTTCTAGCTCTTTAGCCTCCTCCCACCATCCTTAATTCCTGTACGTCGACACTAGGTTGGCCATCCTACTTAGCGTATCTAGATGCTCTACCCTAAGCGCCCTCTTTCTTATCTCCGTTACTTACGCCTCTAGCTTTTTAGCCTCCTCCCACCGCCATTGATCCCTATACGTTGACGCCAGGTTGGCCATACTGCTTAGCGTGTTTAGATACTCCGCCCTAAGTACCCTCTTTCTTATCTCTATTACTTACACCTCTAGCTTTTTGGCCTCCTTCCACCGCCCTTAATTCCTATACGTCAATGCCAGGTTGGCCATACTACTTAGTGTGTCTAGATGCTCCGCCTTAAGTACCCTATTTCTTATCTCTATTATTTACACCTCTAGCCCCTCGGCCTCCTTTAACCGCCCTTAATTCTTATACGTTAACGCTAGGTTAGCTATACTGGTTAGCGTAAAGAGATGTTTCTCCCCAACTACCCTCAAGCATATTTCTAGCGCTTTTGCTTATAACTCTTCCGTAATAGTAACGTTGTTTCCTTATTACTTAAGAAGAAGTACTATTACCTCTTTTCCACTCTAGTAATTCTCTGCCGCGGCTTTAACTACCTCCTCTGTAATCTTGACCTCGTCTCCTCGCTGCTTAAGAAGAAGCATCATTACCTCTTTTCCGTTCTGTATATTCCCTGCCGCGGCTTTAATTACCTCCTCTGTAATCTTAACCTCATCTCCTCGCTGCTTAAGAAGAAGCATTATTACCTCTTTTCCGTTTTGTGTATTCCCTGCCGCGGCTTTAACCACCTCCTCTGTAATCTTGACCTCGTCTCCTCGCTGCTCAAGGAAGAAGCGTCATTACCTCTTTTCCGTTCTGTGTATTCTCTGCCACTGCTTTAACTACCTCCTCTGTGATCTTTACCTCGTCTCCATGGCTGCTTAAGAAGAAACGCCATTACTATTTGGTCCACTCTGTACTGCGGTTCTGACTACCTCCTCTCCTCTCTGCTTAAGAAGAAGCGGCCATTACCTCTTTTCCATTCTGAGTATTCCCTACTACAACTTTAACCACCTCCTCTGTAATCTTGACCTCGTCTCCTCGCTGCTCAAGAAGAAGCATCATTACCTCTTTTCCATTCTGAGTATTCCTTACTGCGGCTTTAACCACCTCCTCTGTAATCTTGACCTCGTCTCCTCGCTGCTCAAGAAGAAGCGTCATTACCTCTTTTCCATTCTGAGTATTCCCTACTGCGGCTTTAACCACCTTCTCTGTAATCTTGACCTCGTCTCCTCGCTGCTTAAGAAGAAGCGTCATTACCTCTTTTCCATTCTGAGTATTCCCTGCCGCGGCTTTAACCACCTCCTCTGTAATCTTAACCTCGTCTCCTCGCTGCTCAAGAAGAAGCATCATTACCTCTTTTCCGTTTTGTGTATTCCCTGCTGCGGCTTTAATTACCTCTTCTGTAATCTTAACCTCGCCTCCTCGTCGCTTAAGAAAATCAGCTATATTGTTCGCATCATATGATATTGCAACTCTGCTAAGATATGTCGTGTTTAAGAAAGTGAAATCGTATAAGAATTCCATTGTCGTATAATAGCGAGAGTCAGGCAGGTCAAATAAGAATGATATAGTATCGTGAACAACTTGCTGGACGGTCTTTGTATAATCCGGTTGTAGATTATTAGTGTCCCGCATATTAGAACATATGCCAAGTAACGCGTATATCATATCCCGTGGGTCACCCGCTTGGCTTCCATTAAACTTTAGTAGGAGAGTGTAAAGATCTCGCTTCTGGCTCCACCAAGAGTCTTTCCTTGAGGGACCTGGCATTATATCCAAAACAGCTTAACAATGAGGTTCTGGTTGCACTCCCATTAGCGACGGGGTAAGGGCAAAGATGCGCGCTGAGACAGATCTGGTGCCGGTACAGACTACCGCAATATTTGCGTTGGCGACTTCTTGCAAAATCCAAACTCTCCTAAACCAAGATCGCTTTAAGAGCATCTCCATCCCTACGCGCTGTTTTGTTACTATACCTGAATATAAATCCTTTAGGATGAGCTGTACTGCTGACCAAAGGTTCATCCAGCGCATATCAGTGAGTTTCCAGTTCCCACATGCGTGCTTGATACTCTCTTCCTCTAGTTGTTTTAGAGAATCCATAAGCACCCTTATCTCGTATGTTGCTGGGCCTAACCAGAAAATAACCTGATTAGCCTGAGAATATATATTCCCCATTTGCTGGACTTGGTGTCCTCGTTCTTGATTATTGCTTTGGTTAATGCAAACCGCATCAACCCAAAGTATCCGGTCAATATCTTGGGAACGCAGATACTGAAGTGCCCAGTATAGGTTTTTGGTGACACCAAGCGTTCGCCCATCTATCTTTATGTGTTCAGTCATTTCCGTGCTGCCCCATGTATATGACAAAGCCTCATAAGGAATAACGCTGTCGCCTTGGAGCCAGGCTTGAAAGAGCTCGCACTCAATATCGACATCTATGCCTTTAAAAAGTCGTAGCAGCCGAAACGCAGGCCCTTCAAGATCAATCGGTTCGTATTTGAAAACACTCATCTTTTGTCGTACGGGAGACATAGGTTGGGAGATAAGCTGTGATAATCTAACATTGAGATGACGCTGGGTTAGGCAGATGGTCGTGAAGGCATTAATAGCGGGGAACTCACTAGAGCAAATCCAAAGTCCGACGCGAAAAAGTACAGCATTTCTAAATGAGAACGAAGGGCAGCTGCTCATGTGTATAACGAAAGGAGGTTGCTTCGAGCCCTGCACTAAGAAGCCGAGTTTAATTGTTCGGAAGCAGAAGGTCTGAGCAAGGAAAAAGTAAGGTCATAGTTTTAGCCTTAGAGCATGGCGCAGCAAAAGGCCAGATCAGCCCTAGTACAGTACTCAGCAGAACAATTTTCGAATTTCATATAACGCCTACTCTAATACTCGTGTCTCATAGGCATAGCCTCGAGAGATCCTTTAACATACAGAAGCGAATCTCGAGTCTGCCTGAGGTTCAGCCTTGTATCTGCCGACCTCTTGGAATCTTGCATGTCGTCGCAAACGTCATTACAAGAACGATGCTACACCTTCGATAGTCTCGAATACAGCAACACTGCTTTCTCCTACCTACGTGACATCATAATGGAGACCCTTGCAATCATCGGCCTTGTCGGGAATGTCGTCCAGTTTGTCAATTTTGGCGGTAAGCTAATTGCGAAGTCGACGGAGCTCTACCGGTCTAGCGAAGGCGCGCTTGCGGAGAACATCGACGCTGAGACGGCAACAAATCATCTAGTGCTACTCAACAATAAGCTTAAAGACGCCGCTACTACTGCCAGCGATGATGCGCTCAAGAGACTCTGTGAATCGTGCAAGTCTACCGCCGACGAGCTGCTCGCAGCGTTGAATAAAGTCAAAGTTAATGACAAACAAAATAGATGGAAAAGTATTAGGAAGGCTTTGCGGTGTGTATGGAGCAAGGAGAAAATTCGTGAGCTAGAAGGACGGCTGGAAAGGTTGAGGGAAGAGCTAAACTTGCACGTTATCACGGATCTTAGGTGTGTAGGCATATTACGAGGCAATAATTGCGCTAACCATATATATGGTATAGGGAGCAAGTCTTGCGACTTGAGGTAGATCATACAGATCGCCTTAAAGACCTTAATTCGATAACGCAAAGAGTTTTTAATGCTGTTATTAAGCAACAGGACGTCTTTAAAGCAACGCACGATATGCAGATTGCTCTAATGGGGACTTTACATAGCGAGATGGTATTAAGAGTTAAAGACGAACATACTATTACTTATCGTGAGATCATTGGAGAAACGGCATTAAATATCCAAGCTGAGCATGCAATTACCTGTCGCGAGGTAATTCAAGAGATTCAGGTAAGACTCCTTTCTAGTCTTTTACTACTATTATTGACTTTTCTAGCGACGTGAGCAAGAAACGTGCCTAGCTATCCCACGTAAATCCTGCTGGTCTGTCCCGCTCCTAAGGAATCGCCACTTTGTTGGCCGCAGCTCCCAACTCCACCAACTAGAGGCTAGACTTTTTGGGGAGAGTCACTCTAAGGTTGCAATTATCGGCCTTGGAGGTGTCGGCAAGACCCAGATTGCGCTCGAGCTGGCTTATAGAACCAGAGATAAATGTCCTGAATGCTCGGTCTTTTGGGTATCTGCAACTAATACGGAGAGTGTTCAACAAGCGTACCTCAAGATCGCCCAGCAGTTACGCATGCCAGGGTTAGAGGATAAGAAAGAAGATATTAGAGAGCTTGTGCAACACTACCTAAGTCAGGAAAGCGCAGGCCAGTGGCTGCTAGTATTAGATAATGCCGATGACTTAGATATATGGCTTAAGAAGACCGACAACAGTACCAAATCGACTCGTCTTATTGATTTGCTGCCGAGAAGCGACAAAGGATCAATAGTCTTCACAACACGGAGCCGGAAGGCCGCATCGAAGTTCGCGCACGGAAACGTAATTCATGTCGTGGAGATGGACGAGGAGGCTGCAGCTCAAGTGCTAAGGAATTCACTGGTTAATAAGGAAGTGTTGAACGACGGCCCCACCGTGGTGCAGCTGCTAAGGTTGCTGACCTGTCTCCCTCTTGCTATTGTGCAAGCGGCTGCGTATATTAACGAAAACGACATATCGCTCGCAGAATACGTATCACTCTTCAATGACCGTGAAGAGAATATTATTGAACTTCTGAGCGAAGACTTTGAAGATAAAGGGAGATACCACGATGTCAAGAACCCCATTGCTACTACATGGCTCATCTCATTTGAACAAATCCGGGCTCGTGACGCTCTAGCTGCGGACTACTTATCATTCGTGTCATGCATCGACCCAAAAGCAGTCCCACTATCACTCCTACCACCGGCACAGACAAAGAAGAAGGAGATTGATGCCATTGGAACGCTAAGCGCCTACTCGTTTATTACGAAGCGACCAGCAGACCGGTGTTTCGATCTCCACAGGTTAGTGCATCTTGCTACTCGAAACTGGCTAAGAGAGCAGAAGCTGCTACCAGAGTGGACAGCAAGGACTATTGCGCGGCTAGCGGAAGTTTTCCCTAACGACGATCATAAGAACAGAAGTCTATGGAGGAGTTATTTACCACATGCGTATTATGTTCAAGCATCCAATGTCTTCCAGGATAGCATTGAAGAAAGTATACCCTGGATTGAGCGATTTGGGCTATGTCTACTTAGCGATGGACGATGGAAGGAGGCAGAAATGGCACTTATGCAAGTGATGGAGACGAATACGAGGATGCTTGGGGAGGAGCATCCAGACACGCTGACTAGCATGGCCTACCTAGCAACGACATATAGGAATCAAGGACGGTGGAAGGAGGCGGAAGAGCTAGACGTGCAAGTAATGGAGACGAGAAAGAGGGTGCTCGGGGAGGAGCATCTTTCCACAGTAGACGGTATGGCGAATCTAGCGATGACGTTTAAGCATCAAGGGCGGTGGAAGGAGGCTGAAAAGCTGGATATACAAGTGAAGGAGACGCGTATAAGAATACTTGGGGAGGAGCATCCAGGCACACTGAGTAGCATGCATAACCTAGCGGCAACGTACAGTAATCAGGGGCGGTGGGAGGAAGCCGAAGATCTAGGTATGCGAGTAATAGAGATGTGTGTAAAGGTATTTGGGGGGGCACATCCAGGGACACTAACTAGCATGAACAACTTAGCGTGGGCATACAACCATCAGAGGCGGTGGAACGAAGCCGAAGATCTGGGTGTACGAGTGATGGAGACAAGAAAGAGGGTACTTGGGGAAGAGCATCCAGACACACTGACTAGCATGAACAACTTGATGTGGACGTACAACCATCAAGGGCGGTGGAAGGAGGCTGAAAATCTAGGTGTGCAAGTGCTGGAGACGAGAAAGAGGGTGCTTGGGGAGGAGCATCCAGACACTCTGACCAGCAGGGGCAACCTAACAACGACATATAAGAATCAAGGACGGTGGAAGGAGGCTGAAGATCTAGAGGTGCAAGTGATAGAGACAAGAAAGAGGGTGCTTGGGGAGGAGCATCCACACACGCTGGCTAGCATGGCCAGCCTTGCATATACGTGGAAGCACCAGGGTCGAAACAAAGAGGCTATCTCATTGATGGAAAAGTGCTTCCAGCTACAGAGGCAGATCCTTGGCTCTCACCATCCTGACGCACAGCCTTCGCTTGAAGCTCTAAATGAGTGGCAAATGGAGAACATAGAAATAAGCTAGCGTAAAGGCGGAATAGGTCGAGCTGCATAAGCATGCTCAACGAGTGATGTCTAACGGTAATTAATGCGATTTGCAACTAGATGTCGCCACCACAAGCAGGGAGGGTGGCCGACCCGCTCCGGCCATACCCTTGTACCAATTCCGCGACTTTGCGGGGTACTACTTTTATCTTGCTCCCTATATTATTTAGCCAGCGTCAGCGAACCATTGTGAGATAAAAGTACACGCCTATAACAGATCTGTGTTGGGAACAGAGTCACTATAAATTTTCTTAGCTTATTCTTATTCGGACGCCCTGATACAGAGCCTGCCGTACGACCTCATAAGCTGAAACGTGCTCATTACTGGTGGATCGCGGTGAGTTCAGCTCTCGTCAAAAGAAATGAGCGCATGCGATTTTCCCGACGTGTCGGAATTTGAGGCTATTCTGTCTCTTGGTTGCGTTTTCTCCGCTTGTTCGTTCTGAAAGTTACATATTCTGGTGGCCTGGGTGCAGTTACTGCAAACGCATTTGCGGCTGGGGGCTGCAATACTGCGGTCAACTATGCCAGTTGCGAGGGCCCGGCTGTTGAATTGCGGGATAAGTTGTCAGGCTACTAAGTAGGCTAGTGGAAATGATACATATGATGCTCTATGAGGAAGAATCTAAGGGGCTCGGTGGCCTAAGAAAGTATCTACAAGATGGCCCGCGCGCTATCACGTGACCTATCACGTGCACGTCGCTGAGCTCAAAGATACTGCCCAAGTACCACCAACACAAGTTAATTAAAGAATTCGGAGTGTAGTCCTGCGTTATCCCTTCCCACACCGGCGTCCACAGCTTGGCGCCAAGCCTATGCACATCAGTATCAGATGTACATTGTTGCGCAGCTCTCATTATAATGGCAAACTTTCAGTCGAACGAGAGCCCGTGATTAGCCAAACCCTTATCGATATGCGTGGACGTAAACCAGCGTGGGAAGGGATAAAAGGGATGAGTTGACCCTTGGGCTCTTAATCCATTTTCCTGATTAAGGGGTAGTGAAGATGGTGGGATTCAGATAGGCAATTGTTAAGAGGTGGAGAGGGCTGAGGGGGTAGATGCGGAGATTGAAGGTAGCTGGAGAAGGAAAAAGACGTTCATAATGACTTTCACTTCATCTAACGATATCACAGGACGCGGGTGTGCTAGCGGATTGCGCCCGCTGCGTACAAGAGACCGTCAAAGCTTTCGGAGGGATTGATATCATCATTGGAAATGCAGTGAGTTCATTCCAGTAACTTTTTGATCTATTTGGTAATCTAGAGTACAGTGTTCTATTAAAATCACACAAATCCTGCCTTGCCCAAGGCCCCCAACCCCCGTTCCTAATCCACCCCTTACTCTGATCAAACTCCGTCTACTAACCATGCTACATGGTTCGTAGGAATGGGCCGAGTTTGGGACCTTCTCCAATTTGGATGCCTTGGCAAAGGAGGAGTGGGATAAGACACGTTCATATTTTTTCTAGTTGGAAATCCAAAGAAATTGCGGCTCCATCTTGCGAGATAGATTGATGAATAGATAGTGTTGAGCCGTGAATGTAAAAGGTCAGATGGCCCTCCTAAAAGCGGCCGTGCCGGCATTCAACGCGAATCCTGAAGGCGGTGCCATTATCATCACTCCATCAATAGCTGTAAGTTTTATTGCCGTAGAAGCTTAACTGAGCTGAACATTTTGGCAGGGCGTCTCGCAGGCAGGCCTTCCATGGCATACTCAGTAACGAAAGCTGCACAGCTGCATTTAATGAAATGCCTTGCGAAAAGTCAGGGGTAGAAAGCGCGGATAAACGCAGTTTTGCCTGGGTTGTTGATGACTGAATGGGTCGGTGATTGCAGAATATGTTTGTCGAGCTCGTCGACTAATAAAGAATAGGGTATGAAGTATTCTCTAGATATGATCAAGATGATGAAGGGAAAGGCGGCCCTAAAGATAGAGACGAATCTGAATGACTGTCCCAATGCATTTGTGATGATTGCCAAAAACGCATCAGTGACTGGTCAGAAGATCTATGTTGGTGAGTTTGCGGAGAATTTAGTCATGTCTCGTGCAGTTGCTAATTCGTGAAGATGCTGGGTTGTATATCGCTGCTCCTTAGGACTCGGGTATAGTTGATAGAAGGATTTGTGGTTGACCTATGCTCGTAGTCTTATTTGCTGAGGCTGTAAGCTGGTCTTGGGGACCGTCTTTCAATCTTCATTCGCCTGTTCGGTGTCGTCTAGCGCTTTCATGACCTCTTCAACCTCTTTTGGCGACGTGATTGCCCATACTCCGCCTCCTTTAACTTCGCCCTTCATCCCAACTTCCTTACCGACTAGATTCCTTCCCACCTTACCAGGACCAATGCCAATCCATCTTCTCACTTTCTCCTCTTGATCCAAATACCTTACAGAGTTCCACCATCTTACTGTCTCCACACATTGCCTTGCTAGTAGATCTTTGAGTTGGTCCTTAGACTTGAAAGGTCTCGCAGAGACATTAGACACGCATGGCATGATGCCCGGCCAGGTGATAATATCCTGACCCGTTTCCGTGGGTTGATAGAGCAACTTCTTCATCCATTCCTGCGCAGGTTTCATCAATGGGCTGTGAAACGGGCTATCACTCCTCAGCCTCACGCTTCTCGGATCATGGCTTCCAAACTGCCTCAAGTTTGTCAACAGTGTATTTATCCTCTCAATACTCCCACTCAACACGATCTGGTTCTTCGAATTGATATTCGCGATAAGCACCTGCTGCACAGCTGGAATGTCGTCCGCTGAATCTGACTTCGAACCTAGGCTAGAAAGCCCAAGAAATTCGTAGATACCATCGAGTAGGGACCGCATGTGCTCTTCGCTCTCGCAAACCAGTGCTACCATACCAAAGTCGCCGCCCTCGCGCTCACGAGCTTCCTTCGAGCACCGGGCCATGACTTCTGCACGTTCCCGCACCATTTTCAATGCATCATGGAAGGTAAGATAGCCTCCTGCGACCAATGCAGCGAATTCGCCCAAAGAGTGGCCTAGTGTGACATCCACTCGTTCCCCCGTCTTGAATCCGAATTCCTGCTCCAGAACTCGCAGTATCATGATCGAAGTTGCCATGATGGCCGGTTGTGCATTTACGGTCGCCGTAAGCCTCGCATTAGGGCCTTCGGCAATAATCTGGGTCAAGGGAACATTGAGGGTCGAGTCAATCTCCTCGAGTATAGGCTTTACGGTGCGAGGGAAGGCTTCGAGCCACGGGGTCGCCATTCCAACACGCTGCACGCCCTGACCTGTGGATGCTCAGCACGGGAAATTCAAGAAACCCGGTAGTTGCTCGCATGAACAAGTGAAGCCGTACCTGGAAAGAATAGCGCTGTTCGTGGCCTCTTGGCTGCAGTCGTACTCATCCATCTCCGTCTCCTACATCTCCTCGTGACAACACGTGGCAGGCACGCTGCTAGCCTACAAGGTGGCAACTCGTTGACTAGCATTGTTGAAATGCTTCGGGTGATCATATAGAGCACCGGTCGCAGTGTTGTGGATTGTTGCGGGAATGTGGGCTCTTATGGGATGGGAGTGGAGCTATGTCGTAGCCAGGTCGTTCCTCGGCTCCCCGGTATTGATTTGAGCGAGAAGACCCTTCTTCTCTCCCGCACAACGACTAACTATGCTTTTCCGTGTGGAATATCGAATGAGTTGGGATGAATTAGATATGTATCAACGCCTGCCTATCTTCCCGAATCTTCGAATGACTCGTGGAACTCGGGCGAATGGCGAGACAGGTGACGCGCCAATCCCCCAATCCACAGCTGCCATGGAAATCGAAGCGCGGCGCATGAGCGATAAAAACAGCACAGCCGCGTGGGACAGCGGGATTTTCCATGATTTAGGTAGTTTTCACAAAGTTAATGAAGTATACTTATGCATATATTAGTATAGGCGGATAAATATGATCTTTTTATGTAAGTGTATGGAGCATCATACCATCCTTTGAAGAGATATCAGCAACTTACACCGCAATCCAATGCTAAAATACCAAGAGAGATTTACAAATATTGTGGAAACATTTCTATTCTACGTTAAAATGTACAGCTGCGTCTAATAAATTTGTCATGTGTCTCTCCGTAGCTATTGGTTTCAACTCTATTTGGACAGCATACAAGATTTTCGACAAATTTCAACCGCCTTTCACCAAGGCGAGCCGATTAATTTCACACCATCTGCTGTTAATAAATGCTGTCCGGCTAGACTGGCGTAGAAAAGTGAAATTGCACAATCCTAGGTTATATTTCTATTCAATTAGCAGCTGCTACCGTATGACCACATGGGCGAAAGTTTCACTGTCAGCAACTCGGTTAGAAGTGAGGCTGCGGGTTAGTAGGCTAGCCTGAGACTTCCAACTAAATTAATACATATCTCAAGTTTGTCAACGTGGGAAGGGGCATTGGTCATTGCAGGTGTCTAGAGGAATTTTTCTTCAGGTCTCCCTACCCTGCGGGACATGAGTGGATAAATCTGGATTGAACCGTCTCTAAACTCCTTCGTTATACTCCATCACATCTTCGGATTTAATACATGAGGCAATACGCTAGGCTAGTCTTTGCGGCTGCTCATGCCAAAAATCCTTAGTCCCAGGTACCACATTACTCCGGCCGTTTGTCTGGTTCTGGTGACAAGATATCCCTCTGCGGAGCCTTTTCAATCAGCATACCCTCATGCAAAATCCAATGGCGCCTTTATGATATGGCAAACTTCCTGGCTTCAGTGCTAAGTCCGTTATACCGGGTTCCAAGCTCTCTTGACACATGCTTGGTATGATACTCGGAGTGAGCATGCAGTTAGTGACATCAGAACCTCTCCGAGCAGAGAGTTCACAATCCGAGCAAACAGAAGACAAAATTTATCAGAATCCTGAAGTGTGCTTGTTTGTATCAAGTTGATGTTTGGCTGACTGTAGATGCCCTGACCCTCTTCTCCGTGGGGTTTTGATGCGAGGGTCTGTAACAGCGAACCTAAACAACCGCGCCGTCATCAGCAAGCATTCAAGGGGGTGCTACTTGGCCAATAGTTGATTTCGGTACAATTTGTTGCAAACGGTTGCACCTACATCGGTATGCTCCTGGCGTCTCGCATGGTTCAAATAGTGATGTGTCACCTCGGTGCTATTGTAGATAAGTTGAAGAACGAGTGAGCCGACTGCCAGCGACATCGTAGAGGTCTTTCAGTATTTTAACAGTCGTCGCAAGGTAATCCTTTCGCTTAAATACGCTCTGCCAAAATACGCTCTGTCATATATTGCATATATCCATGCTGTTGTCCTTTAGAGGACGGATGACGTTCTCGTATCCATTTGCAAACTGCACTAGAGCGTCGATATCTCATACAAGGGCGGCCAGCCTCCGTTTGTATTCCTAATAATAGCCTTCTTTTGCCGACATGGAGAGCGTTCCTTTACAATAACCTTGAATTCATATCCTCGAATGACATCCGGTAGGCTGCGGGTGACCGTGGTTCCCGGTGTGCTGTCTCTTTGCACATTCTAGTCTATGAGAAACTCGAGGACCGACCAGATATTAATGATCATGTCTTTGAAGGTGTATTCTTCGCAGTCCGAAAGGTTGATAGAAGTGCTCTTCGAGGGTACTTCTATTGCGGACGGCCCGGTCGGACTTGCTGAAACTGCTTACCATCGACCACAAAAGGTTTCAACAAATTGCGACGGTGAGCAATATGAAGCATCGCACTAGAAGCCGGTACCAGCCATGCCCGTTTTTCCACCGTGTCGTAGAGAACTACAGGAGCCTTCTCCGCAGCAGAAACAGTCCTTTTATAAGGTCCACTCCTATGGAAGTGGCATTTGCCGTCTTTCGTTCCAAGGGTAAAATTGGCTTGTGCAGCCCCGAAATATTAAAACCAAATGGCCCCTCCCGCGAACTTAAGCGGCGCACCGGCATCTTCGGCCTCAGAATAGTCAATATTTTCGTGGTTAGCTATTTCAGATCCTAAGAGTGAACCTGGAACGCTACACCAACCAGCTATAGCGCGAGTGGTACACAGGCGGTCGGGACTCATTTCATCCAAGGTGGCTCGATTCTGACAACGCCTAAGGCTGTCTTGGTATGAGAGGCGAGTCTCGCGGCGAGGACTGGGGGATAAGGTGCTGTTGTACGCGATTTCCTTGGCGTTCTATCAGGACGCCTTTCAAGACAACTCCACCTTTAAACTCTACGGCGTGTCGAGCGCCAGCAATTCCGACCATTATATCTATTGGTATTTCCAAACCTACCTCACCCTGACGTTCTGACACTGAGAAATTGTACGCGATAGGTGCACCACAAAAGAGCGGCAGCCAGCAGGGGTCCCTTGGTGGATGCAAAGGCTCGAAGGGAAAAGTATGTCGAACTGGGTGTGCTGCGACGCAGTGTTCATAACTATGGCCTTACAATACGGCTAATTTATCACCAAACGGTGAACAGCTTAATGCTGTTCTAATACATGCAGGCTGATGTGTTAGCTCTACGAGCATATGCTCCGTCCCACAAGCAGTAATCAACATAAGGCTTAGAGACGTATCATAATGCTGGCACCACTAAATTGGATATCTAGGTCAAGGTCTGCGTAAGGGGCTGCCTGTACATTAGCCTCGAAAGCGTTATAAAGCTTGCATAAATTTTGCCAGAAGAGATTGAAAGACTGCACTCTCACGACGCTTAGCCATATATGGTCACATCAACGTATATTTTCCGATGATACTAGCGTAGCATCCTCAAGTTCTAAAGGGCGTCACCAAGTACAATATCTCGAGTAATTTTAACTGAAAAGAAAATACTATGGAGAAAGTGGAGAGTATGTGTATTACCTTTAGTATGCGCTGGTTTCCCCTCCTTATCATGACCTTCTTTAGAATCAAGAGCGGCTTGTAAAGCAAAAAGAAAGTACTGTCCACTGTTGGGCCATGTTTCCTGTAGATACGCGGAACACGTAGTTGCTTGGGCGTACAATGCAGAGCCTGTTAAAGTGACCAGTGATCCAATTCGAGGTAGGTATTCACCGAACTGGGATTGCAGAAACTTTGGGAGACTCCATGTGACGTTGAAGGGAGCTCTATAGTAGTCTTAGCGGTAGTCGCACCGTTTGTCCTCGTGCTGTTGGAACTTCGAGAGAGAGCCTTTGTGATACTAGGTATCTGGCCCAATCCATGAAGATCGGGTTATAACCGCAAATGCTTTTTCGCATGGCAGCGTTTCCTAGGCATGGCGTCTTGCACTACTATGTCTTTATAGTCTCCTGCATGTTGCTTGCTCTATTGTTGTGCAGTGAGAGGCTCCAATTGAGGGTCTGCAACCTTATCTCATTAGCTACGCTGTTGCATTACTGTCATTGAATTTGCTGCCGTGCAACTCACATCCTCATCCGATCCGCTGTGTAGACTCCTTATACCCAACAAATTTGCCTTATGAGTCCGCAACGGATTCACCGACATCACTCAAGCCGTCAAAATCTAGAGAAGATAGCGAATGCGCCGCCGACCGAGCATGGTCCCAGCCCATACCCGTGTTATGAGCTCTGGCTGTAAATGATATTTTGAAGCACGGCAAGCTTTCGGGAACAAGCTAGCGGAAACGCAATTAACTGAGGCGCGCGAGTGGTTAAACCGCTTGAACTGCGGAAAAATCTGTATGTGGCATACAGGACGAGACTACAGGAAGTGGAACATTGTTCGTCAGCGAGGACCTACTCGGCCGCCTGCTGCCGTGCATCCTCACAGCCTTGCACAGCCTCAACGCGGTGCGTCCCGAAGATGGCGCTAGGCTAAAAAGCACAAGCAAGCGAGCGGAAGTAAGAGAAGCGCCTGCCTGAAAGCACAGGTGAGGCGTTCCGGGCGTATCTAGAGCTGTTTGATCACACTGTGATGACGCCTTAGGGCAAGCCTTAGGGCAAGCCTCAGGGCGTGTCAGGGCGTGCTAGGGCGTGCCAGAGCAATCCCACGGCAGGGAGTGGTATAGAAGATCAGTTAGCCTTGGAAACCCTAATTGGCGAATATGGCTGTTCTCGCAGGACTCTCGTGTTGGAAAACGAGTCAATGTGTGATGGAGTTCGGAAATTGGAGTTGAAATGAAGTCTCAAAGGGCTGAACCGATGGCACGTGACTTTGAACTAGATTCTGCCCCCGTTCCCTGATATGGATTTAGGATTACGTACTCGGATAATGAGAGTTCTCTAGAGTGATCCTACACATCTAGATATTATGTGGATGTATTGATTCGCTTACGATAAACAGGTTATGTTAATATGTCCAAGTCTACCATCATTGGACTTAGCTTTTCTTAAGAACTTTGTCACTCGTCTTGTAGATTCTGAAGTTCGGCCCGGGGAAAACGACATTATCACACACATTAATTACATAACCTAGAAGACACTTGAAGATTGCATCTACCCTCCCGTTATGTCTAGAAAAGGAACTTTGGCGAAGCCAGTCCGACCACATGATCAGATCAGAAGCCGACCTGTGATGCTGGAAGGATTTAAAACTACCACAACTCGGAGAATGGCCGGTGTTAACTTGTTGCAGGCAGTTTGCTACATTTCCAGGCTTACAGATGCAGGGGATGTGCTGTGCCGTAGGGGCACGAGCCAACTTTCGTTCAGCGGCAAGCGAAGGATTTTTCGTAATTCGGAGCTTCTGAAAAAGCAGGGGTTCCATTCGTTGCGGCATTTGTGGAGGGCGAAGAGATATGCGGCGAGTGCGGCGAGGCATCGCGGCACAGCAATACGTTTTTGAAGTTCTCTCCGATTCCCTTGAGCCCCAGCTCTTAAACATCAAGGCCAATTGACTCGCCTCAGGCCCTAAGGAATGATCTAGGTATCTAGGGGCTAATTCGGCTTCAAGTTTAGAGTAAGGATTCTATAATCTGATAGAATGTATTAACTATGTTCGCGTGAAGGCGGGATTACCAGATTTAGCACCTCTTGCAAAACCTCGCATGTTGAATTACGACCGAAAGAAGCAAAGGCA
This sequence comes from Cenococcum geophilum 1.58, assembly GCF_001692895.1. Taxonomy (NCBI): domain Eukaryota; kingdom Fungi; phylum Ascomycota; class Dothideomycetes; order Gloniales; family Gloniaceae; genus Cenococcum; species Cenococcum geophilum. The sequence continues at coordinate 842,959 of NW_027137582.1, read as the reverse complement.
TTTAAAGATGGTGAATCTGCAGCAGCGGGCAGACTGCTGCAAGTCTTGCCAGATTAACTTTGCATACTGAAGCGTCTGATAGCCCAACTCAAAGTTCGGCACCAGCTGCCGCGAATCTAGGTAATATATGCGCGTCTAGGCGTTCTTGGAGCGAAAACGCACGGTCAGCGTCTGCTGAGGATCGCACTGTCTGCGGGAAGACGGAACGGCTCGGGCCCAGCAGAGTTACGCGGGGTATGTAGAAAATGAAAGGAAGAAAATTGGTTACCAAAGTGACGGAGACGAGAAGGAGATTCGCAATCGATATTTCACCTGGACCGATAATCCGATGATCAAACAAGATTCCTAAACAGGCAAGATTGGTGGTGATTGGATGTAATATTGGAGGTGGTTGATTGGCTTTCCTTGTCGTGTCATGTGCACAAATGCTGTGATGGGTTGGTCTCTCCGATACGTCCTTCGCGCGGATATGGTATGCAGGTGTTCGTCCAGCATGTTTGGCACAGAATACACTTTCACTGGATTTAGTTCCGCACCCCTTGTTAAGGCGAAGCTGACCAGAACGCCTGTTCTTTTGGTGTCTTTGAGCCGATCTGAATGTGGCGCTTATGTGTCCATGTTTTCTAGCTGCAGCGTCTGTTCGGCCTCCGGCGACAACAGCTAGGGAGCAAATTGGTGTTTGGTCCTCTTTGGCGACGGTCGGGGCGGATGTTACACAGCAGCTGCTAAGCCTCATTCCTGGAGGCGTGAGCCCCGGAGAAGATGCGACGGGCGCGTAAATAGATGGTAGAAGGGGAGCTTAAAAGGTGAAGACAAGACAGTCGGCCACGGGATAGGCCATGTTCTGTGGCGTGGATAGCCTGATGAAACGAAAGTCGTTGTCGGCCGCCTGAGGCTTCGCAAAAGCAGGCCATGGAAACCGCTGACAGACCCAACGCAGAACCCTCTTGGTCGGCGCATCGCTGACCTCCCAAGATACCTTAGCGCGCCCAGGGCTCAGCCCGGCGGGCGGCAGGAGCAGGAGTAGCACAAGCCCCAGCACCAACAACAGTCGTAGTGGCAGTATATTGCAACAAACTCCCTTAATCACAGCGTAGCCGCCAGCGCGCGAAAGGTCGGCGCTAAGGACAGGAGAAAAGTGAGAAAAGTTTGAAGTTCGGGGCAGGCGCCAGGCGGGTTGTGAAAAGGGATGCTCACAGCCTCCCCAGGCCCAAAGGGCAGCTGGCCTGAGACATGTTGATATCCTCACCCGTTCAGCGCAGATCCTGCATGGGGTGCCGTTTGATGGCGGGCAAAGCACCTGCGCTGGCGGCGAGCCTGGCGCGGCTGTCGCAAAGACAGTCGACTCGTGTCACGCAGCGGAAGCAAAGGCGACACGGTTGTCGGCTCTTACTCGGCTCTCAGTCCGCTCTCAATTTGGCGAGGCACATCCCAGCCAATGGGCCTCGTATTAGGGAGTGTATCGTGCATATCGTGCATGGCATAGCCCGCACCTGCCCCCGACTGCGTTAGCCGCTTTTGCCCTCCCCTTGGAGAAATGGTGGGGATGCTAGCCATGTGTGCCGCTGCAGACGGCTCTTGCACGCTGCTTGTCGAGGGAGCCACGACTGCAGGACCTGCCGCCCTCATATATTCTGCAGTTGCATGCTGCGCTGTGGCTCCGTGCCAGCCCACAGTCGTGCTGCTTTGCCGTGCTTGCGCTGCTGGTGTTGAGCCTTTTGTCGCCGGCGTCGACGGCAGGCGCGGGCGGTCTCTCGCTCGTCTATGCGCCGCTTCGAGCTCCGCAGCCCTCGTCGGCCGTCCTGTCCCTGCTGGCGACTATCCTCTACTAAACCCTAGCCGCCTGCAGCTGCTCAGTGGAGGCCAATCAGCGCTACGGGCTGGGATCAAGCTGTGCGGCCACCTTTGCAGCCCTTCATTGAGGACAAGAACAGCCGCCATCCTCGTCGGCGTCCTTGTCCACGCTGCGCCCCTCCCCCGAACTTCTGCTCGACTCCGACCTTCATCTTATACACTGTGCATTTCCGCCTTCAGCAGTATACCATCGCCGTCGCAGTCGCAGTTCCACCCACTCTGAATCGTCGTATTTCGCGGCTACCGCCCTCCGACTCGACCTAGAACCCACGGCTAACGAGACGAGCCATCCGCGACATTGCCCCGCCAGGACGCGCAGTTCCACCACGACTCTTGCGGGCTGTTTTGAGGACTGCTGGGTATTTTTCTAGGCATCGCGGGCTCGATTGTCTCCAAACCAAACCGAGCATCCTTCTCGCGGATCCTGCTTCACCACTCACCATAAGCGCGCAAGCCGCCGCTTTGTGCTTGTGCAACAATCGAAAATATACGCAGTCGTACCAAAAAATTCGACCAGGAGGAGCGCTCAGAAGGAGAAGAACCTTTGTCGTGTCTGAATTGGATAAACAGTGCGGGAGAAGCTAGAGTACCCAGGTTCTAAGATCCGTCGGCGTTGGGGGCCGAGAGCGTGCAATCGATTTGATATTTCCAAGAATCGCCCCATCAGCCTACCTGTAGCTTCGAAGCCAGTGTTATTTGGCTTGCGGGCTCATATTCAGGCTTTCTTTTTTTTTACCATGCCGTCTGTTGCCCAAGGGCCTTTGACCAACGGAGTTGATTTCGTGCACAAAGACAAGGTTGGAGAGCCTCTAATATCTGGCTTCACTGCTGTGAATGGGAGAGGATCGCCACCACAAGCTCATAAAACGAACGGCGTGAACGGCGTGAACGGCACCAACGGCATGACCAGCGATACGATACACGTGCGACCATTATCACAACAAAGTCCGGACGAAACACAAGATCAGAAGATCCCTGTGTCTCAAAAAGACGACTGGCAGTTCGCTTCCCCCAACGGAAACGGTGCTAGAGTAGTGACTCCTCCAAGCAGCTACAGCAGAGAGTCGGTTGAAAGCTCCGAAAACCGAAAACGGTCGAGTCCCGACGACGAAGAAGAGAATAGCTACCATCCGCACGACACTACAGTTAATCCATTAAGGAGACGGGTTGATACCTACGAGTCCACACCAAGAGACAATTCTCCCAACACTATACCCCACGGCCTGCCAATGTCTATAGAACATACTCCACAGCACAGCTATCAAGGCGTGAACGGCGAGCGCAACGACAGAAATTGGCCAACTCGAGACTCAGTTGGGGCTATGAACGACAGTCAGTTTGCAGAGGCCCTACAGCGGGAGTCGCGTAGCATGGAATCACCATCAGGCGGAGCAGATGGGAGCCCTGAGGATTCGTCCATGACCGCTGGTGATATGCAAAACGCAGCAGAACGCTCCAGCACCACTGAGATTACCCGAGCTGGCGTCCAAGTTGACCCTAAGAAGAGAAAGAGGGTATGACTTCACCTCTAATAATGCGAATTATATAGCTAATTCTGATCAGCAATTTGCTAATCGTACGAAGACGGGTTGTCAAACGTGTCGGAGGAGGAAGAAAAAATGTGATGAGGCAAAGCCCGAATGTGCGTTGATGTTACCCGCGCTCTTTTAAACCAGCAATACTAGCAGAGTACTAACTATATATAGGTAGCAACTGCCTCCGCGGTGGTTTTATATGCGAAGGTTACGCCAACAAGGCTACGTGGACAAAACCCAGTATTTCTAAAGGTCATGTTCCATTGCAGGCAAAAGATAGCTTCTCTGAGCAGTCAACACTTTATCACCGGTGAGTAGCAATCGGCAATCCTTCAGAGCTACTCTTCTAACCTCTTGTCATTTCAGGCATGGTCATGCGCGAGAAGGCTATGTTAATTCAAACCCACCACCACCACAACAGATCGATGGCGCCCGGGCCAGGCCGATTGTGGTCGAAGAACATGACCGCCAGCCTGCAAGAAACCCATGGGGCAACCCGTGGCCAGAAAATCATCATCGGCCATATACTCAAGAGCATACCCAGGCGCCGGAGTATTCTCATCCTCCGCCTATAGCAGCTCATCCAAGACCCCAACACCCAGGACACCCCGGCGAGTATGAGCAGCATCCCGGTCCTGCTGCGATAGCGCAACGCCCACCGGCTCCTCAGGCCTACAACCACACCCAAAACGTACAAAAGTAAGTTTACTTAACTTTTTTCTTCTCTAACAATATCCGTCATTTCGTACAGATAGATTCCTCTCCCACTCTTTTCTGTCTGCTAACAGAACGAATAATAGCATAAATAGCTCTCAATCTGCCTTGACTGCCCAGCTTGCTCTTCAACGTCAAGCCCAGACGGCGGTGCACCCTCCACAAGCGCCTCCCCCACCGCAAGCTGCTCCGCCTGCACAGCCGCCTTCTCAAAAGTCGGAGAAAGAGAAAATGCTTAATGGCGAGTGGTACAAATTATTCGGTCCTCAGTTGGTTGACGAACGCGAGCAATGCAAAGCTTATCTATTTCGCTTCAACAATTCAACGAACCCAAATGTGGGAGTATCTCGCGAGGAGCGCGCACGTCTCTTCCGGGCTGTCCTTGAAGCTCCATGGGCACGCAACGCGAATTCTCCCAACAGTCCAAATGGCAGTCTTGGCAGGGACGTCTGCGTTGAAGCGCCATTCACCTGCGATTATGGATACAACATCAACATCGGCGATGAGGTTGTAATCGGATCCAATTGCACTATTCTAGATCCCTGCCGTATCGTTATTGGCCCGCGAACAATCATCGGCCCTAATGTCAACATATTTGGCAATACGGTCTCAACAGATCCGCGAGCTCGGAAGGGTAGTCAGGGTACTGCCGTCGGCTCTCCTATTAATATCGAGGAGGATGTCTACATTGGTGGCAACGTGACCATTCTCCCGGGCGTTCGAATTGGAAAGGGTTCGACGGTCGGTGCGGGATCCGTCGTAACACATGTGAGTACTGACCCCTAATTGCCTTGAGGTGCCTAAGCTAATGCCGTTCTCTCAGGATGTTCCACGCTTCACCGTTGCCCTCGGCAATCCGGCCAGAGTAAAACGCGGCATCTGGCTTAATGAAAATAATTAAAGCCGCGCCGTTTCGATTTCATTCTGTCGAAGAAGCAGTATGCTACAGTGCCTCGGAGAAGCGCACAGTGGTCCGCGTATTAAACATCTCGATTTTGTACTAATGCTTCTTTTCCTTGGCTATGTTACCATATACACCGCATACATCACCTGGTCTGTGATGGAGTCTTGGAGTAATTTGTAGCAGTGAGCCGGATACCTGCATTATCGCTCTGTGTAGTTGTTGCTCTTTGTTCTGGGAGGCTTTACATGTATATATGAAGTCATGACAAGTGCATATAATGTGATCTTAACCTCCAAAATAACTCTTGTGCCAAAAGTTTTCCGGCTGTAGCCCTTCTGAATGCCTTCATGCTTTCGATGCAAAGTGTTCTCGTAGAATAACCAGTTTGAGAATAAACATAATCAGATTTAAGATCATATGCCTGCAACACTACATATACCATATCTGATTAAGTGAATGCATTGGGCACCGAATCAGTGGTTGCGAAGCGCGCCTTGGCATTCTCGAGCGCCAGAGCCGCGGCGGCCCAAAAAACCCTCGAGCTGCAACACTACGGATCCATCACAACAAGCACCAACGCAGCAGCCGCCATGCCGCCCAAACCACCCCTCAATTGGGGTCTCCTACCCCCACCCTTCCTCCTCCCCTCCTCCACCTCCTCTTCCTCACCGTTTCTGGCCACCACCGCCCGCCGATCCATCAAATCCATCAACACACCGCGCCCCGACCGCTTCGCCCACAACCCCAACCTGCCCGCGCTGGGCGCCACGACGGCCGCAGCCCTCGAGCGCAAGGCCGCCACGCTACCTCTACGCTCCGGCGCCCTCGCCATCAAGCGCGGCATGACGGCGCTCTACGACGCGGAGACGGGCAAGCGGACGCCCTGCACGGTGCTGCAGCTGGAGCGCAACGAGGTCGTGGCGCTCAAGACGCGGCCGCGGCACGGGTACTGGGCGGTGCAGGTCGGCGCGGGCTGGAAGCACCCCAGCAACGTCACCAGGCCGCTGCTCGGGCACTATGCGAAGGCCGGCGTGAGTCCCAAGAGGTGGGTGGCCGAGTTCAGGGTCAAGGATGAGGCGGGGCTGGTTGAGGTCGGGGAGGCTATTAGGGCAGGCTGGTTTAAGGAGGGGCAGTTTGTGGATGCGAGGAGTAAGAGTCGCGGTATGGGGTTTGAGGGTGTAAGTGGCTCTCCTGCCTGCATTTTATGATATAAGAGAATGTGAAGGTGTGGACTGGGAGCTGATACACCAGTTTGTAGGGTATGAAAAAACATGGCTGGGGCGGTCAGCCAGCTTCCCATGGTAACTCTTTAACGCATCGAGCGATGGGCTCTTCGGGTGGTGGACAGGGCAGCGGTTCGAGAGTGCATCCCGGGAAGAACATGGCGGGACGGATGGGCGCGGAGAGGGTCACGATACAGAATCTGAAGGTCCTGAAGGTGGACGAGCCGAATGGGCTAGTGGTCGTTAATGGTAGGACCGGACACGGTATAATGAGATTTGCAGAGGCTAATGGTTGTGTAGGATGTGTTGGTGGTCCTAAAGGCTGCATTGTGCAAATTCAAGACGCCATCAAGAAGCCGTGGCCAGAGATTACGATGCCATTGAGCGATAGTACAACGGCTGCGGCAGCGGAAGCGGTGGCAGCTTAGATAAGACGCTGGATACAAGCTGCTTGTATATTATGGACATTGCCTCTCGTGGCGTCTGGGTTGGAAGGTTGCATTGCAGAGGAAGCGTCATGAGATACTTGTATATTTCAGGAATGTATCGAAATTACTAGCCAAGTCACCTCATCGTCTTCATTGATTATACTGAAAGCCTTTTACGGTCAAGCATTCTGCTCTAAGGAATAACAGCTCTCTTAGTGGAACTGTTAACATTACTATAAAGAAAAGAACATACCACAATGGTACTATTACTCCGCTCTCAGGACTATGTTTAACTATTCAATATTCAACTTCATTGAGAATATGCTCTCTATCAAATATCTATTATTCTACTAATATCATTCCTCAGCCAAGCATCTATCTCGTATCCTCTCGAAAACACATTCTCTAATTTTAAGAAATATGACACAAGCCAAAAAAAGTACTCTTCGCTGTAACGGCCTTTGCTCGCCTCCTTATATTCGTATACACAAGGGGACCGCCATTTGGCCCTCGCCATGCGATGCAATTTGTGACAGGGGTTTGAGGAACCCAGACACTCACAGGAATATTCACAATATCTCTGATTACACGAAGCAATTCAAGAAGCCATAACGGCAAACCGGTTAGGTGTAACCCTCAATGGCGTGTGCGATAATCTACTCTCCCGATTGATTCCAGATTTCTCGTGGAGACTCGGATGTTTCCCGAATTTCACCCCTATCTTCCGATATCACCCCTCGTTTGATAAAGTAATTTCTGACCTTCACATCTTTCACAGTATCATTGATAGAGGTCTACTCTAGGGGAATCTTCCGGGATTCCCTAGGAATACTTAGCACACTATAACTTTGTGAAAGGAGTCGCTCTAAAATAGTGCCGAGGTGAGAATGGTTATGAAACCCTTGGAGAGCGCATAGAAAGCTTATACAGAAAACCGCTGAACGAGAGAAACGATGGCCGGAATCGTCGACTAAACTGGCTTAGAGGGTGCAGACTAATTTAAGCGTGCGGCAAGGAGATGCATGGCGGACATATCCAATGGAGAAAGTATCGCGAGGGTTTTCCAGCGTGAGCATGTGCTTAGCTAGGATAGTTACGCTATATGACTTTCAAGGAGGCGGTTTGTAAACATAATCTCAAGAATAAATATATTTTTGGTTCCCATGCTGCCCTCTCTATTCCCAACCCAGCCCAATTATGTCATTATCTCCCTTTCAATTGGAACCTTTATACTCATCTCGACTTCCAATGCTACCCTCAACACCTCCGTCTCTTCAATTTGTTATCCGTCAACACCTGTCTCATTTTGAGTCTAGCCATGTATCCTCAAATACGTCTCATGTAACCGTGCGCCCCCAACTAGCCACAGTTTAAAATGCGCCAAAATGAAATATTCTAAACGCCAAATATTCCAATGAGCAAAATTCTATCAAACTCTCAACACCCTCAGCGGCACCTCCGTATCCCCCTCCTCTCCTGGCTCTCCCACAATCATCGGCGACATCAAGCCTCGCTCTTCCTCTGCGGACCCCCTACCTCTCCCCTCTCCGTCTTTTAATTCGTGCTCTTTACGCATGGCGACATAGATCGCGGACCCTAAAATTAGAGAGGAACCAACAATCGAGAGGGCGCCGGGCGTAGTGCCCCAGATGAGCTTGTCAAATGCTAGGGCAAACAGCATCTGCGTGTAGACCATGTTTGTAGCACGCGAGGATTTCTCGTATTGAAGGCCTGCTGCGAGGAGGAATTGCTGTGTGACGTCAGAATATCGTAAACCACAAGACACAGGCTGCCGGGCTCCATATTCGTATTTTGCTTTGGAAAAAAGAATAACTAATGACTAGAAAGGGAAAAACTCACCATCACGAACCCGCAGATGCCCAAGAAGAATAAGTAGCACCATTCCTTGAAATCAGCCGGCAGCAAAAATCCTACACCCGGTAGTGAAAACATCATGACTACACTAACAAGCGTGCACCACACAGCAAAGTAATTCACAGTGATAAGCGGATGTGCTCGTTTCCCGATCCAGCGTAGTGTTGTGTATGCGATTGCAGCTCCTAATACACCTAGCATGGCAACACCAACAGCAGCAGCACGCTGGGCAGGTGTCACATCGTCAAAGTTACTTGCAGAGTGCTGCTTAGGTGCAGTACTGGTGGTATTAGCACTACCGCTGGGCGCGAAATCGCCGTTCCCACTAGCAGGTGGTGCGGAGGGTGAAGACGCGAAGAGTGATGTCGGACGTGCGATAAGAACAACGCCAAAGAGGGAAACGTAAGCAGCTATTTGCTCTATGCGGGTGAAAGGTTCGTTGATGAGATAAGAGCAGGCCCAGCATGCGAGGGAAGGGGCAAGAAACGTTATTACGGTTGCATCGGCTAGAGGAAGGTAAAGCAAGGAGTCTAAAGCTATGCGTAAGCTCTAGGCCTAATCCATTCGTGTATGGTAGATCAGTTGAAGGGCTTCAGAGTCAAGTGGGGTATGAAAAGTGACGGTGGTCTTTTGTAAAGAAACACTGGGATGAGAAAGGGACACTTGCAGTACATGCCAAATACACCGAAGAAGCCTCCAAGGCCTCGAGCCACGAGCAGTGGTCTTACTTCTTTCATGCCTAATGGAAAATGCTCGATCTTTCTATACCACATGTAACATGATGCGAAAACGAATGTGATACCCATACGTGCAAAGAGGATCTTTTATAATCCGTGGTCAGTACCAATCACAATCACAATAACTTGTGATAGGTAAGCTTGAAAAGGAGCTTGGAATTACCTGAAACGGATCCAATCCTTTGCCTATACAATGAGTGACACATGTCAGCCAAAGCTTACGGCCATGTAAGAAGCTTAGTATAACAAACATACCATGGTTCCCCTCAACCTCCAATAACCTCGTTGTAACATTCATCAACGTTCCAAACACCTGTGCCAATAAAACAAGTGCTAAGCCTTTATTTCTCGTCCAAAATACAGCAGCCTTTTCCTTCAACGTCTTTGGTGGGGCAGGCGAGGAGGATGCATGTCTCCTACTCGCAGGAACAGGGAGATAATCCGGAATCCGGCCAATGCGTATATTGTTCAGATCATCGATGGATATGTTCGACAGCGTATCTGGGGAGGGAGCTCGAATGCCTCCAGTGAAGGGGACAGTCAACTGCTCCTGGTCCGATTTCGCTGAGGGCTTAGCAGGGATAGAGGACGTAAAGTCATCGTCATTGACATCCTCAGTCATAAGGCTCTTGCCATGGTCGAAGGATACCTTGGGCGGGGGCGGCAAGCTCATGGTGGTTCATTGAAATACCTTGTGGAGGAAGGCAGATATGAGAGAGCGGCTGCTACAGTCCCCAATGATGGAGGCATCTGGACGAAGTGTGGAGACGCTGCTGCTACTAGCAATTGGTGAGTCAGCGCCGCCGCAGACTCAGATCGTAGGCTTCCCGTAGTGATTTCTTTTGAGCGGAGAGCACACGACTGGCGCAGCAACGGCGTCTGAGGAACCCCTCGTTCGCTGCGATATTCCCCCGGTCGATGCACACCAACGGGCGAATGACAGCCGGAGAAAGTGTGCTTTGTCATGAGGTACAGCGGGACAAAGTCCCGGATCAGCGCTTCTGCCCTGGTTTAGATTCTGCGACTCGTTATAAGTCCACGAGGTGCAAGCCCTCGGAGTTTTCCTAACGATGGAATTGGTCGTCGTTGCAGAAATAGCTGTGTGGCGCTGACTTTCTGCATTGACCTCGACTGCTCCAAACGAACTCAGAGCTGCACCTAAAGCCTCGACCTTCCGCCTCTTGCTTTCTCCACCTCTTGTCTCTTGCTTTCTGCGCCTCTTGACAGCAGACACTCCGACTCCGGCCCTGCAAGACGAACTCCTGCAGCACTCCAGCCCAGAGATAGGGTGGGTATCCAGACTCGAATACGCACACCGGAGCAGTGGAAAATTGTGCGAGAATCCAGTCCTCAGCACACCCGCAAACCGAAGAAGTAGTCAAATTCTGCACTCATCTAGTACTCGATTCGTAGATTTCGGATAAAGAGATGTAATGCGAGCTGCGGCTGATGGGAATGTTTTCGTCTCCCTGGGTCAAGCACTCCCTCATCCTTTTCTCCATCTCTTGCTCCATTAAGCTCATGGCATCCTAATACACGCCACGAAAATGTGTTCGATGAGAGCATATTTGGTGGAAACATCAGAGGCGTTTGCGATATTAATACACTGGCTCTTGAAATCCCCCATCTCTTGAAGAAACGCTTCCAGCTCGCTCTTTCTCCATCTGGTATATTGCCAAGCCGTTTAATGTGTAATTTGCAAATTGATTCAAATTTGGCGGGAAGTATTACAAACGTCTTTTTAAATTATCTCGTAGCAGCGATTTTGTGAGGTAGCGAGTTGCTGCGAGAGTTAGCTTGGAAAATCTAGAGTCTTGACGAAGTGAATTCTTAACCCACCTATTTCGCCTTTTCATCTTTCACCTGACTTCCATGAAATAACCTTTGGGCTGCTTCGGAGACTGCGGCTTCACAAAGCCGGAAATTCCGTCCTAGGCTATTTGGAGGCTCATAAATGCCTAATCTTCCATCACTCGGCCGCCAGGATACAGAACCTCAGCTTTGACGAAAGGCATCCAACCTCACAGTGGTAATCTCAAACTACCTGCTCTCACCCTACTCATATTAACATCCTTTGTTGGGTCCGTAGAGCATGGCTTCGACTCAGCCTGGAAGCTCTCCGAGCTCTGCAGCGCTTTCTAAAGCGAAGGCGTATTTCTCGGAATCTGTCGATGCACTACAACTTCTTCAAGAGCATGAACTCGCCGAACTCAGTATGCAGCTCACAACAAAAAATAAAAATCATACAGAACCTTGCAGTAGCAAGGAAAGTCCGAAATCTCAAAATAAATACGAGGTGCCAGTTCATGGGAAGCTCATACAAAATACCCACGAGGTGAAGAAGGCCACTGTGAGTTTGACACTGCTTTATCTTCATTGCCGGCCTGGTTTAGTACTACTCGAATCCCAGCTACGCTCCGTTCGAACGGCTAAGGGGTAACTCAGGCCTGGTCCATGAAAGTCTCACAACTAAGGACGGGAATGATCTTGAATGGATATGGATAGCAAGGGCCCCAGCTAACAAGCTCTATCACAGATATTCCCAACCCAGCCAAGGCAACCTACAACCTTCATGAGCCTCCCGGTAGAGCTTCGTCTGCAGATTTATGAATACATTTTTGGGGTCACTTCTGCCAGGCAGTCAACAACGATTAGATACACGCTCTGCTGGACGTACATGGATATCCGTCGGAATTCTTTAAAGAGGATCTGCCTCTGCCCCGGAAGAGACGATGGCCGACCTCACAACTACCTCAGGCGCCGCTGCAATGGCCCGCATGTTCGCTTCTTGGGTCGAAAAGAATTCCGAAATATAGATGAATCAAAAGTAGACGCATACCTTCATGCTATCACACCTGGCAATGATATACTACGCGTTAGTCAACGCACCCACGCCGAGGCGCTTCCGATTCTTTACAGGAGTCGTAACTTCAAGTTCTGCGGCGGGGAGTACTTCGGTGCCGACTCCCTATATTCTATTGCTTTTTTTATCTCTAGTCTTTCACAATACGCTAAGCCCCATCTTCAGGAGCTCACAATCAGCTTTAAATTCTATTGGTATGACGAAACACCACATCGATACCGTCGCTCGTTCGCAGATTTCTGTGATCTGATTTCGAGCGAGCTAAAAGGTCTCCAGAAGCTTAACATCGAATTTGGATTGGTTTACAGTACGATGTTAGTTAACCTCTCCAGGCGGAGTGTGAGAAAGAAGGCTACAAACCTGGAAAACATACGAACACAAAAGGGCAGTTTTAATCAGAAGTACTGGTGGGTAGATGGAGCGCATGTCCTCGGCCCGTTCGCTGCTCTCCTACGTGGTAACCCAGAGCTCACTCTGTCCATTACTTCCCCAATGGATAACAAGCCTTATATTCCTAAACTATGCGGAGTAGATGACGAGGAAACATTTAAGAAAGGAAGCTTTTATCTCAACCAGGAACAGGTCAACAGGTTCTTCGCCAAAATAGATGGCAAGAGATACGCCAGGAAGGCTCGGAAGGCTGCAGGAGAAGGTGGTATGGAGTTACCAGAGGGTCTCGAGGAGTTCTTGCTATCTTGTCAAGACAGTATGTAGAGGCACGGATGTTCTCTGAAAATTCGGGAGTGCTTGACCACTTTTGACCTTTTGAGACGATCCAGATATGCTTGCGCGGTGGAGTGTTTTGTGCTTTGCAATGACAGCACCTCTCGAGGGTGGAAATATGGCTTCTGAATCAGAGGTATAAAGTAGACAGCAATTAAAAGGCCATTTCCCCTCCCCACCTCACGCCAGCCCAACCCCACAGGAAATCCCCCAGACCCCGAAACCGCATCCAATTTGGCAAACCAAGTTCGAAGCCCTCACAACACGGCACCTTCCGAGGCCCAATAAATCCCGCCCTATAATCTCACCAGCAGTTGTCCAAAATTACGTGCTTCTCCCCCCTGCCCTGCCCTCCAAAGCCCGCGGCTCCTAGGCCCATCCCTGCCGCCCGCTCTCCACCCCCTGCCCCGGCAACCTGGGTGACCCACCAGGTTGAAGCGGGAGAACTGCTTCTCGCTTCGCCCTTAAACCATGCCCGGCTCTCTTCTGCTTCCATGCAGCGGACCGATTTCCCCGACATGCATATGCATCCGCATCCGCAGCAAATGAAACAAGGTGGCGGCAAGCCCAAAGCAAGGCCGGGCCCGGAATTAAAGTATAAAAAAAAAAATTTTAAATAAGGGAAACCACTCTCCCCACACAAGACCAGCTGACATCTCACGTTTGCGTTGTTTTTTTTTTGTTTTTTTTTTGTTTTTTGATCCGCCGCGTAACTGCTGCCAGGATCGTCGTTCCGCTTGAGGGGAAAGTTCGGCCTGGTTCGGGCATGCAGGCGGGACCGTTTTCAGCTGTGACGAGCAAAAGACGTGGGCAGCTGGGAGCGTGAGAGTCAAGTGCGAGACTACAGTTGCAGCATATGGGCGTTGGATATAAGTAAGGAGGAAGCCTGAAGGGCAGTGGGCTATATGCGCCGATTGCTAAGGTAGGGTTTTCCAAATGATGGCCGGGTGATGCCGCGGGTGTTGATGCTGTAGCTTTTGGACAGGACGGGGTAGAAAAGGGGTTGGGAGTTTAACATATACGAGGTCTTTGGAGTGGAGAAGTTTCTCTTTTCGATCTTTTACTCTATTTGTCGCATTGTTAACACTGTTTCTACAGCTGAGGGAAGGAAACCATTTGCAGGATGTAAGTCATCTGTATCGTGTTATGGTCTCCTTGTTCTAGAAAGAGGTCGGTTCGGCTCAAGATGCGCTTCATCGCGCCCAGTACTATCATTGGAGTTGGTGACTAATGGGGACGAAGTCTGCATTGATAGGTTGGCGCTGGAAAGATCCGTGTGGTGGTGTGATGTACGTGAAGGGCTTGCGAGCAGCTTTGAAGAGGCGGAAGAAGACAGGGATAAGCCTTGCTACCGTATTCCTCGATGTATCAGAGGAAAAGGATCTGGTGCTACTACGCGTAGTCGCTACTCCTGAAGAGGGAAACGGTCAGGATATAGCTATGGTGGTCGATATTAGAGCAAGTGAGGCGGGATTGAAGAGTAGGCGATAGTGGGTTGCTTTAAGATCATCGAAACACTAGCTCGAGAGCTTACGGATGGGAGTGCAATCTTTGTACGGTTATCGTTGATCTTCGGGACGAGGACGCGCTGCTAACCTCTCGGGATAATCGACGGTGAAGTTGTGCAGAAGCCAGGGAAGGCTCGGAGCTGGTCAGAACTGAAGCCGAGAGAGCAAAAGGGTGCATATCGACTTGCACACCGGAGAAGGCTTGCTCGGTTGTATTGTTTAGGGATGCCACCGAGGATACGAAGGACGTTGTGGGCAATCACCCAAGGATTGAAGAAAGAGACAGATGATTCCCTTTCTGGGGCGGCATCCGACAGCACGGTAAGCCGGAGAATAACACATGCAATCAGGATGCAATCAGGATGCAATCGGTATATGCAATCGGGATGCAACCAGGACTTGCTCAGACGATGATTACCAGTTCCCGGATTGACCACAGCAGCCACGGAGTTGCTTCCTGCACGCACACAGCCCAATTTCCCGCCCTACATCCAATGGTTTTGTCCCGAATCAACAAAGAATCACGAGCGCTTGTCGGCGAGTCAGATATAATTCAAACCCCGGCTCGATACAACAAGAGGCACTACTGCGGTTGATCTCACTGGTAAATCTAGGATTGCTTCCTCTCCAATTAACACGTATGACTCTGTTTACGCCGGACCGGCAATCCATTCTTGTCTTAGTTTTCAGCTGACGTGCTGCATCATGTTCCACGACTCTAGATTTGTCCTCTAAAGGGAATCCTACATAAACTCCAATCAAAAATTGCAATTGCCTGGCGTGAGGAGGACAGTGCATGCTGATTGAACAAATGCTGTTTTCGAGTCAGCTACAGACAGAGCCTTCGTCTACTCCTTCCCAACCTGCCCGGTCATTAGCGCAAGGTCTTCGTTAGTTTTGCGGTCCAATGCGGATTTTAGTGCTCGCCGGGCTAAGCGGTCAGGAAAACCGCAGAGGTGAGCTAAATTCCACAACTGTTCTACCACTTATTTTGGCGGCATGATATCACAGATAAAGTGTTTCATTCGACAATGGGTTCGACGATTTGGACAAACAGTCCATTGGAGCAATAAGGATGTATTTGCAAGATTAACATACGGACAGTCTGGTCGTCAAAAACCCGATTGTGTTCTCAGCCTCGTTGGATTATTCAACGCTTGCTAAAGGGATTGAATGCGAGGTTTTACCACACTGCAGCTACTGATAGGCCGGTAACATATACCTACAGGTAAGACCAATGAGACAAATATACCAGGTAGCCTCCTTGTCGAAGTTACTCTAGTAATAAACATTATTGCTGGGAGATAAGGCAACTCCCATGATTGAAGAAAAAAAAAGCCAAGAAAAGAGGGCTTGGCAAATTGAGATATTATAGAGAATAAAATATAAAATATAGGGCATGGTGATATAAACCAGGACCCTGGGACTTTCTATTCAACCTCAGCCACGAAGCCAAGGTCTCAGCTACTACCTTGACCTTCACGGTGGACCTCTCCCAAGTATAGCTTTGATATCCGAACGAGCAAAGCTTTGCTTATCCGCAAAGATGGCAGGAGAGTGGTTTTGGAAAGTTTGCCCAACAAGAGTATGTTCATCCTCAATCACCGTACCATTCGTCGCTAGCACATGCCGATGGTAGAGCTCAGAGCTCCCCCGCACCGGAGGCGCGCCTGCTTGGATTGCGGAGAGAGAGGCTTGAATGCCAGCAAAAGAGAGGTCCTGTTCTGTGCTACCCCAACTATATGACTTGGTTTGAGAGGGTGCTGCAAGGTAGGTTGCGCTACCATTCTGTCTATTGTTCGACGAAGTACCCGGAAAGGAGGCCAAGTTTGCTTTGGTCCAGCCACCTATGCCGAATAATTGTAGTTCGGAAGGGAAGGCTAGTTGACCGACCATTTGGACGTTTTTGCTCCTGTCCATTGTCCCGGCAATTGTATAGTTACCACCAGCTTCCGTGGCGTATAAAGAGTGAACACAAAGAGGGTATCCATAGACTTTGGAATATCCATTTGAAGAGACGTCGATGCCATTGGTCTTTTGATTGGTGACTTGAGCATTGCCTTCGTCGGTAAAATTGCCGTAATTCGAATAGCTCAATGTCTGCTGCCACGATGCGATATGAGGACCTTGCGAGGTTTGGATTGTCGAAGTGAATGATAGGCGACGTTGAACTTGGACATAGTAGGCCAGAGTTGTGTTCGTTCTATTAGCAATGGCCCCAACAGACGATGACATATGCAGGGTAGGGGGCGGGACAACCTGAACGGGATCAGAGCCTGTGGTGACCCAACCACTGGAATCAAGCCACAAGAAGACCTTTCCAGTAACGACCCAGTATGACCCGACAGTGTGGGTAAGCGCACCGTGGCCACTCCCATCATCATTAATTCCCACAACGCGAATTTCGAAAGTGTGCTCTTTCCCGTCGCAGAGCAAAGGCAGGAAGGCTGATATATCAATCTCATCTTCTCGAAGGTCGAAGGCATCGAGGCCGACAATAGGACGCCAAAGGCCAGGCACCACTCCTCCGGTGAAGATAACCGGGAATGGCCATGCCACACCAGCCAACATTCCATCAATGTAAAGCTGCAATTCCCGAAATGGAGAGTATCCGTAAAGTGCAGTGACATTAGGGAAGGTCTTAGTATCTGAAGAGAGTACGTTGCTCCACCAGAATTCCTCGGTTGATTGTCCACAAGCCGCAATTGAGAAAACTGCTTTCTTGACATTCCGTGGAAGCGTGAGCGTACTTGTGGCATTTTGTGAAGGGACCATAAAGGCGCTCGGGCTATCCAATGCTGACTGTCGAGTGGAGATGGGTAAAATTACGTCAGCTGGTGCAGTTGTCTCATCCTCCACAAAGAAG
Source organism: Cenococcum geophilum 1.58 (assembly GCF_001692895.1). NCBI lineage: Eukaryota > Fungi > Ascomycota > Dothideomycetes > Gloniales > Gloniaceae > Cenococcum > Cenococcum geophilum. The sequence continues at coordinate 825,729 of NW_027137582.1, read as the reverse complement.
GTAGCAGTCAAGGTAGTGTTGAATGATGCTGTGTATGTGCTATCAATCAAGTTCCCGAGGTCGAAAATAATTTTCTGCGGCTCTTTGAACAGCACTAGATAGTTGCTCATATCTTTGACATATGTCCATTCAATTCCAGTTGCGGTGGGTTCTGCAGTAGACGTGCGAAAGACCTCCGTGTCATTGAAATACATCAGGCCTAGTCTGTCAAATTGGCGACCTGCAGAGGTGACGGTGAAGTTGAATGTGATCCTGTTGAATTCGCAACTTGGAGGGGTATATTCACCTGTTGGACTAACATCAGTAGCATTCCCTTTAGAGAGAATTGGCAGGGGCCAAGAAGGCCGCCACACGTTTAATATGGGATCAAGTAATAAGTAGTAGTCGCGTTAGGGCTTAATAGAAGGGACAATGACATATATAAGGAGCGCAAGAAGGTTCCGTGACTGCATAAGGCAAAAGTGGACGACAGCCGACAACGTGCTGAAGTAACCAGCAAAGTGGAATGTGGAATGGCGGTAGTAACAGAGAGCCTGACCGTTACTCACCAACATAGGGATGTCCATAGCTGAAAGCAAAAGGGTGCACCATCAAAGTCTGTTTGCAAGTCGTATCCGCTGGACTCAACATCGGAGGGGAAACTTGGAAGACCTCAAGCAATGACCAGTACAGGTTCGGTGCACAACTGGCGAAAATCCTGGATGACAGCAGTTCCGGCTGACCGGGAATCGCTAGAAAGGCGAAAACGGAGTAGGAAAGCGAGATTAGTATTAGGATAGAGCATATCAGCGGTCGAAGTATTTTGACGACCTCTGAGTGCCACCGGAGCGTTTTCCCGATGTCCTCAACATGCATTGCTTTGTCCCCACGATCAAATGAAACCGGAAATACAAGACCGCCATCCTGCTCTTGTGTGGACACCAAGGTACTCAAGCTTTGTGGGTCTCCACCTCTGGAGAACCCGGATATTCTCAACGGAATTCCACTAACGCCATTGCTGGAATGCACCTGTCGTCCCAAAACCATCTTGACACCTTTCGAAATGTCCAGTAAACACGCTCGCACAAGCTAAATCAGAAAACTTTCGACTCCTATTGCGACGTGAGCTGGTGGGTGTCGGTGACGCTTGGTGGTGAATTTCAAACCTTGAAAATGCTTCAATTTCAATTGCACTTGAGGGCGGCAGAATAAATCAATCGCTCATGTCAACGTCTTGCGGGTCTCCCTCGTAGTGATCCCAAAAACGCTGCACCGCCCTTTGGGTGATGTCGGAGGATTGAAATCGCGCGCGGAAGTAGTTGAAGAGGGCGAACTCGTCCTTAGAGAGAATGTAGGTGTGCGGCTGCGCGTGCAGACGTGCCCAAACTTCTCGTAGCGCCTTCTCAAGATAGCTCGAGATGACAGGATCGACGCCGCCTTCGCTGTTTCGTGCGATGTCCAGGGCTCTCTGGATGGTGAGGTAGCCGTAGCTGTCTGTGTCTGCGCCACTGTTGCCACCCATGCTTGGTGTTGTCGCGTATAAACACTTCGAGATAAATGCGGGGGACGCTAGTACGTCGAGGGAAGGAGCGAGGCTTGACAAATGGGAAGGTGTTCAAGTCGAGAGGGCGAGCATAGCAGGGAGGAGTGCATTGCAATATATAATTGCAGAGATGAGATCAACCCACGTGGAATAGCAGGCAGATTCCGAGCAGAAAGGCATGCATAGGGCCGAGAAGGTGGCGCCTGCTCAATACCCACAAATAAGCTCATAATGGGTAGAGAGCAGCCTCAAACCGTTGGCTCCGGATGTTGGCAACCGTTTTTGGCAACCGTTTTTGGCGCCGTCAAATCCGAGCGAAGGGCTGTGCGGTGAAGTCCACGGAAATAGCAGCTTTGCAACACCTCCCTTGCGTGACAGGGCAATGCCTTCGCGGTCTCTAGGGCACGGGTGTCGGGGCGACTGAGATGCAAAGAAAACAAGATGTTAGTGGGCTAGGTTCAAACCCAGGGCAACATGCAGGAAGCTGCTCTGGTCGAGGTAATGCCCTGTCCAAACTGCTGGAACAATGGAACGATCCATTTTGGGCCAGCTTTTGGGGTAGCTTGGGGGGGGGGCCTGCGGTTTGCAAAGCATATCTAGCCACCTAGCTATCCACACGCCTACCCCAATCAAGCCTCCTGATCAGCCGGCAAGGAGTGCTTTAAGTCTGGGTACTTGAATAATGGCCGTCGTAAGCAGGGACAGCAGCTTGAGCAATGGGTTTGACTCGCGACCACTGCTGTTGCAGGGCTGGGAGGCTAAAAACTTTGTTAGATATAGGTGGTGGAATCCCAGCAAAGAGGTAAGTTTCGGCTCAGGGAGTTCTCAGGCCGGCAAGACCAGCACGACCAGTGCGCCTGCCGGGGCTGCCCAAGGGAGCATTCACGATTGATGAAGTCTACAATGGCCTTCGTATGCACTGTGGCGGGCGTAGGAGCCAGGATAGCGTTGCGGCCAACGTGCGGCAGGGGAGTTTCCAAAGTCTGGCGCTCTCCCGCCCAGTTCGGCATCATCCCACTCTGCCGTCAGCCTGTCAAGGATGACCAGGGAGAACTGGAGAAGCGCAAGGGCATTGGCACAGGATGGGAAAGGTGCGCAAAGGAGCGAACCGAGAGTTCGGACGATGTCAAATCCAAATAGGCTAATGAACGCTACCAGACAACTGCTAAACTACTGCTAAACTGCTGCAAGGCCGGCTGTGTCCGTAGAAAGTCAAACCGCATTGCTCATGGGCCCCTTGACCGGTTTGCGGAGCTCCATTACTCGCGCGACCTAGACCTCGCCGACCTCTCGCCCACTCACCTGACCTGTGGAGCGCGCGAGAGAGACGATGAGATACAGCGGCAACGCCGAACCTCTTCAGCATCCTGATATTTGCTCACGAGTGCATGGGCCTATGTGTCTGTGTGCCCTGTGTGTCTGTATGGTACCCATGAGTGCCCAATGTGTGCCAATGTGTGCCAGCGTGTGCCAGCGTGTGCCAATGTGCGCCCGTGCTTTGAGTGTGTAAAATCGACTTGCTTTACAGGCGCTAAGCAAAACCTCGACCTTCGTCTGGCACTGGCTATCTTGCTATTCCGATGCGCCCACTTCCAAGCTTCCTCAACTGGCAATTGGCAGCGGAGCAGAACGTCTCCCTAGTTTTCTGATTGGAATGCGCTTTTCTGGTCACATCTCTGGGCATACGCAACCGTGGGTTAGCACCATAGCCGTTCGTGATAGCGACTTCGAAGGATTTTAGGCTGCTTATACAAGCTCGGCATGAGATCGTCGTCACGGCACATGGGAGCTAAGGACCTCCCCAACGCCCACGATAGGATGCCTGAAAAAGCCAAAACCACAAAAAAGATTCAGGACCTCAATGTTTCAAGCGCTTACCATTAGAGCAGCAACTTCGAACGTCCTAAGGCAAGCCACGGCTGTCAATCGTAAGATGCTCATCGTGAGATGCCAATCGATCTTTTATCCGCTTTGCATCCTGGGGGGATCACAAGTCATATGTATGGGCGGCGATCCCTTTTTCGTTGCGTCTCAGTCCATGGTCAGATTTGGTCTCACAAATGCGGCCACGGGGCTGAACAGCACGTTGTGGCGGTCGGCGCAAAAAGGCTTGAGCCTGCATAAACAGCCTTATATCGAGGAGCTTGCATTATTACCGGGGCGTTACCGCTGACACAGGACCAAGGCACGCCTAACTTCGTACCATTTAACCCAATGCTGCGTCCTGCTACTAGTCAGGACCGAGACGGTCCGGCGGCCTCTGCTATCCCTCGCACCGATAAGTGTGTCAACAAATGCGGCCCGTGCACGCGATCAAAAGAACTTCAACTTTCTCGTGTCAAGTAGTAAATAGATAACTTTATCAATCACCAAAATAGTGCACAACTATGTATCCAATGACGTAGGCCTTGCGCAGCCTACTCAATATGCTATTTCTAGAGATTGGGTCGCGAATAAACCAAAATAGAGGTCTATATACAAAATATACTGATATTTCAGTATATTTGCGGCTTCATTTGAGAGCTTTGGTGATGCGGCAGAACGATTGACCGCCTACAAATGCGCCTTATTGATTGGTGCGCACAGGCCAGAATTTATTTGACGCAGTTATCGGCGCAAGGGATAGTCAGAAGTGGAACCTCTCCTGAGCTAAGTAAATGCAACGACATGAGCTATTCTTTTCCAAAAGCCGCGCCTGCCGGACGTCCTCGTAATGGCTGTGGGACTGTGCTGTCGGCCGCACATTCTCTCTCTATCTCTATGTGTTCTTGCCATTGGCTCGATATTGCCTGATACGTCGGCTGAGTTTGCTCGGAGTTGCTTGGGATGCCATGCCTACTGCAATTTTCTTATCGAAAACGCATTGTCCGTCAACGCTCTGTTCTGGGAGCTGCCGCCCCCCCCAGCCTCGAGCTCCTCATGACCAAAGTAGCGGTCATGAAATCCACATGACTGATGAGCGAATTCAGGTGGTTATGCCTAGTTGGTGATTTTGTGCAGTTGACAGGATGGGATGAACCTGGTGCAAGGTGCGGAAGTGTCTCGGCCCGTGGCACCCCTGTCGACTAGCATTTTTCTGGGAGATGGAACTGCTCAATGAAACAGCCATGCCAGTCGCAGCTCCCTACCGCTGTTGACGCCTGATCCGTCTCAATTATTGTACACGTACCGACTCTCAATTTGTTCTCTCTCTTGCAGCACCAGTGTCTGCTGGCCATGAAGAGTGCCAGCTTATTGAGGCAGCCTGACCTCATCCGGAACCTGTTGCATAGGACCGCCGCACCACCCCCCACGCCTCTAAAATGGAGGACTTTCTTCACCTCCACCAGGCCTGTCTTTTCCAAAACCAAGGCGTCTCAGAGCCTCGTGTTCCGGGCAGGACGCCTGCCTTCCAAATCATGGCATCTCATGACACGGAAATTCCGCTCCATCCGTTTCAATAGCTCGCAAACACCCCCAAAGCCCAACCCCACACCTCACCTTGGGAGTCCAGAGCCATCCCCGTCCCTAACACAAAGACTACGGAAGCTGTCTCGAGAGTACGGATGGTCAGCCTTGGGAGTTTATATGACGCTGTCAACGCTGGACTTCCCGTTCTGCTTCTTGACCGTGCGGATGTTAGGAACAGAACGGATAGGACGTTATGAGCATGTCGTCATCGAAGCATTCTGGAAAGTAGTGCGAGTGCCGTTTCCGAACCTGGGGAGACATAATGAGGCTCAAGAGGCGCATATTGGAGAAGGGGTTGGGGAAGCCACAGCTAGGGAAGGGCAATTGGGCTGGAGTGGTGAGGTTGAGAAGGCTGATGCTAAAAACAAGGGGTCTGAAGCAAGTATGTGACCTGTATGAAATCTGTTGTTGCTTGTTATGCTAACAGTGATTTTCAGCAATCTGGACTCAGTTGGCATTGGCCTATGCCATTCACAAGTCCTTCATCTTCATTCGAGTGCCATTGACGGCTGCGGTCACACCAAAGGTGGTCAAAACACTGAGAGGATGGGGTTGGGATATTGGGAAGAGGAAACCCAAGTCCACATGAAGCAGACTTTCAAACAGCATCTGAAGATACCGCAATGGGCGCACCCAAGCATACTGTAACATACGGGCTCACTGCTTAGGGCTAGACTTCCTTCCTCGTAGATCGGCGTCACCCGCATTTCCATATTTAAGGTTGGTGTATATATACAATGGGAACACTCACATCCGGTGTACAAATGTTAGACGGGTGGTGTATTTTTAAGCATACAGGTGGCGCATTGGGCGGAATACAAATACCTTGGCCGCGCTCAGAATTGTTCAAATAGGTCTCCAGTGTGCTTCCTACGTGGGGAACTAGCTAAACTCAATAGTCGGAAAGATGCTTCTCACCAATGGGAACAGCAGGCTTCGCTTCCTCCCGTATGCATCATAATTCCTCATGCCACTTCACAAACGTCAACGCCTCTCGTGCGGGTCTCTTAGCGCAGCCTACAACGACCGACCACATCGGAACCAACTCCGAACCTGGAAGAGTGGAAACTTAAAGCAAACTTCAAGTCAGGGGAAGAAAGTGTGCTCCCCATCCTCGGCTGTCAATGCTTCATCCATACGGTTCCCTTCCCGTAGCCGCTAGTGGTACGACTCCTCTGACTGCGTCCATTGTCCCTAGTTCCGGATTATTGCCGCTGGATGGCTCGTTCATGATAGTCTGCGTGGACCGTCACGCCATCTGATAAACTGAGATAAAGTTTGAGCGGTTTCCGCCACCATCTCGAACATCATCCGCTAAATTAGCACTCGATCTGCCGGGCCATCCATTCCGCTCTATTGCACCCAATGATTGTTCATGCATTCTGTAAACAAGGCCTAAAAAGGAAAAAAGAAACTAACAAGAATTACGCGTCATGCTGCATATTTCCAACTCCTGACCGCTATGCAAATACTCTATTACCGGAACGCCATGCCTAATTTTCTTTTAAAAAAACCAAAGTTTTATATCCGTAGAGCCGGCCGTCGTGAAACATAGGATTTAAATTATCCCCGTGAGAGCAGCAAGAAAAGCAATAAACAGCGTCATGATTGGAGGGCCTCCGAATGACTGCGTCGCGAGAGAACTAGTTCCACAGCATTTGCGATTGTAAGTAACGTTGTTTGCTTCAGCGGCAACTGCGAAGACAGAGCCGTTGAAACTGCCGATGTTATAGTAATCGACAAGAAGGAAGTTCGGAGGGCGGCCCCAGTCAGCTAATACGAGTTAGTGAATTAGTTTCTTTGTTATTGAAACTAGAGGAGGCAAGAGTTTCTGCTAGCCGACATGCTTCATCGTGACTCAAAGTTCCTCGAAGAATTCGGATTCTAGAGTTCTCTGGTGATGTGCAGGCGGTGCTCCGAATTTTTACTTGCGGTTTTTTTCTACTGACCTGTACATTCGTTGCTCATGAGCCCTAAACTCCCCGTGCCGTTTAATCCGTTGGTTACATTCAAATCAACAATGTTGGGGATTAGAAGGTTGAACGATCCAATAGAGACCTCAGTGTTAAGATTATGGTTTGCAATATACAACCAATCGAAACTCGAATTTCTGCTCAAGTTCGGCGGACGTTGTACATCGCACGGAAAGCTGATGTTTGTCGGTGAGTATGGCGTCTCCCACATCTGAGTAAACTCGTCCAGGATATACGGCACAGCGGTTTGGTTGGCATTGTAGTCCATGAAGATAACAACTCGCTTCTGGGTGACAATCATTTCACCTAAAGAGGGCCAATCCTCCAGTCTCATGGGTATCTTAGGAGGATAATAGAGGTACGGAGCAAGACCTGAGTTCTGGATTGGCTCAACATACGTTTCAGCTGTAATATTCTTTACTCCCTCTGAGTTTGTCATTGCGTAATTCGCATTACCAATCAAAATCGTCACTACGTCGTAAGGGTTATCACGGACCCAGGCTGCAACTTCCTCGAGATAGTCTTGGACGGTGCCAGCATTAAGCAGATCGCAGCTTGTGTGGCAGAAGTATAAAGTGCCATTGACATAATGAGCCTGCCCTTGAACTAGAAGCATATCATCGGTCAGTGACTCAACTAGACTTGCTCAAAGCTTTGATACATGTACTTACGCATACGAATACCATCGTTGAGCTGAGTAGTCACATCTAGCACCTGGTTGCTTGCAGCATTGTTCTTGACTGAGAATGGAGAGTTGTGAGCACAGACTTCGGTGATATTGGAGTATTTTCGGGTGCAGAATTCAGGATAGTTGTTGCAGGGTTGAGTGTTGGTAGGTTGTGCAGAGGTCGTTGTCGAGCTAGCTGTCATATTGTTGCTTATAGTTGTAGACCCGCCTCCTCCAACCAACATAATGACCGAATTTGTTGAGGAAGATGCTGAGCCGGTGCTATTTGCTTCTCCAAAGCTACTAGACATTCCAGACATTGTACCGATGCCTGATGAGGAAGGAACCGTAATCGTGGAAAGGACAGAGACATAGGTAACTTCCGAGCCAGTAGGAAGGGCATCGGCGCCAGTGATCGTTCCCGTAATGGTAACCACGGACTGGGCCGCAGCGAGACTGCTGAGCCAGAGGAGAGCGAACAGCATACTGGACTGATCCTCAGGACTCAGCAGATACAAGCGTTTGCAGTGCTAGAATGGTGGAGATACTCCAGCGAGTATTGCTTCATAGAACCACGCGGCAGATATTTCCTAAAGGGTATTCTTAAATTAGCGTCGTCGAAAAAGCCCTGTACATTGAGGGTCTTGCGTGGGCCTACTGTGGTTGTGTAAGAGATATCGAATTAAGAGTTGAGGAATAAATTTTTCATTCAAAGAGGAGGCAGAGGGGGTGTAGGATACGAAGAAACCATAGTGCATGTTTCCTTTAAGAGCAAGGTAAAGCCATTGATCTCATGCTGCGGATTTGGGCCACGCGTCAAGGATAGACGAATGCGAGCGCGTTTATCCCCGTTAATCCGGCCACGCTATTAACTAAAGATAAAAGAGAAGTATAAATATGTTCATTAACAAAGAAAATGAAAATGAAGCAGCAGACAACCAGTGAGATCTTAATTGTTTATCTGCCCCTTCCCGTCGGGCACCGATCGAGCAAAGATGCATTTAAACTTTTGATGCTCGATGACGTGCAGGCCCACCTTGGGCGCCAAGCTTACATGTGCCAATCACGAGCTTATAAGCTTTACAGCTAAATAGCCTCGCAAAATCTTGTACGACGACTATGCCTAGCTATGTGCGAACGAAATTAAATATCGCTCGAAATCTTACAAGAGGCAATTTTTCCATTACATTCATATTTCATACAATGGTGGAAGTACTTAAAGACATGTCATTAGGAATAGAACCTTTTGCCAAAGAAGATGTGGAAGGGATCATTCTTGTCTAGAACAGTCGGAAACTCGATCCACCATCTTCTAGCTGTTGAAGCTCCTTTTTCAAAACATCCGCTTTGAATTTCTGAAACGCTTTCTCAATCCTTGCTCTAGTCTCCGGATCTTTTATGATTGTTCTTTTAGCAGAGGCCGAACCTGTGAGGAAGCCTGTTTCGCCTCCCAAGAATAGCCCTCCTATAGAAAAGAAGAAGTATGTGGCAGCGTCACCAAGACGCGTTGGTTGAAGGTGTAGAGTAATGTCGGGTATGGGTTCTGAAACAAGGCATTACAGTCAGCTTTTAAATTAGAGATGGCATCCGGGGGCATTCTTAGGCATCTGTGGAAGCATTGCAGAGGAACGAAGTTCGTACCAGTCCTTCCATCCACAAATTGTACGGCGGTGGGTTTCTCCATTGCGCGAAACGCATTGAAGATTGCATTACGCGTAGTATGTATCTTGTAGGCCAGGAAAACACCTAGGCCAAGACCAACAAGAGAACCAATTATAGCATGTCTGGATACTTTCCTTGCAGCGGCCTCGAGAGTATCACGATCGGATTGTCGAAGACTAAGGATAGTATCAGCAAAAAGGTTCAGGAATATTATTGGAAAATGCTTGCCGTACTCGTGTTGAAGATGCTCGTCAGCTAGGCGTCGAAGGTCTTCGCTTGCACTCTTCCTAAGAGCAGCTAATGATTGTGAAGACATGGTGTGGTGAAATTGGAATACCCAATTGACAACTGCGAGGTTAAGCAGAGAGGTTGATAAGCCTGTCAAAGCTGAGTCTTAAGCTTTTCAAGCAACCCACGACTCGCATTGAAGGTCATGATAGCTAATTGCCTTGTTGGCACCGTAACACCAACGTCATGAGCTCCTCGGAACTTTCGGAGTGTTGGAGGGGAAGACGAGAACGGAGAGTCGCTTGGTTTGCTTGCTGAGCTACACCTAATCCGAGGAAACGTTTTCTCCATACGCAAATATTTTGAACCATTTGCTTTCCGGCGTAGAACATTCTGACTATTCTACTCAAGGAATTTAACCACCTTACATATCTATTTACTTTTTTTTCTAAAAAAAAGAAGTAGCTATGGAAGCCTTCACCACAATTCTTATAACACAAATCTGTGAGCAGCCTAATTAGGACTAAAATGAGAGATAGGATTCGCACTCTGTTGTTCCTAGTTCTTTGGGTTTGCGGGGATTGCCATTTTGATTTCATTGCTGCATACCTCATACCAAGATCATTATTTCATATATTCTCCACTATGAATACAAATGTGGTCGCATTTCCATAGTCTTTCAATCATAGCACCTTCCGCGACACCTTATTTTATTTGGCATTTTATGAACTTCCCACTTTATGATAGACAGCCCCATCAACAGTTTGAGCAGCATATATAACCCTTTTAGTCCAATCCGTCATCGGATCCAACGGTACTACATCCTTTCCAACCTTATTCCCTTCCCCGAATTCGTGGAGAGCGAGGAAACTCGGCGCATCATCTGCTATCTTGCCATCCTTTACCTGAAACCCAAGTCGGAAACGCGTGGTGCGTTTCCAGCCAGGTTGCTCGGACATTTGTTGGTTGTGTTCGTCGCGGTACCAGGAGTCCAGGTCGGCGGCACCACCACGGGCAGGTTCTATGGCTGCTGAGATGATTGTAGGAAAAACGTCTATATGCGTTCAGCAAGGAGGCTAAAAGGATTAAAGGATCAAGTTGTTTAAAATATTTGAATCACGATGTTGATTGATGGAAGATGAGATATACCGACCTTCAGGCTGCTTCTCCATTTCAAATAACTGAACCAACTGATAAAGCCGTGTCTCGGATTCCACGAATTGGTCAATTAGGCCAGCATCAGGAAGTGTATCGCTTTCCTTCTTTGCACTTTTATACTCATCCGACTGTAAGAAAGCTAAATCTGGCACTTCGTAAATAACCAGATTTGGCTTTCCATAGTCCGGATTCGCAGCCTGCCAGCGCCAAGCCGATCTGATGCCGCTAGAAGCAACCATCCCAGGAATGTGCACTTCATCCCACCATTTCTCAATAGTGGCCTGAGAGATTTGCGAGGAGTCTCGGAGCTTGAAGAATGTGAAGATTATGCCCGGGCCGGAGAGAGACGGAACGTTGCTGAAAGGTTGCGCAGTGCTAGCCATTGCCAAGAGAAAGTGGGCATATGTGACAGTTGATTTCGATAAACTGGGTCCAGTAAAACCAACGCTTGCTTTGTTTGATATACTCACTCCGCATCCGATGCTTACCCGCAGATCAGGTGATCATTCGCGTGTGCTTGGACCTGCCGCTCGAGGTCATTGGAGACAATGCATGCTATTTTGAAGTTGAGAATGATAATATAAATGGTGGCCCAAATATGGAACGTTTATTAGCTCATTGGATACGTGTTGAAAAATGGGGCTTCGCGAGTGGTAAAACACCGAGTCACGTGCAGCAGTTTTTCCTTGCTTCATCTCAAATGTGCAAACCATTTCCTTCCATCCAACATCAACTCCTCCTATTATCCTCAATTGAATTCGCCGATGTACAGCATATTTCTGTGTTCTGCCACTCCTTCTGGGTCTCCATTCGCTTAGCACCGTTCATTCTCATGAGTACTTTCCTCTTTCCATTTCACTCTACGCTATTGCTCGAAAGTTTTGGGCGACAAGAGCTGCAGAAGTTGAAACCTTCATTACTTTCTATACGGTTTTGACATTATCATGTATATGAAATATGCGTATCGCCTGATGGGTTAAATAACTCTATTCATCAGTTCAATTACCCAAAATCCCACCATTTCTCTCATGCATCATCTTAACTTGCGTCGCATCCACTTTCCTCTTTCGGCTGTAAGGATGTTGTGATGGCTCGCAAGAATCTCACAGTGGCAGACTTGAAGGCTCTGCTCATGCGCATCGGCAGTCCGACCTCGGGAAGAAAGCCTGTACTTGCAGCACGCCTGACTCAGGACCTCCGAGTACCACGCCTGCCACTGTCGTCTAAAAACGCTGCCTCGCGAGCCAAGTCCGGAAGGGCCCAGATAAGAAACCACAAGGAAAGTGCACGGATTCTGAGTATCGACATGGGGGTCAAAAACTTGGCATTCTGTGTTGCAGATGCGAGCATGCAGTCACGCGCTGGGCAGTCAGGGAAGAGCGAGTCCGACTCAGAGGCGAGGCAAGTGGAGGCGAAAATGCATACCATTGCCTGGCGCCGTGTGGATGTCATGCACGAGATGGCGGAGGCCAATGCAAGACATCAACTTCCGATCGGCGACCATGCTGTGGCACAAGACCGATTCCATCCCGAGCCTAATCTTGAGGACTCTTTCCACCCACGAGTCCTAGCACGCGCAGCTCATGCGCTCCTTACTCGTGTTTTACTGCCGTATAAACCGGACATCATCCTCATTGAGCGGCAAAGGTACCGCTCTGGCGGTGGTGCCGCGATTCAGGAATGGACGGTCAGAGTCAATATGCTCGAGAGTATGTTGTGGGCAGTCTTAGAAGCATTAAAAGGAGAGACATGGAATCTGCCGTCTCCAAGCAATACCGAAGATGCAGGTCAACCCCAAGTTTTTGATGTCAGTCCAGCACGAGTCGGCACATTTTGGATTGATTCGCTAGATGAAGAACACGATGCTAGACGACCCGCTACCTCAATTCAGGCATTCGAGCTCGGGCCCAAAGGCGAAGCTAGCGAAAAGGCATGTGAAAGCGTCGCTGCTACTCGTAAAATAAGCGCAACCAAAGTGAGAAAGAAAGACAAAATCCAACTTGTGAGATCTTGGCTTTCACATACTCCGTACTCCTCCAAAACCGCAAGAGCAGGCAGTGACAAAGAACAAGCCCAAGAGAACAACGCCCCTATCACGTTCTCCTTTGCTCCTGAGGCTGAGGAGACGAGGGAAGCATTATGCATAATAAGGTCTAACACTAAAAGGTCAAAAATCACGAACAAAAATATTGCAAAGACTGGTGATGTTCGCAAACTTGACGACCTCGCCGATTGCTTCCTGCAAGCTGCTGCTTGGGTTGCGTGGGAATGGAATAGGTTGGAGATACAACGAGAGGGTATGGGGAATATACTCGGCTCACCGGCTTCTGATAAAGATAAGTCCACAACGATGAAGGGGAAGACGACGGAGACGAAGACAACTGAGAGAACGAAGGCGAAGAGGACAACAGCTAAGGGGAAGACAACCAAGAGTAATATCAAAGAAGGGAAAACAAAATAATATTACCACCAGATTTGTCGGTGAAAATAATCCAAGACTTAAGACAACCATATGAAAGGAGCCAGTGCCCGAGAAAGTGGTTTACGACTGGACTTGCGCGGCAGAACAGCGGCAAACTGTCAATCAAGGAAGGCTATAAGTATCAGTTGGTAGATCCTATGCGTCCAGGGATGCATCAGTGAAGGGCCCTTAAAGGAAAACCCAGGCAATCCACTGTTGATTCCAATCGTGATACGGAAATTAGGTTACGAGCGGCTAACTGGAAAGGACCATAAGCACACCATTGCTTTTCTTGCCCCTATTTTGATGCTTCTTAGCTGTCACAGAAGAAGCTATCTTCACAAAGGTTGACAACATTCTAAATATAGATATTTTGATTGTATCTCTCTAGGCTTTTAGCTAGATACCTTCATGCATCATATAAATTCATCAGTTGAACCGGAATAAACCAGCAGCATGCCCAGACGAAAAGAAGATGCAAGGTGTTACCATGATTATTTCGTCTTGGCCATTCAGACGTTCGCGTCGTCTCATAAGAACATCCTAGTGCCATTACCGTAGCCCAAGAAGTTTTCCCACCCATAACCGGATTAACGCCGCTTTTAGTCGAGGATCAGAACCAATTCTGATGTAATGATAATCGTGAACCAGACGTGAACCAATTAGAAGAGCCGTCTAGCATTTTGTGAGGGAAGAGAAGCTTGCATCTCCTAGAACCTATGTTATGGGAATTTAATCGTCGAACCAGTGACCTCTATCGATATTGCCTTCGAGGACCTGACGGCGGACCCAAAAGCCGTGATAACTCGAGTAGTCTGGAAAATGTATCGTTAGCATATACACTCAAGCCTGAATTTGTATCCTATTTCTTTTGTCGTCCGGAACGTGATACGTTTGTCATATGTTCTGGGATGATGTGACCGAAGGGTCCCAAGATAATTTTTTCGACGAGTTGCGCAAACAAATATGTTCAAGGGGAAAGGCATACCTCGCTCGCCTGTAATTCCGAGTTGGCCGGCCACGTTGACATAGCCTTCTGAGTTAACAGTACCGCCCTTCGCAATCTTCTTGATCATATCCTCGTCACCAGCCCACGGAGTACGACAAAATGGGCAGGTTACAGCACCAGATCCGTTCTTAGCGGCAGCCCACTTCTCGAAACAGTGCATGTGAATATTATTACCGCAAGCGGCTTTGCAGTAAACAATCTGTTCTTTGCCCTCCTCAAATTCCATACAGCAAATGGGGCAGTCGTCCTCGATAGGTTTTCGATTACCGTCGCTTGATGCGTCTGAGGAGTCGGCCGATGGAATCGGGGGAGCTTTGGCGAATATCTGACGCAATTCAGAGGAGATGAAAGCCAGTTGATAGGTAAGTGATTCTGGAGCTCTAAGAACACGAGAGAGAACCTAGTTCGGTTAATGGCGGATTACATTTCGGAGTGATGGTAGACGACTCACATAGACAATATGTTTGCACTGATGGCCTTTCTCCGCGTACGGACAGGTGCAACCAGGCGTCTTATTGATAGTCACGGTGTATATGTTCCCGGTAGTGCCAGCAATGTCCACTGCCTCCTCTGGGATGTCTTCAGTTCCGCCGCGGGTACGGGCAATAACAAACATCCTCTGCGTCAAGGCACGTTCTTTGATTGTGGTGAAGGACTGAGGGGGTTTTGTTCGCCATCTGAATGTAAATTAATTGGTGTCTCTCGCAGGTCATTGGGAGACTGACTTTCTCAAGCGCTTCTCTTCGTCCGTATTTCTTAGACTTTTCTTCGTCTTCTTCGCCTTCTGCGGATTACCCTCCCCCAACTCGTATTCACCACTTAAGCTCTTTGACATGGCCGTGCCCTTTGCGTTCTTTCCAAGAAATATGACCTCGTCGTCGGGGCTACCCTCAGTTATAGTCGTACGAGCGGACTTGCGTTTGCGTTTGTTTGACTCCATCAACTGTGGAGGTGCTTCAATCGGTTGCGCAGCATACGTAGTTGGATCGGGAGCACCCATGTTGTTGGCAGAGAGCTGCAACCCAGGAATTGATGAAGTCAAGTGAGGTTGGGTGAAGCAAGGGTGTTGGATGATTGAAGTGTGTGACAAGAGGGACCGTCTTATCGATAACAAATGAACTTCTCGCAGTGAAGCGTCACTTCATTAGAAAGTGTCTTTCTCTTGAAATGCGCCAAGCACCTTTCTAAGAAAGAAGAAAGGTAGTGGTCGTGTAGATGTCCTTGTGCTACTTGTGAGTGAGCTGAACTCACGCAGTAATATTTCTCTGCTGAAGTCGCTTCCTCAAGTGACCATTTCCTTCTCAATAATTCTGATGCCCTACACCTATATCCCCTAACCCGTTGAGGCGCAACGCCAAGCTGGCTCGTGCATGAACGCCAGTGTCAGATATATGTGTAAACACCGCGACTTTATTAGCAAAATTATGTACCCAAAATGCCACGAACATTCTCTAATGATATCAATCTTGTAAAGAAAATTAAATATACGGTTCCTCCTACCAAGAAGGTGAAATCGGCAATTTAAATAACCTTAGGTTGTTGCAGCTCTTATCACATAGGCTCGAACGAGAGCCTCTTATTGGCTAGATCCCTATGGATAACGTAGTGCCAGAAGCAACGGGTTAACGGATACTCGTCTACAGCAATCCTTTTTTTACGATCTGATAGAAACGCGGGTACCATGAATATTACGATTCTCCGGCAAGCTCATTTCCCAATACAACGCATGCCTTCTCCTTGGACCAGTCATTTTGCGATCGGATTGATCTATTGGTCCTCCTGTCTCACGTTTTGGAATTCCCCTAATGATCCAGAACGAACGACGCAATTACTGTGTTGGATAGCAGTGACCTATCTGTGAGTCCAAAATACCTTATTAACATCACAATACCCTCAACCAGCGGCACCAATTGGGGGGGCCGAAATATTCCAGCTTGCTTGACACATTAATGAAGTTTGATCTATAGAGGACTGTATGACTTCGAACAATAGATTGATGTACAGAAACTCCTCTCTAGCTAGACACTTGCTTTTTTTTGCCAAATCCAAAACGCCTCCTTACCGTCGGCTTTTCCGAATTGCCATTTATAGCGTAAGCCTTTTCATTTCCCCTCTTTCTGCCAGTCTTGACGTCTCGTCTGCTGGCACAACAGCAGCACAATCCCGTTTGAATCAACCAAGCAAATATTGAGAAGGCCGAGGCAACCCACATAAAGGCAAACATTTTGTTCCCAATTGACGCCCCAATGTTGACCTCCGCCACGCTGCCGATGACGTTTCGGAATATGATAAACATGACAGTTGCAGTTACGGAAGCAGCCGTCGTAAACAGGGCCGCCAGGAAGGTAAAGATTGCAATTGGGAAAGCTGCCCAGCGCGAGAATACGGACAAGGGCGCGAGGAAGATCAGGGCGGCGGAGAGGCAGGCTCCAGTAAGGAAGAGGCCAAACATAACCTGCGAGGCAATCTTGATGAGGTTCAGGATGTCATTGATATTAGCAGGGAGTGCAACTGTGAATCTTCCATTAGTTAAACGTTAAGGGTTTTGATATCAGTGTCACTCACTTGATGCGCCTGCGAGAAGCTCATTGCGTAAAATCTGAACAGGGTTGAACCAGTATAGCGTGTGAGGCTTTGAGCAGTAGGTAACGCCCTGTCCGTTATACCCTTCACAGAAACCCCATAGTCCTACTTGGTAAAAGTCGTGTAGGCCTAGTGTCTGGGCAATCGAGTTGATCAGAATGGAATTGGGCACTGAAGCTGGCACAATGTGGCTGAGGTCGAGCTTTATGAAGTAGAAGTTCCTGATTACGGACTTGTTGTAAGTGCCGCCAATCTCGACTAGTATCAAGAAAATAACCGAAATGAATAAGAAGAGTGAAGTGAGAATAGCGAAAGTCTTGCGGGTGTGGGTTGCACGGTGAATTTGGTATCTCGAGAGGGCCTCGGGGGTATCGGAGCCTGCCATGCCGTCAGAAAAGCCGCCGAGAGATAGATTGTAGTGGAAAAGGACGCTGGGCAGATAATTGACGAAAGTGCCAGGGTGTTGGTGTTTATGCACGGCTGCACTAAATCGTACCTAAAGACTGAATGGAGCCTTACGTCATTGATGGTCGACTCGGGCCGGTAGGTGCAGCACCGTGTTACGCAGCTACACGAGAAAACCCACTGAGGAGCCTCAGACTTTCTCATGGCCACTTTTCATTGGGTCTTGACAGGCCGCGAGCGGGAGCTTGATTGAAGACGCGTGGCTAAAAAGCAATCATGGCTCTATACTGTCCCATCTAACTGATTTGAGTCGTTGATGAAATATTCTTAGAATTTCATGACTTTTAAGGTCTCTCCTGAGACAGGAACTGAGATCCCAAGTTATTTTTTTCTTCTTTTGGCGAATGTTTCAGCAATCGAATGATGATCGCCAGATTGACAGCAGGGAGACAACACATCAATTGTCAGGGTCTTCTGACCAACAGCATTCCTCAATTCAAAAAACTGCAAGAGACTCTCGACAGATGAACTAGCATAGAAGTGTTAGTTTATTAATGATGCTGTGAGAATGCCTACTTTTCTTGGCCTTCAAATGCTCTCTGATGGTTACGGCATCCAGGTACTTAGGGCGATGTAGGAGCCGCAGCATCCATAAACTCCCACGTACTGACCTACCTTCGACCTTTGATATACAACTTACAAAAGGTAAGTAGGCTGTGCATAAACCTTGAATCCATTCGTTCCTCCTTTAGAGTCGAGGGTAGTTCACTGTCCTTAGTATGTTGCACGCCAAGTTTGATGAATGTGCAACAACAGCAATTTCATGTTGTTAGAGAGGAAAAAAATGAAATATTTTTCGGCAGATCATAGGATTTCTCCTGCTTGGCGCTCAGGCCCTCATTCTGTTCGTCGGCGAAAGTTGTTCCGAACATGCCACCTCTAGCGCCATTATTATTTTTTGGCTGCCCCAGCTGCCTTTATGAAGCTTTATAGACCGAGGTGAGAGCCATTGGGTCGCTGCCAATCAGCCGATCTAGTCGAATCTCCGAGATATCTTCAGACGCTTTACCACATCTAAAACCAGTTGTGGGAAGCTCTAAAAAAGGCTTCAAGATAATTAAGAAAACTGCTCAGATTTGCCGATTGCGGAGCAGCGAACAAACATCTTCCCCCCTTCAACCACAAAACCTTTTCAATTAATCCAGACATCCCAAGATATTTTGTAATTGCAGTCCATCATGTCGCCCAACGACGTCTACCAGGATCCACTCAATTCGCGTTATGCGAGCAATGAGATGAAGTACCTGTTCAGCCCCCGCAACCGTTTCAGTACTTGGAGACAGCTCTGGATTTGGCTGGCGCAGAGTGAGAAAGAGCTAGGTTTAGATATTAGCGATGAAGCTATCCAGCAAATGCAGGCGCATCAAGTCATCCAGGATGAGGAATTCGCCGTTGCGGCTGAAGAGGAGAAGAAGAGGAGACACGATGTTATGGCTCACGTGCATACATATGGACTAAAAGCTCCAGCGGCTGCGGGGATCATACATTGGGGAGCTACGTCTTGCTATTGCACTGACAATGCCGATCTTGTATTGAGCCTTCGAAGAGAAATATTTCTTGTCTCGTAGCTAATAGTGCTAGATATTTCTCCGCGATGGTCTTGATATCTTACTTCCAAAGCTAGCAACAGTCATCGAAAAGCTTTCGACTTTTGCAAAAGAGTACAAAGATCTCCCGTGTCTTGCCTACACACATTTGCAGCCCGCTCAATTGACTACTACGGGAAAGAGAGCATGTCTATGGATACAAGACTTGTTAATGGATCTCCGAAATATTGAAAGAGCACGAGAGGACCTACGCTTTAGGGGCGTCAAAGGCACCACCGGCACGCAGGTAGAACTGGGGCGACTATTGAAGAAAATTGCAAGTCTGATAGCTCACAGGCATCGTTCCTTCAAATCTTCTCCGGAGACCACTCCAAAGTCGAGAAGCTTGACGAACTCGTAACTCAGAAGGCCGGCTTCGAGTCCGCTTTCATCATCTCCAGCCAAACGTATTCGCGCAAGATTGATGGCGATGTGCTCAACGCTCTTGGTTCCTTTGGTGCCACATGTGAGAGAATTGGCCAAGATATCCGACATCTCGCAGCATTCAAGGAATTAGAGGAGCCATTTGAGTCTATGCAGATTGGTTCATCAGCCGTACGCTCTTCTGCCCTTCGAACTCACTCTTTGCTCCATAAGCCCTAGCTAAACTATTCATTCAGATGGCCTATAAGCGTAACCCTATGCGCTCCGAACGACTATGCTCACTTGGCCGCAAGCTGCAGAACCTGCCCAAAGTACGCCAAATCCCATACTATTCATCCTTCGCTGTCTAATGTAAATTAGGACGCCATGGACACATACGCAGCACAATGGTTCGAGCGGACCCTTGACGATAGCGCCATTCGCAGAATTTGCATCCCGCAAGCCTACCTCTGCGCTGACGCCTCCCTCATTCTCCTCAACAACATCTCCTCAGGCATGGTCGTCTACCCTGCCGTCATCGCCAAACGCGTAGCCGCAGAACTGCCGTAAGTATCAAACCTTCCCCAAACATCCTCTCAACATCTAATCCACACCACATGCGCCCACCATATCCCATCACCCAACTAACTTCCTTCCCAGCTTCATGGCCACCGAGAATATCATCATGGCGCTCGTCGCGCGCGGCGTCAGCCGCCAGGAAGCGCACGAGCAGATCCGCGTACTGTCGCATGAAGCCGGCGCCGAAGTAAAACAGCACGGCCGTGACAACGACCTACTCGAGCGCATCAAGCGCACCTCTTTCTTCGAACCAATTATCCCGCAGCTAGATGAGCTGCTCAGGCCCGAGACGTTCGTTGGCCGGTAAGTTGCGAATGTCTTCTTCTTCTCGTCTCCTCCCCTCCGTCACTCCACGTCGCATTTCTCTCCCCTTTATTAGTGAACAGATGGAGAATTGAATGCTAACTCACGCCTTCTTCGGGGACAGAGCACCTCAGCAAGTCGTAAGTTTCTACGAAAAGGACGTCCGGCCGGCGTTGGAGAAGTACTACCGCGCGGGGCTAATCAAAGCGGAGGAAGCGGCCGAGCTGCACGTTTGATTTCTCCCCTTTCCCCAATTCCCCAAAAGTTTAAAGCGTTGCTCAAAATCATCAAGTATCACCACCCCCACCCCCCAAAACCCTTATTTAGAAGCATGAGCACAGCAAAAAAGGGGTTTTTTGATATATTATGTAAACATCTTTTCCCATTCTCGCTAATTTATCTCCTACAACCCTACCCCCCTTTCTCCCTGCCCCGTCTATATACAGCAACCAGGCACTCCCCCATCCATCTTCTCCCGCACAACGCTGCACAAACCACTTATGACCCAAACTCAGCACAGGCCACACCAAGAAAGCAGGAGTAACAACGCCCGGATCCAATCCGTCAAAGTCCGTGCCAGTTGGCCTCCCAACAGGAGCGTCAACAGCCATCTTATACACAAAACAGAGCGCGAAAGCAGCAGCAGCACTTAGTAGCGTAGTATTTACATTGCCCCCTCTTTTCTTCCATGACGGCAAGCGGGAAACAAAGAAGACGAAAACAGCTAACCGTCGTTTATAAAGCTGTGTTTCGGTCGGTCGACCGTCGATTCGCAGCAAAAGGAAGAAAAAGGTGCAGTAGTGACCATGTCCAGAGCCGCAGCCAGCAGCAAGCAACAGCAGGCCCAGCCAGCGAGCCTAGGGGGGAAGATATTTGTGCATGCGTGTATGTGTGATGACTGTAGTTAACTTCAACGATCTAGCAACCTACGCGCCGTCCATTTTTAAAATTTATTGTCGTCTCTACAACAAGGGGAAAAGATATTGAGGTCCGGGATCTAGACTACGCCGGCGCAACCAGGTCCAGTTTCGGTCGCAAGCTGGCTAGGATGTCGTCCTTGGTGCCGACGACTTCCTTGGGGATACGCGAGACACGGTAGGCACCGGCGCGGATGCTGTTGAGCTGGACGGTGGACATGCCGGAGCGGTTGGACCGGATAGAGCCGGCGTCTGAGCCAGAGTCGGCGCTGCGGAAGCGTGGCGGTGGCGCGAAATCGAGGGCTGTAAAGGTGCTGGATTTGCGGAGGGCGTGTCTGGGGTAGGAAATTAGCGTTTGATGTTCAGACACGCAGCCGCACATTTATATATAGGGAGTGGGATTTAGAGATAAGAACTTACGGGCTTGGCATAGCATTGAGCCCATCAAAGGCGCTCGCCAGCGGCGTATGGGATGGCACAGCAGGGCTGTACGGCCGCTGGACTCCTAATGGACTATCTGGCCTCCTGCCTGCCTGACGATCCCTAAAGGACACAGGTGGTGCAAAGTCAATTGGGTTGAACACCATAGAATCTTCCTTCAACATGTGCGGCGTCGGTAGTGAAGCTAATGGTGCTGGTGGGGGAAGAGGTTTCTTTAGGCCTGCAGAACGCCCACTCATGGCTGACTGGCCTCGTGGCGGTATGAAGCGGCCTGCCGAACTGCTGGAGGCGCGACCACGGGGTGGGCCCTGGAAGCGGGGAGGAGCGCGAGGCGGAGGTGTCATGGCTCGGCGGGTAACTGGCTCGGCATAAGGTGCTTGTGCTACGACGAAGTTGCCAGTCTCCGAATCGAAGACAGCTCCATCGGAGAGGTACTCCTGGCCATAGTCCTCATAGTAGTCACCGTAACCGTGCTGGCCGACGGGATCAGGCTTCGAGTCATCGAAATACTCCTTATAGAAGGAACGAATGCGGTTTGCTCGTTGCTCAGGATTGTCGGTTAGGTCGTCAGGGGGAAGAGGGCGCACGCTCATGGATAGCCTCCGAGTATCATAGCCCGACTCTTCAACACCTAAGCCTACTGGATGGTAAGGGTTTTCTTCTTGGATAGTCATTGGAGCATCAACAGATCTACGGTTGATATTACCCATTTGAAGACTAGATCCTCGAGGTGGTGAGGGAGGCGTCACTTTAAAGCCATCACCGTAATCGCTCGAGTCACTCACGAAGCTTGCAGTATTCGGGTTTTGCATGACAGCCTCCTGGG
Source organism: Cenococcum geophilum 1.58 (assembly GCF_001692895.1). NCBI lineage: Eukaryota > Fungi > Ascomycota > Dothideomycetes > Gloniales > Gloniaceae > Cenococcum > Cenococcum geophilum. The sequence continues at coordinate 803,536 of NW_027137582.1, read as the reverse complement.
ATTTAACTCTAGGCGGGGGGCGAGGGTTTGCAGCGAGTGACTTGACGTCGGGGGGCGAAGCTGCCTGTTTCTCTTGAACCGTTGGTAAGGAAGGTTCTGGCATTGACTGAGCTTGAGGTTGTGCGGGATTTTCACCAGCATCGGCGGTCGAACCATCTCGACTGTGGATAAACGAACCAAGATAGTTATTGCTTTTGCGCAAATCGTTGGCGTTTTTATCAAAATAGGAGTCGCGACTGGCATCCAGAGGTGCAGGAGCAAGGCCACCGTTCGACGCAGGAGCGCGGGGAGGTGAACCATCTCGGGGATCTGTGGGAAGTCTATGCGGGCCTTGGTTTCCAGGAGCAAGAGTCGGTTGAGGAAACTGTATCCGAGGTAGCTGGCTGTCTTGAGGAGACGATATGGAATCACCTCGTGGAGGAATCGATCTCGACATCCTCTGAGCATTCTTTAACAGACTCCCATTCATCTTTTCAGTACCTTCGCTCGACCCTGTATACGTTGACGCATTGTCGTGTCGGTATCCACGAAGACTACCTCCTCGAATGCTAACATCGTCCTTGATGAATGTCACGGGGCGATATGGGTCATCCGGGTCATGCATCGACCGGGACATGGAATGGAAGGACTCGCGCGAGCCTTGTAAGCCAGCTGGAAGTATGTAGGGGCTCCCGACGTCCATAGACAAACCCTTCCCGGCTCGAAGAGATTTCTCGGTGTCAGTGATGGTCATTTCCGGAACTCCTTTCCCTTTTTTGCTAGGCCTCCCCGTTGTCCCCATGCCGAAATCGAGAGACTTGTGCTTGTCATTAAGATCTTCCTGTTTGAGCTTTCTGGTATGTCGTCGGTGAAGAAATATTAGGACTATCAAAGCAACGGCGATAGGAACTCTAAGATGGATTAGTAGAGACAGGATATATGCATAGATGCATGACATACACAGCAGCAAGGACGATTGGTAGAGTGTTGGACGAAGTTGGCTTCTCGCAAAGGTTCGCGTCGGAGGCATTACATGAGGTCGCACGTGGTAGCAGTGCTTTAGTTCGCTCTATGATTGTTCGGCTAGGCAGCGCATCAACGACAGGTTCGACCGGGTCTCGAGGTAATAGGTGGTGAGTCTCGGCCTCTGCCTCCCTCCGTGCATGGTGGAAGTGCTTATGAGAGTGGTGTTGATGATTCATGTTTGCGGAAGTCAGAAGTCGCTCATTCGTTCACAGATCGGATGGCGTTCCCAGAATAATGGAAGCTCAGAGCTGGCTGGCCAAGACAAGAAAATTGAAGAATCGCTGAAGCCCAGGCTGTGTGGAGTTGAATAGAACTTAGATATTAACAGCGTAAAATCGTAAGGCGCTCGGTCGTAAGTGTCGAGTTGTATTTGCTGGAACAGAGGCTAAAAGAGTGACGAAAAGGCGAAACGCCAAAGGATACCAAAATCTCTAGCCCGTGAAAAGAATGACTTGGGTAAGTAGAGAGCGAAGCTGGAGATGGTGGGAAGAAATTAGTAAGACTTGCTCACGAGAGTGAGGTGGTGTTGAAAGAGAGGCAGGCTGAGAGGAAGAGGAGGAGAAGAAGCTCGTGATGAAATGGAGCGTGAGCACTTGGGGGTTTGGGAGGCGGTGATTGGCTGGTGGGCAGGGTGTTCGCAGTTGTCGCACCAGCGAGAATAATGGCGGAGAGATAGGGCAGGGGCAGAATAAATTAAGCCACAATCTTTGCGCAATATTCGCTATATGAGGCACAGCCTGCATTCCCTGCCGTTCTACCATTTAATTACCGTGTAGCTCTCGACTGCTGACGACTGCTGACAACTACTCGAAGCATCTCAGATGACTCCAGGAGAGATTGACAGAAACCGACAGGAATTGACTCGTTAGGCAAGAGCTATGCGCACAGCTGGTGGCAGCGGGCTCTCGGCTCGGTGGAGGGAGAGCTCGTGTTTGGCTGCGTGTTGGAGCACGATCGACGGATTGCATGCGCCGAGATTAGCTTGTGGCGCCGCTAGCACACCCACTTCAGGTCAAGCTCCAGGAACGAGATTTCAGGAGACAAATCAGCTGCCATCAATTGCGACTGGCCAGCGCGGACCCTGGCATGCCGCCAAAACGTGAGAGAAAACATGAGAGTGGGCCAACACGCCCGTAGTACGCCTTAGGTTAACATAATTCCCGACCTCACCACCTTCCAGAAATGAGAACCGCGAGACACTTTCAATTTGGCCTGCAGGCCCTCGTCTCTCCTGCTTCTCTCCAAAAATACCTGCGAGAAGAAGCTCGAAGCCCATCCACCGGCAGCCCACATTGCTCTCGAGGAAGATCCCTCGACTGACTCACTTCTTCCCTAAGCTTCTTCTGCCACAAATGAAGTGCACGCTCCCTCGACCAGGAGTCTACCAATAATTTCCCAACAGCCTATTCTAACGCTCCAACCCGCCTAGTCCCCCGGCACAATTCCAGAAGCAGCTTTCTCCGCGTGCACAAAACGCTCAATTCAATAATGCAGCAATATCCCCAAGTAATGCTACCTGACATCATCCAGCAGCCTCCTTTTTGCCCGGCTGCTATTCTTGCCTGACTTTTTGTGTTCGCTGACAGGCTTCGACGTTGTTGCACACCCATCCGGAATCCTTCGTCCTGGCCGGAGAGGATCTGGAGTGGCCTGGTGGGGCTTACTAGAGATTGGACCGGGTCCCCTACGGTAAGAAACACCTTCGGAAATTTCTTGCTCAAGACTCTTCGCTTACTTGGCTCAAAACCGTACGCGACGGACTGCTCATAGACCTTGTGTGATTCCAGTATATATGTAGACAGAGCTTAGGTAGATGTGCTGGCTATGCACCCAGAGGAGTGCGTAGACTGACGTTGATACAACAAACTAAGTGTCTGCACAAAGCTTACCAAATAATCGTCTAGCAGTATGCTTCGCCACCACTTCTTTTCTTCCCGGCGAAGCCGCTAACCATAATAAAGAACATAATTTAAACATAGAACTCATAAGATCCTCCTCGTTTACACGTCACACTTCGTAAAACTTATAATTGAGTTTTTATGCTCGGTTACCATTAAAACAGCCCTAGCTGACTCCATGAAGTATCATAGTTCCCGTATTGCGTGGTTCGTAGGACTGCTGCAAAATATCCAATTCTATGCTCCAACAGCTTGCAGAAATAGTCAAATCGCTCAGTCATTAGATCGCTAGGCCAAAATTTGCCTACTCATAAAACATATATTTCATGCCTCCTGTATGTTAGCCCCTTAACTGCCTCGCTCATCTTTCGAGGTGGTTGAGGATTGGCCTGGACTCTCCGTGTCCTCCGGCACACCGAGGACGAAGCCGAATGCGTTAATAGCGCCCGTCTTTACCATGGAGCAAGTCAGCCTTCTCCAGGTTCCAGTTATATGAACAATTCCGCATGCTATTCTCACCTTACTCCTCATTCTACCCAATGTCGATGCCCTTCTAATCAGTGCATTTCGTGGCGTACCGACCTTCTCCACTGTGGTTCGATGGAGCGTTGGAGTCTCCGTATTATATGGCATCAGGTCACTCGACCTCGGGAATGGTGGAGACTGAGGTTCTCCATCCTCATCATCTTCGGTCTGATAGTTACCCCAGTATTCAGCTTCTGGTCCACTTGATTGCAAATGTTGCAGACAGCTTCACTTACCGTGATGCCGTAGTGCGCCTTTAGCTGCTTGATCTTTGACACCAATGCATTATTTGCCTCTTTTGTCATTTCAGCTCTACGGGTTCCACCCAGATTCATCCACTGCAATCTCCGCGAAGTTTTCTAGAAATCTCCATGGAAATCTCCATGGATCTGAATCATTTTGCTTCTATACTCCTTATACCAAGAAGATTCCCTGTATCGAGCGTTTCCCATCAAAATCCTGGGTGCATTTCGTATATGAAGTTTGTCAAATGTCTTGTTGACCCTGGATTCGGGCTACAAATCCTCAGTGACCGCAGAACCCTCTACAGGCCACTCAAAAACGTCCCAATATCTTCTGGCCTCTGGGGAGCGTTTGGATCAGACATCATGAAAAGGCGGTTAGGCATGTTCTCAATGTATTCATACGTGTTGTCAATATTGCGCAATAGATATTCTATGCCTTCCTGCTGCTGTTGAGCAGCTGTCATGGATGCATCTTGCAACTTATATGGCGAGACTAGCCTATGGACAGCAGATCCTTTAGTGACTGGGGCTAGGCCCGGTCGTCTTGGATAGGGTGATTGATCAAGGGGGGATGAACCAAATGAGAGAGCCTAGTTTGGGTTGGACGGGCTTGATAGTGGCGAATTCTCCGGGCGGTGATGGCGTCGAAGAGTTTGAAGAGGGCCATACGGCAGGACAATGGGGCGTTGTCCAGAACTACTCGGCTGGAAAATATCCAAGCCCCTTGGTTCTGGGTGCGATGAAAAAAGTGTATGCCCTAACAACACTTCAGGCTGTGCCGTTAGCAGGGTGGGTATTCCTCGTGGCCTAGGCCGAAACACTAGAGTATCTAATGGTTCTAACTCGGATCCCATTGCAAAGCTCACCGGTGCTGGTGATCGATTTGGCTGTGGCATTTTACTAAGCAAAGGTTGAAGCGGTTCCTCGTGAAGGGGTGTGCCCGCCGTAGGAGAGGGTTCTTGCGATTTTCTATCTTGGGATAGGAATACATGTGGTTGTTGCGGAGGGAATCCAGGCCGCAGACCTGGCATGAAAGCTCCCCTTCCTACTTCCTGTGACATAGGCCTAATTGAAGCTATTATCACACTGCCTCGCGTGCTTAATGGACGGGGCATGTAGGAACGGTTGTCCATGACCGGAATCACAGAGGTGGACGTGGGAAACATGGATGTGCTTCCTTCGATTTTATTTTCTTGAATATCTTGCCGACTGTCCTGCTCACTGCTCGCTTCGCCTTCTGTATAGCGGCGCACAGTGATCGTTTCAATTGATTCGCTGGGGTGGCTTTCTTCGTTTGCTCTCTTATTGTTAGAATGAGTTTCGCTGCTAATGTCACCATTATTATGGCGGGTCATCCTCTCTAAGTCCTTTAGTTCACGATCTTGACGTTCGTACTCGTTGATAATATATATCAAGTGCTCGTATGTATTGCTTAATAGGTCATCGATCTCTTTATAAATTTATTGAATGTCATCAGATTCAGGAGCGGTCATAGTGTGCAGAGGCTCTCAGGAATTTCAAAATATCAGCCGGCTCTTCTGATGCAGGCTGCGAATGCTTATATCCGTTGGTTGCCATTATCGCATACACAAGTAAACGTCTTGAGCATTGCCGTAGAGGAACTGCTAACCTCGCACTGTGAGAGCAGGTCGTAGTAGAGCATTAATGTATAGAAGTAGATTTAGGAGATGTTAGGTAAGGATTACCACGTATGACTCCTCGATGCGTCAAACACATCTGGCCTAACGCTCCAGATGAGCGCTGAATAAGTGTCAGGCGATCTAACATCGAGCAGCTAAGTTGTCGGTACGGTGACAACTTGAAGTAAGTGAAAAGTCACTCGGATACTGTCGGAACTTCGGGCGCATGGAGGCGACTCTATGCGAAGTGTGATCGAGAACTAAAGTTGGATGGTTGAGTGTTGTGATGTGACTCAATGGGGCAGCGTCGAAGTGCGCAGGTGAGGGTTAGGTTGAAACCACGCTCGTGGCATGGAAAAACCTCCTCGTGCGAACGTGTTAAAGTAACATTCACACCCAGACCAAAATTGCCTAGGGAAAGCGGTAATCCTATTTCGCAGCACCTACCGATCCTGAAACCAGAGAACTCAAGGAGATTGATAGAGTTTGACAAGGCCCCTAGAAAGAAGAAGAGGCTCATTTTCGCCTCTCAGGCCACAAGGAGCAGAGACCTACCCCTACATAGCATTGGGCGGCTTCATGAAAGAATTGACATGCTCGAAGCAATAAAACTGATACTGGGTATATGACATCCCTTTGAGAGGCACGAATCAAGGAAGCTGAGCCCTCTCTTATAGAAAACGGAAGACCTAGAACGAAGTTAGGAGAGGGCAGGAGGAAGTTATCACATAATAAAAGAACAGTTCCTATCAGCGGTTGCACACGTAAATGCAGTATTTTAGAATTACTTAATTTGAACTTACTTTACAAACGATAGCTTTGCCTCATCTGTGTTTGCAAAGGTCCCAGACCCGCCGATAAGATGCAGTGACATTCATCCCATTATTTCCAAATAAATGCAAATAAATGTCTGAGACCTGTTAGGTCAGTCAGTTGTACCAAGACTAAATATACGGTCGAGTGAAAGACGTAACCATGCCTAATAAATCATTCCGTACACCACAGAGCCTCCCACCACACCTAGACTTCCTCGCCAAGCTAATGCTGGAACTGTCTACAAACAACAAAAGAAACAATGCTCACTCCTGAGGATATAACGCTATCGATGCGTATTCCAAAAGATAATCCATCTGGCAAACCTGTATCGACTTCTAACCAAGGTTTCCTTAATTCCGATCTCTCAAGGATCAAAGCCGGCGCGCTCAAGTGCTAGAACTTCCTCGCCTTCCATCTTTAAACGGAAACACGCCTGCTTCAGAGTCTCATAGGTCAGCATGGTAGTCATGGCCGCTGGGACCGCTCGGACCATATTTGTTCCCATGCCATTATAAAACGCTCTCCAGCCTTCCTCGTGCAAAATTGTTCTACAAGTTCGGGCAATACCACGATATCGAGGCAAGTTTATCATGCCATCGGAAGAAGCCGTACCTGGTGGGCGAGTTTGATGTCTGTATCCTCCATGACCGCCGCGGAACGAAATTCCCTCGGGAGAGTGCGATGGTAGTGAGCGCTGTTGAGTTTGTAGCCTTGTTCGTAAAACCTCATGAGGGTACGTAGCAGAAGTCGCGCAGATTTTGCTGAGAAACGTAGCTCCAAGTATTCCGAACCAGTGCACATCTTCGTCCTGTTTAGACGACTGTCCCATTTCTAAGCCAGTAAACTTCATCTTGAAAAATTCATAGAGTGGGAATTGAATAGCAACGTGGGTCAAGCCAAGCAAAGCGGGAGATAGCCCTGAATAAAACGCTCTGAGCCCCTCATTTCGGTACATCTTGCGAAAGGCATCGAGAGTAGACCTGTAGTGCCATGGTGGACGGTATTCTTCTGAAGCCCGAGAGCTTACTTGTGTCATAAGTCTGGTCTTGATTACCCATATGGGATTTGTTGCAAGAGTTGAGCATGCGCCTGCAGTTATGGACGCTGATATTCGAGACAGCCATTTATTTTCTTTCGAATATAGGTTAGCACTGGGGAGAGCTCTCGCTTATCATATATCGCTAACCTATTCGATTATAGAAATAATCTTTGGAGGCATCGTATACGCTCATATAGACGGCCCAAGTCGGAAGGTATCCGAGTAGCATCGGACCGAGACCTCTGTACATGCCTCGCACACCATCCTCACGCCAGATGACCCGAGCTGTACCGACCAGTCCGTTGTATACTGCCCGTGACGGTCTAGCATGGTTTCGTGGCCGAAATGAGCCTTGAGATTGTAATCGGGTTTTGATGACGTCGAGTGGGCAAGTAACAATTCCTGAGGCGACGCCGGCGGACGCACCGCAGAATCCATTGATAGTGGAGCTGGAGAGGCCGGCGCAGAAGATAGCTAGGCTAGAGAAGGGTGAGCTAAAGCTCGATTTATATTTTGAAGTGTCGTGGGACGACACTCTCGCCGTCGTCGGCGCATACCGTTGTGAAGGCGGTCTCGGGGACGGCGGCGACTGCGGTGCTTCAGTGGACATGGTGAAAGCTGCACGCTCAGAACTGGTAAGCCTTTATTTACGATAACATGAAATAGTCCCGACAGCACTGGAATTAGGGAACCGCACTTTCCGTCGTCCCCTTCAAGGTGCCTCAGTGTGCGGAAAGCCCCGCAGCACTTCAGTGACACAATGGCTAGCGATTGAGAGGATCCATTGACAGGTAGATTTGAGCGAAAAGCCGTAATGCTGATCTTGGGTGGTTCAAAAATCGAAGAAAAAATGAGCAAGGGGCTAGGCCTTTGGTAGTGGTGCTGGCGTAACCTTGCGATGGAGGTTGGACGACGAGGTGGTTCTACGAGGAATACTGGAAAGACAATGGAGTGGGGGCTTGATCGGTCGCCATGCCTGCAAAACCGTCGCGCGAGCTTGGCGCCTTGATCCAATTGCTCGCTTGCTGAAAGACCTCACCACTTCCACTGCTACGAGACTCCCGCCGGCACACGCCTCATCTCCCCCATCCTCTCGTCCCCGTATTTACCGCCTGTCACAATCATGTCGCAACCGTCCGTTGCCAAGTTTGTGATGAAGAGGTCGTGGCTCAACAGTTGGATGAAGCCATTGGCAAACTGGTACGCCAATGTGGCGGGCTACAGGCAGCTCGGACTGAGGTACGCATTTTTATCTGTGGCCAATGGCTACTCTGGGTTATTTTTGGGTAGATTGGACGATTTTTGGGCACTCGGCAATGACATTCTGACATCTCGCTGTCTGCAGGGCCGATGACTTGATTCCCGAAGAAAGTGAGACTGTCCTTCTTGCTCTCAAGCGCCTACCACCAAAGGAGGCTTATGACCGTGTGTTCCGCATGCGACGCGCATTCCAGGTTTGCAGACTTACCAATTGAGCCTTGTTGGACATTTTCTAAGGGACGGTAGTGCTCGTTAGCTCACCAGCTCCTACCCAAGGAGGAGCAGACCAAGCCCGAAGAAGTGAGAAAAGCTGGCCAGAAAAGAATCAATTGCTGACTACCGCTAGGATATACCATACTTAACGCCCATCATCGAGGAGATTGAGGCTGAAATGAAGGAGCGCGACGATCTGGAAGCCATGGTTGTGAAGAAAAGGGCTGCACGGTCATAAGGAATGATTCAAGAAGCACGTATAGCGGATCGATACCGATTTTTATACAACACGAGTGGTGGGCTTGTGTATTAGAGTGTATACTATCCTCCGGAACGCAGTCGATTTAACCAAAAATTCGTTTCATGCTTCATGTTGTTGATGGGATGGCTGATTCTATAAACCAAATCTGCATTTCACTTCTAGCTATGGTAGAGTTGCATATATTATACGGCTATCAATTGGACTGTTGAATGGTAGGGTTAAACAGTCGAGAAATCTAGTTGCATAGACATCGGGGTCAACCTTTACAGTACCACGTTTTATGTTGGTACTGTAGGTGATGCTGGCCAATCTAATACGATTTACATATCCCATATGCATGCATCGGCCATGCTGTATGAAATTTTGGAGTAATGCTTGGCCGTCTAGGTATACTCGCACCCTGCGGCCCTACTCATTCGCTCTCCCACATCTGCCAACCACCTCCATGCCACGAACATCCTCTGAGTTATCTACCTGCTTCTATTGGAAATGGCAATCTTTCTTAAACCACAACTTAATTGGCACAAATACGAGAAAACGTGAGCCCGATTTATAAGCAAAACCTTGGCTGCGGAGTCATGTGCCTCGGCGTCATCGCGTCAGCAACCCCATCTCCTTCCAACGCGTTCAGGTGTCGCATGAATGCCTGTACACACACATCAAAGCATGCTCTAGTATTACTCATACCTAAACTGTGCTTTGTTTCTCTGTCGATCCCCGCACATATTCTGAACAGTAGCCGGTCTTTTCCTTCACTGAGAAAGTGCAAATCCGAACGATACACTATGTCTCTTCGCCGGTCAACCCGTCTTTCATCAGCCAGTTCGGCCATTACTCCAGATGTTGAACATGTCAATGGAGTTGCCAATGGAGTTTCTCGAAAGAAAACCGCTCAGGCGCCGAAGAACCAGTCGGCAGCATCCAAAAAACGCAAGGCTGCAGTCGTTACGGATCTAGCCACGGATTCAGCTCCACGAATGGAGACCAAATCCTCGAAACCATCAAACGAAGCAAAGGGACAGGATGGGCCTGAATTCGCCATCCCTCAAACCCCAACAACTAAACGTCGCAAGGCTCAGACAGCCAAACCCGTATCCAATCCCCCCCCTCTAACGCCCACCCCTTCAAGCGTCCGTCCTCTTGCCTCATCATCTCCCATTCCACTCCCAAACAACATGCAGCCCGAAGCCCGGCCGGCGGAACCACACGCAACTAACGCGCCGCTATCGACACCGGGCGGATCAAGGGTTGTAGCGTATCCTTCATCGCCAGCTACACCAACTACGAGGAAGCGGAAGGTGACCATACCCGCCAATCGTCCACCAGGTCTGCCACCACCTACATCGACGACAGATATGCTGCTCGCAGATGCCTGCGCACATCTATTGAAAGTCGATCCGAAGCTGAAAGTGCTGATCGATAAGCACCACTGTGACATATTCTCGCCCCAGGGGCTGATGGAAGGCGTTGACCCGTTTATTTCGCTGTCGAGTACGATCATTGGACAGCAGGTAGGCCTTTACTTTATATCAATCGTATATAGACTTTACACATATATATACATTTCATATTCTTCCCTAGAGTCAAAGCTTAACATTAAATGAATAGGTCTCCGGCGCCGCAGCCGCCTCTATAAAGGCAAAATTCATTGCGCTCTTTCCCTGCGCCCCTGCGTTTCCATCGCCTTCCGACGTTGCAGCTTGCTCTCTCGAGCACCTCCGCACAGCCGGTCTCTCGCAGCGCAAAGCCGAGTACATCCATGGGCTGGCCGAGAAATTTGCGTCCGGCGAGCTGAGCGCGCGTATGCTGGTTAGTGCGAGCGATGACGAGGTTATGGAGAAGTTGGTGGCGGTGAGGGGGCTCGGGAGGTGGAGTGTGGAGATGTTTACCTGTTTTGCGTTGAAGAGGATGAATGTTTTTAGTACGGGGGATTTGGGTGTTCAGTAAGTTTGTCAGTTTCATTATTGTAGCTTTACGAAGCAAAGCCGAGAGCGGCACATGTAATTGAGCTCTGGATAGCGAATGGGTTGCTGCGATGGCATGGTTGGCTTTGGCGTGCTGACAATATCTGGTTTCCAGGAGAGGCATGGCTCTTTACGCTGGTAAGAATGTCGCGAAGCTAAAGGGAAAGGGTGGGAAGTGGAAGTATATGACCGAGCAGGAGATGTTGGATGTTGCGGAACAATTCTCACCATATAGGTAAGGATTTGCCTTTCCTAGCAAAGGCAAGATCGCTAATGTTCATCAGGAGCTTGTTCATGTGGTATATGTGGAGAGTAGAAGACGTAGATATTAGTTTCCTGCAGAATTGATGGTATAGATGGGCTTTTAACGGTTTAGAGATGAAAGGATGAAAGGGTAATGAACGGGAGAATGATGTGATGTTCTCGTTTTATTCACTCATTACTATGGTGGCATGGAGTAAAAAGGACGCATTAGAGCGGACTCTTTAACATATCGTATGGAAACGCTATGAAAGTATCCTGATCCTCTTTCAGAACATTTCCTCTAAGGTTGCAAGAGTGACTTCGGTAACTGGATAGCGGGTTCACTGGCATTCTTCACCAAGGGCTGGTCAGCATCCAAAATGGTAATTATTTAATGAAATTCATCAGTTTTCACGATTTACGTAATGCAAGCGATTGCATTTTCCCGAGGTAGCACATCTCGTGATAAAACGATTAATGGATTCGTGGGTCACGGTGATCTTGCGCTGATGGGAAGAAATAGATCTCTACTTCGAATCTGAGAGAGTGAAATATGTGCATTCCTGTTCACAAGTACTGCAGTACCTTGTAGATGGAAATAATTGGCGAGTTGTGAGATGTTTGATCATGGTAGAGGATCTTGGAGCTATTCCTGGTCCAGTAGTACATGAATCTGTCTATATTTGAAACCATGGCTCGAATCTAAAATGTTGCATGCCATCCGCAGGTACAGAAAGTGTATCTGTCTTAAGGCTCTTCCCGCTGTTTCTAAGCTGGAGTTCTTTACTCTCGAATTCGACATATCTTCGTAGAAGACTATTGATCAAGACTCTGGGCTTGAGGTAGTAGAGATAATTTCACTCCTGCTAGTTGAACTTGTGCGTCCGTTGGAGGTTGTCAAAAACAACCTTCCGACGACCAGGGAGTATCCTTTCCCCCTGCAGGTTGCACCTCAGTTACGAAGCGCAAGTTACTCGCGCTTTCCGTCGTACAGAATCGTGTAACGGTCTGCTGTGGTACGGTTGGCCCGTCGCGAAAATCTGGAGACTAGTCAAGCCTTGGAGCCTGTTATTGCGGGGATGTTGTTACTCTGCCTTTGTTATCTATGAAATACATCTCAGGCACTGGGTGTACAACAATAATAAGTCATGAGGCACAAGAGCCGATGAATTCCAAGAACTTTGCAGGTCTCATCGGAAAACAAGAAGTTGGCGTGTTGAAACTTGGAAGCGGAGGGGTTTGCAAATTTGGCATGTTTCGTCGCAAGCCGATCTGAGGCGACAATTTCATTAAGATGAACTAGATTATTAGTGGGCACGGTGGGCACGGTGGGCTACCCTGGCTAGATGTTATTTCGTGTTGCTCGATGGCAAAAGAACGGTGGTATCCCGGAATAATGATAGGGACATGGTCACATTTTAAGAAAAGGAAGGTGAAGGAGGTGTATTGAAATAGCATCTGGGGAATTGATAAACGGGTCTTGTCCGGGCTTTCCAGATGCATCCAGGAGGCTGTATGCACGTAACCTTCTCTGGACGATCGACAAGGGCGGTTCGGTGGAGGCCATGGGACTTGGCAACGATGACCGAACCGGCCGATGCGCCTCGACTAAGTGGAGTGCATGATTGGAAGATTGGAAAATTCAAGCCGCGGAGGGGGCGACATCAACAGTCAACGGGTATGCAGCTTGCGACGACCGGCCTAGGTAGATGGAGTTGTGAGGGTTGCGGTTCCCCGACCCCGATGCAGACGAATACGCACACGTACACGCAGACAGGGACACAGGACAGCTACACTTGCTTCGCTTTGCTGTACTTGTGATGTCAACATGACATGACGGATATCTGTCAGCGCAATTGAGTTTTGGCGGGCAGCGTCGGTTCGGTCAGGTCAAACGGTGATTGATGGAAGCGAAGGAATTCCAGGCGATAACAGAAGAAATAACGATGACCTCTCGAAGGACACAAGATGCCCAAAGCGTTGACAGGCGGCGGGAATTGTGGCTTGCTCAGAACGCCAAACTAACGCCATCCGAGAGATTGAAAGGCCAGGGGCATGCGCACTCTCATCATTTCAACCGAAACATGGCGGTCCGTTCATCTCCAACTTTTTTGTTCAGTTGGCATATTTCTCGTGGCGTTGGCCGATGATTCGCAAGCATAAGAGTAATAACCAGCGTATTGATGATGAAGCGTCAGACAATTTGTTCGGAAAGGTCTCAAGCTGCAAACGTGAAAGGTCTCAGCACCCGTCACAGAATGATGACAGCCAAGCAGGCCCGCAAACATCTGGTGGGAGACTTGGGAGACTGAGCTGGGCATTGTGAGAGGCTGTCGATTGTGAAAGCCACCGTGCCCACGCTCACGGCTCTTTCCTGCCCTTTTTCCTGCCCATTATTCCTGCCATGGCCAGTAGTCCAGCAGCCCTGGCGTGCCTATCGCCGTGTCTATGCACTCGCCACATCCGACGAAATCAATGACCCTCCCCTCCCCCAAGCCGGGGGCTCGAGCTCGAGCTCGACGTGTACAAAGCATTGACCAATCACGGGCGGGAGTCGTGGGCTCTGCCCCTGTCGATTTCGTTGGTTGCAGGGGTGTGTCAAGCAGCGAAGACCTCCTCCTTTTCTCGCTCGCCGCGCCCTGCCTCTTTCCGCACTCTTTCTTTTCCAATCATCCACCTGCTTCGTTTCTTCGTAGCCACGCCTTCCAAGACAGACGGCGCTCTTCGGCTCGAAGGCTCTTATTTCTTCTCTCGTTTTCTCCCTTTCTCGACATTCGCTCCACAACTGCATCCACCTTATCTCGTACTTCGGGATTCAGCAGTCTTAATTCACTCAAGGTTCGTCTCAAATCACTCGCCAATCCTCAATTGGCACGCGACTCCCTTTATAACCCACTGATACCCCCAACCTGCAGTGAAAGACTCAAGTCTGTCTGCAACTATGTCCATTCTGCGATTTGTCCTGCCCGCTCTCGCGGCTGCTGGAACAGCTTTTGGTATGTCCTCCCTTGCTCTCCCTCTCTGCAGCTCTTGCCAATGACACTCGACGCCACTCGAGGACCTGCGTATGAACGTCGATTGTCATTATCAGGACAAAGATTTATCATAGAACCACCATACTGACTCGTTCTCTCTGTAGCAGCATCATGCAGTATCTCCGGCACAACAACCATCCAGAATTCCGGCGACGCAACGGCTCTTGCGTCTTGCAAGACCTTCGCAGGTAGCATTGCCATAGCTACCGGAACGACCGACATCATCAACATCGGCAATGTGCAAACCATCACCGGCGATCTTGTTGTTAGCAATGCGTCGTCGATCACCAGCATCGGCGGTGATAGCTTGGAAACAATCAAGGGTACCTTCCAGTTGGATGAAGTTCAAGTCCTCAGCACATTGAGCTTTCCCCAGCTCACTACCGTGGGCACGATCCTATGGAATGCGCTACCCAATCTCCAACAGTTGACTTTCACTACTGGCGTGCAAATGGTTTCAACCGTTAACATCCAAAACACTGAGCTCAACTCTCTCAATGGTATCAACGTGAAAACTGTGGACACACTCTATATTGCCAACAACAGATACTTGGGCGACATCACTATGCAACTTGCGAACGTTAACACGTCACTGATCCTAGAAGCTAACAACCCGGCTATGAACGTCTCATTCCCTAACCTCATCTCGGCTTTTAACATGACCTTCCGCAACTGCTCTTCGGTTGACACACCATCATTGGCTAGTCTCAACGGCTCCATGGGCTTCTTCGGAAACGATATTCTGTCGTACTCTGCCCCCAACCTTACTGAAGTCGGCGGTTCTCTCTCCTTTGTCTCTAACACCCAATTGACCAACATATCTCTTCCCCAATTGACACGATTGGGTGGTGGTTTCCAGATTTCCAACAACACTGAGTTGAAGACAATCGATGGTTTCCCCAAGCTGAAGACTATTGTTGGTGCTCTGGATTTCAACGGTAACTTCACTGAGTAAGTTGATTCATTGCACAGCCGCTTTGAACATTCCACTAATCTCCTTTCAGTGTCGAACTACCCAGCCTTGGCGACGTCCGTGGTGCTTTCAACATTCAGTCCTCTGGTGATATCTCCAAGGCATGCTCGAACTTCCAGTCCCTTAAGTCTAGCTCTGTTATCAAGGGAAGCTACCAGTGTGCTGGTCTTCAGTCCAAGCCAGGTGGTGCCGGTACCACCCCAACGGGCACTGCTAGCGGTGCTGGAGCATCCAAGACTGGTGCTGCCGGTCGTCTGGACGTCTCTTCTGGAGCTGTGATGGGAATGTCCGGCGTTCTTGCCGCTATGTTTGGGTTGCTGTAAAGGATTCACGACGCTGGCGTTCCAAAAAATAATTGCATAGACTAATTCGAGACTTTTGTTTTCCTATTACCAGCATTCTGCATTCGACTTTTAAGCGTCCTGGTCAGTCACCGATGCATACTGTGCTTTTGGACTTGGATGTTTTGAGGATATTGTAGCCCGAGCATGGATAAGTTGTATGTATCGTAGGGCTACAAGGGCGGAATCTTGAAAGTCTCTTAATATGTGGCTTAGCATAGCCTTCATGTGAAAAGTCCGGCCCGCTGTTGGTGTTTGGAAGCGGGTGGTCCTTTTATGGATGGTAATCACGGCTTTGTGCTGTTTCTCTCCTTAAACTTCGTGTTTATACATAGGTGTATGCGCTCTCTTGTGTACGTTATCGTGAAATGCATTTCTTTTGGTAATTAAGTCTTGTCTCGTGGTTGTTGGGTGACTAGGGGTCGATCGACTTATGGACTAGCGCTTGTTTCGCCTTTGCTCGGTCCCTACTTCTTTCCACAGGCGGGTGGCCGTCTCTAATGTACATCATCCGGGGGTATAGTGCTTGTATCACAAGAATCTTCTCGCGCAACTTAAATTAGGCCTGGATATGCTGGGGCCGGTCACTTTTCCGCTCGGCTCTGCATCTCAACATTGCCGCCAGGCCACCACCACTCTACCCTACATCAAACCAAAAGCCTTGGGCTTGCTGGATAGCCGCCCGTTCCTTCGTAACGAGAGCGGCGTGCAGGAATCTGGCGCTCTCGACCGAGGATCGCAGATCCGTCTTTTCATTTGCTTCGATCGTCACACGTCACTGGAACGCTGGCACTCAACACTCTATCCTCGTGGAATTCGTACCTTTTCCGGTTTCGTCCCATTTCAATGCCGTCTCTCCGTATGCTGTCTGCACGTTCATGGGGCAAGAGACTCCTACGTCTGCCCGCTCGTTAGCTTCAAGCTGTGCGGCCGTTGGCGGAGTGGGGGATCTCATTGGCGGTGAAAGCGCACGCGGAATTTGCCTTGCGTTTCTGCTCATTGACCGTCTGCTGTAGTCAATTGTTCAAGGATGTTCCCTCTAGGGAGATCGAAGGCGCAGTATCTGAGAGATGTATGTTTTGGTTTCAACCTCTGAGTAAGGGCTGCCTGCAAGGGATGGAGCGGAGTCGTGAATTCCCCACACCCATCGTTCAAATATAGCCAATCGTTTCCATAGCTGTCTTGGCCTTGTACTGGATCTGTCGTTTCGAGTAACACTTCTTGCGCATGTATAAGCTTAAGCAAGTAGCTAATCATTGCAACCTCAAAGTGCCATGACCATATGCAGCCCGTATGCGGCGTCTCTTCCTGTCTAGAAATCAGCCTTTCCTAATTTCCTCATGGCTATCATAAAAGGCATCCGATTTCGCTCAAATGGCCGCCTCCCCATCTGCTCATATCGTCACTTATTTTTGCTCCTTTGGGTGGCCCTTCTTTTTTTGACTCTGCTGAGCCGTTGCTCCTCACTCTAATACGCGATCGACTGCCTTGTTACTTTGTCACTTGCGTTAGTTCTGGGTCACCATAATGCTACCTCCCAAGTCAAATTTACACGATACTAGTGAGCCAAAAATGTGTGCTACTTGCATCCTACTGCTGAGACCTTCTACTCACTCACCATTTAGGGAGATAACGAAAACGCAAATCATACCTACCGACCCTCCACTCTCTCTCACGCCACTTCGGAATTTATTTCCGCAATATATTCGAAAGTACTCAATCCATATAAAACAGGAAGATCCAATCGGCGTAATGAAGTATCCTGAGCCAATGGAACTAGATCAACCTAGCAGAAGCTTTGATGCCACCAGCCTATCTTCGGCGCTTCCTTGCTCAAATTGTGGTTGTGCCTTGGAGAAACCCGTGGCTGGGCTGGTCTGTGATACATGCTTGACAGTTCTAGATCTTGCACCTCTCAACGAAGCCGCAACGAGCTCAGCTACGTGGTCCAAGGCTACCCGAAGTGAAAACCATACGCCATCACTGCATGGTGTAAAGGGCGGTAGAGTTTCAAAGACCTCACGACTACGACGGAGTTCTTCATCATCTGACTGGTCTACTCGACCGTGTGTCGGAAGTCTGACTGCACAGCCAATATCTAGAAAATCCCAGGCTGACAAGGAAAGGAAGGCGCAGAGGGGGAGGAAAAGACGGGGAGCGATCGGGAGGGTGTATCAGCTGTTCGAAGAATTCATTAAGGACAATGGATGGCAGGAGAAGCTCAAGAATTTCACGTTGAACCGCAATAATCATAACAAAAGTGGTCTTTTTGCTAGTACGCTTGTTGTCCTGGAGACTACTTACGATATGTTGATCTCACAAAAAGACAAGCTGAGCAAGACCATGAAGGAACGCCACAAGTATCAAACATTCATCCAACAAGCGACGGAGCGGATTCCTCGCGATGTTTGGGAGAAGTATGGAATGTTCGGGGATCTGGTCAACCTCAATCCGAGTTGTGAAACAGTACCTTCTTCCACAACCTCTGTCCTACTTTACTTCACACCAGAGCCAACGGCATCGCCGCAGCCAGACCCTCAGCCCCCTCCTCATCCTTCGAAGCTGTAAGCACCACTGATCAATAATCTTTTCGTCACTTGTTCCCTCGGTTTCTTTGGCCCCTTGCCTCTATCATTTTGGTTAATGTAATACGGGATGCACGTTCTTCATTCCCCCTTTCATGAACTTATCTGGCTCTTGGACAATACGCGATTAGCACTCCCCATTTAGTGCCTATGAAACCAAATCAATTACTCTGCATGACTATTTCTCAGTTCTAGCCGGGGTTCTAGGGATATCATGGTGGTTCTCTCCGCTTCAACGACCGGAAAAGTATAGCGATGTTTTATGGAGGTTGTCTATATATCTTTCCTGCTCTGGGTGGCAGACTAAAAACCCGTTTCGTTTCATCCAGTGTGGATCTGGGGTTTTCATTGGTGTTCCGATTGGAAATTGGCACCCTTGGGTGTGAAGACGGCCTACACATTTCGGTTATATGTTAATTGAGTATCTAGCTTGTTCATTGTGTAGGCTTCGGCGGGACAGGGGAGTAGTGTGACAGTTTCAATGAGGTAGCGAAATGAATGAGCATTGGGTAATGATGTAGTTCTATGCTAGGGTTTGCAAGCGATTGAAGAAATGATTCATCTGGGAGTATGATGATGATGATGTTGTTGTGGTGCACCAGTACTCATCCAGCAGTATTAATGGCTTCCATAGAACTCGGCCCGGACGCTAAGTCAGAATACTTTGTTTTAATACGCAGAATTTGGTTGACTGCGCACTAAAGTTTCTTCGAAGGATGTCTATGCTGCATCTCACCTCATCCACCTTGCCTTAATTGTTCTTGAAAGAGGGGCGGAAGGGATGGTTTGAATTCTAATTGGAGGGTATTTACTTTGATATCTGTGGTGGTTCTCCTCTAGGAATCCCGTCTTTCTAGGTTAAAAAAAGAGGACGCATGGTGGCGGGGACAAAACACGCAACTAGGCCTACCTAAGCTTACATAGATTCCTTCCCCACTCCGCCATGCCCCAGATCTATTTACGCTTGGGGCTTGCGGTGAAAGATCAGCCCTCCCACACAGGTCTCAACCAAACACCCCGGTGCATGCCCAACAATCGAAGATTCACGTGTCGGGCGCTGGCGGGCGAACGTTATGTGCGAGACAACGAGATAAGAGCAGGTAGGTAACCCCTCATTGTAATGTATAAGTGAGGCGTAAGTGAGATGTAAGTGAAATGTGAGTGAAACATAAGTGAATGCAGGTGAAATGCAGGTTATAGTATACGAATAATTGTAGTGCTCCTTTAGTCGACGCGTGGTGCAGGAGAAGTGTAATTCTACCACCGAGCCAGCGCAACCAATCAGCAGCGAGTAGGGTAATTTACGTTACGGGGTGGCTTGTAATCCGAACTGCTCTCCTTGCGCTCCATGATTAGTACCTCTGGGGAACCCGCCAGATAATTACTCTCGTTTTGGCTGAAGGACTCGAGAAGATAATCCTCCATCTTCTCTTCCGCCAACAATTGACCTTTGTTCGTTTACGTCGCGCTGCCGTGAGGCACGCCTTACCGACCACGCGGACTCAGCACCCTGACCTAATCCTTTTGAGCCTCCCTTCAACTTCGCCTGAGCTATCATAATCTACTCCAACTCTCACCCTTTACGACAACCCCCCGGTCGCCTCGACCTCCGTGCTACGATACCGTCGAGATAGCGGATAGCGACCAGTCGACTCGTGATATAGGCTGGGAATTCCACATCTTTCTAGAGGAAGGACGAGGTGAACGCCTAGGGCGTTCCTCCTTGCAGCATGTTGTTACCGAAGGGAGGATACTCGTGGAAGGCGGCCAGAGCCAGGTTGCCTCCGTCTCGAGCATTGTGGCATTTTTTGACTAGAACTCGATTCCTACTGTTCGTCGCCATCGCGGGCATCATAATACTACTGTGGAGAGGATTATCTGGCACAGCAGGGGAAATGCAGAGGTATGAGATATCATTCTGGTTTCCTCAAAGTTGAATTCATTCCTATTGATGGAGCCTGGCAAAGGCACGACGGCGCCGTGGTGGGAAAGATGCTGACAGACAGCGCTATGCAGATTTTACTGCTGGGGACCAGCAAAAGCCCCTATGGCAATGTCACCGAACGAGCAATCAGAATGGCACGGCCACCTCCAAACACCAGTGATATTCAATCACCACCATCCGGTAGAAGTAAACGAAAGCACAATTTCGCATGTTGACCTCAACAAGATCAAATCTACCTCTAAAGCGGACACGAACCAGGAGCGCGTTCTTATCCTTACCCCTCTCCGCGACGCCTCTCCTTACCTTGAGCAGCATTTCGACCTGCTCACTCAACTTACCTACCCGCATCATCTCATCGACCTTGCCTTCCTTGTCGGCGACTCGAAAGACGACACCATGGCAGCGTTGGCGATGGAGCTCGAGCGCGTGCAAAAGACGTCCGATGCGTTCCACTCCGCAATGATTGTAGAAAAAGATTTTGGTGTGACGCATGGGCAAAATGTAGAAGATAGACATGGTTTCGAGGCACAAGGACCGCGAAGGAAAGCCATGGGCAGAGCGAGGAATTACCTTTTAAGTGCGGCGCTGAAACCGGAGCATAGCTGGGTCTACTGGCGTGATGTGGATATCAAGGATAGCCCCAAGAAGATTATTGAAGACTTTGTCGCACATGACAGAGATATTTTGGTTCCTAGTAAGTCTTGATATTGGAGGGGTCAGGGCGGCAGGAGGACTGAATGCTGACATAGACACCAGATATCTGGTTCCACAGGTATAAGGAACGAGACGGAAAGAAGGTTGACATTGAAGGTAGATGTGAGATTTTCTGTTCCATTGGAAACTAGATTTACTGCTGACGCCATTATACAGTCGATTACAATTCTTGGCAAGAATCAGAAGACGGTCTCAAACTCGCTGCATCTCTCGACAAGGGGGTTATACTTGCTGAAGGTAAGTTCAGCCCTCGTTTCTTTTCACAATGCTCTAACTAATCTAATCCTTCCCTCCGTAGGCTACAAAGAGTATAAGACCAATCGCAAACACATGGCGAAGATGGGCGATTGGCGTGAGAACAAAGATGAGGAACTTCCCCTCGACGGCATTGGCGGCGTCAACATCCTCGTCAAGGCAGATGTGCACCGCTCCGGCATCAACTTCCCCTGCTACGCTTTTGAGAACCAGGCCGAGACGGAGGGCTTTGCCAAGATGGCTAAGCGCGCCGGATATGAAGTTATTGGGTTGCCCAACTATGTTGTATGGCACATTGATACCGAGGAGAAGCCCGGCAATGCATAGTGCATAGCGGCAGTGAAATGATAGTAAACAGCAATGTACAGGAAAAGTCGGGGTGGAAAATAGCTGTTTTTCGGAATGGATATTGTGAGGAGTAATGAGGAATCAACCAACCGGTAGTCGCATCGGACACACATCACACGCATCAACGCCCTATTTCCCCAAATATCTCTCTCGATCGAATCGTTTTTTTTCTCGGAGGCGCAGTATCTTGCTGAGGGTAAAGCAGGCTCTCTCGCCCTCGCCAACCCGGACATGCAGGCAAGGCGTCCTTGTTAGACATATCCCCCGCCACCCGAAATCGTTATTTCCTGCAAGCTACACATTATCCTTGTCACACGCATGCTACATTAATGAGGGAGGTTTAGCCCTTTGGGCAAGGGACGGGCTGGCTTTTTTACGCAGGAGTAAAAAAAAGGGCCCGTAAAGCTTCTGTTTTCTCCTTGATACCTGCTGTCCCTATTTTCTATTTTTACTGTGTTAAGCTTTCAATTTTTATGTTCTATGGGAGTGGCGTTTTTGGCATTGCGTTTTCCTTCCCTGTCTGCTTGAGATATGAACTCTTGCGTGTAAGAAATTGGGCTTACTACGATGGGGTTTTGCTTGGGGAAAGCGTGCAGCTCGCTCTCTCTGTTTGTAGGGGAGGGGGTTTTGGATGTATATTCGGTCTGGATGGAGATGGGGGACATGTGCATCTATCTTCTAGGCTTTACCTTTTGTGCTTGCTGCTTTGTGATTTCCGGTGATGTTGGTGCGTAATATAGGGAACGGAGCGCCAGGAGCGGAGGCCTTTGATGCTTTTGGAAAGTTTTGAGGTATTAATCTGATTCTTTAACTATGGTCGTCTCTTCAAATCTCGATGTTTTAGATTTAGTTGATCTGCTTGGTTTTGTAGAAGCTTTTGGTTCATTGCTCAGGTATGATTCGAGGAATTGTTGCAATTCCTTCATCATCGTCTTTTTGGTTCACTGAAGTTCCTAAGGATGCTGATTTTGAAGTTACCTGTGATGTGAAGGCCTCTAATCTACAATGACTAAGCATTCTGACACTGGAGCTTTAGATCAAGTATCTGTGGTTTGCTTTAGTGGGATCTGACACGGGCTTGTGGTGGTATTCTACAAGGATATGGTGAGTGCTGAAGAGTTTCTATATTGTTATAACCTTGCATGAATGGCTGTGGCTGAAGATGATATCGGCCACAGGGCGAAAGTACCAGTTATTCAACCCTTATACTCCGAGCCCGAAATCCCTAGTGACTATTACACCTTTAACCTCAAATCGAAATAATCTTACCTACCCTATCTCTTGAAGGATTTCTCGGTCGCTACTAACCTCTCGGCAGCTAGAAGACTGTGATATCGAGAGAAAAAGACGAAGATCTAAACCCAGGGAGAGATTGCTAGCTGTAGGATCCCGCCCAACACCGAAAGCCGATAGTGTACAATTTTTTGGGTTTTGGGAAACCTATAGGATAGACTCACTTCCTCGCTCATCGTGTCATTCGTAAATCCCTTGTTCAAAGTTCTCGGAGTTGTAGAAGCGCGCACGGACCTTGTTGCCGTTGAATTTGAAGTCACTGTCATCAAGAGCGGTGACAGCCTGGTTAAGTATTAGGTGAGCTCAGTTTACGAAAGAAACAGAGAGTGGAGACTTACCCTAAGAGCTGAGAGCTGACTTGTGAACTTGACGAAGACGGGGATACTTTCCGCGGCGATGTTTTCGTGGACGAAGACTCGTTCGACGCGGCCATACTACAAGATCAGTATTTCGTTCACACATCGGTTGATATAACCTAGAAAACCTATAGACGTGGTTTGGAGGAAGACGGGTCTCACCTTTTCCTGGCACGCGTCTCCAATTTTCTGCCTGATCCCTCCATCCGCACTGCTCATCTCCTCCTCCAAGTTTAGCCCGTCCACCATACCCCAGGCTACCACCACATCGCTCATGGGGCCAAACTTGCCTTCTTTCTCCTCAGTTCCCTTCGCCTTTTTCCCGCCAACAATTTTGCCCTTGCCCCCGCGATCTGTAAACCCACCACCTTCGGAATCCGGGAGCTTCTTGCGCTTCTCCACTTGAACCTGAAGTGCATTGATGATGCCACTCTCGTTAGCACCAAGACCTTTACCTTTGACGTAGCCATATTTGGCCATGATACGTTGCGCGAAACCGGCTTGACCGGGCCGATTGGAACGCGGGGCATCTGCAGGCGAGTCTTTGGGTGCGTCAACAGCGGGGCTATCGACTTCTGCCAGTGTCTCTTCAAGTTCCTCTTCGGAGGCAGGGATTTCTGCAGATGGGGCAGGAAGGTTGTAGCGTACAGGAGCCCGGGAGATTGTCGCTGGGGGTTGAGATGGAAGTGGAGGTGGAGGTGGAGGTGGAGGCGGAGGTGCTACAGGCTCCAAAGGAGGTGGAGGAGCTTCTATTGGAGGGGGAGGGGGAGGAGGCTGTTGTTGTGCCATTTGGCTTAGGCGAATGCGTTGTGCATATGCATCTTCCCCCGTTGCAGCATCTGAGATATCGGCCGGAGGCGGAGGCGGAGCTTCGCCTAGCGAATCTAGATTTGGGGGAGGAGCAAAGGAGTATTTTGATGGTGGAGCAAATCGGGCTACGCAGCTATTAGGTTGCTTCACAAAAAGCCGGGGCGTAAAAAATAAGGTCACTGTTCTCACCTGGCCTGGTACGATTGTAATCATCACTGCTGGCATCGTCGCTGCTGTGACGCCGTGCCCTGCGATGTGCGTACAGTCTGTCCTTCCAATCTCTAATCTCACGGATACTCTCTTCGCTGTTTTTATACTCATCATAGTTGTTCGGTCGTGCAGGGTCGTATATATCATCCCAATCTTGCATAACAGGAGCCTCTTCCTTGTTCTTCTTCCTCTTTTTGCGCCCACCGCGCTGCCGTTTTTCACCCATATAAAACCCATTCACGTCATCATCGTCTGCCGTCCAGTCTGCCAACGTTGTTTTCACAGCTGGGGCAGCGGCTTGAGCTTGGGCAGCAGCTTTTGCGCCAGGATCAGGCGAACTCGAGTTTACGGGAAGAGGAGAAGGCTTCGGGAATGCCGTTTTTGATTTCGCTTTCTGAGATGCTATCTGAGGTCTCTTCGTAGGCTGGAAAAGTAAAGCGGCTGGTTAAGTCAAGTGAGAAGCGTGAGCAAACAGACTAATATGTGTCCATAAGGGTTCAAGTATCTCTACCAGAGTTCACTTTCTTCTTCTCTTCTTGCTTCTGCGCATCTTCACTCCCTGGCTGTTTGTATAAAACTGGAGCACTGGAGATGGTGCTAGAGGTCGACGCGCCGGAGGGTTGATTGAGAAGATTCGCATAGAGAGATAGCCCTCCACGAGAAGGTGGATTCGTGTTGGAGGCCATGGTGAATTGGAAAGGTGTATATAAATTGAGGGTTGAATCTGTCCATCTAGAACAAGGCTGATGCCAAGTCTAGAAGACCTCGGAATAAGGTTATCGCGTACCTTAGTCAGAAGTTTATATTTGAACCATATCTCCGACTTGTCATGCGTGACGGTTAAGAATTGAAAATAAAAGAGTTGAATCAGAGCCGGCCTCTGCCATTGGACTTGATCGTCACAGTTTGACATACTTCCTTGAGTATCTGTATATTTTGCACAAGTGGATCTCCTCACTCCTCAGAAGAATTATCTGAATTGCTAATCAATTCGTAGTCGACTTCATAATAGCTCACCTCTTTCCGAAAACGAGTAATACCCTCGCCATGGCTACAACACTAGCGAACTCCTTTCAGAAGGACTCTCAAGCTACAGCGATCATTGTGCCTGGTTACCCTGCTATCACAATCTCATATCAACGATTGACAGCCGATGTCAAATCATTTCAGCATAAGCTCGCTGCTCTGGGTGTAAGGCCTGAGCACGCGGTATCAATAGCGCTCCCGAATTCTTATGAGTTCATCGTGGCCTTTATTGCTGCGTCTTGGCAACGAGCCATTGCGGCTCCACTGAACCCAGCATACAAGCAATCGGAGTTTGAATGTATGTTCCCACCTGCGACCCGTCTTCCTTGCCCCCGGTACTTTGAACAAACCCAGCGTGGCTGACCGCCTATTAAACTAGTCTACATCGACGATTTGAGCTCAGCTGTTGCTCTTGTACCAAAGGGCTCTTTCGCACAAGACGGAGCTGCTGTCCAAGCGGCTAGGAAATACCAAGCAGCTATTGCGGAGTGTTATTATAACGGTATAGAGGTGGTTCTTGATGTGAAAGAGCAGGGGAAGCTCCGGGGGAAAGGAAACCAAAGGGTCGAGCAAGCCCAGCCGGACGATGTCGCTTTGGTGCTCCACACGAGTGGAACAACAGGTAGACCGAAGGCTGTAGGTTCGATATCTACGCAACCTGACCGACGAGGCTGACCATTGGTAGGTTCCATTAACCCATCGGAATCTGACTCGAACAATGAGTAAGTGCTCTATTGACCATCCACAAATTGGGATCGTGTCTTATGCGTATTTAGAAAATATCCAGGCGACGTACAAGTTAACCCCAGAAGATCGTACTCTCCTGGTCATGCCTTTGTTCCACGTCCATGGGCTTCTCGCAGGCTTCTTGGCACCGTTGGCCTCTAGCGGCTCGGTGATTGTACCACTGAAATTCTCTGCCTCCGAGTTTTGGGGAAACTTCATCAAGTATAAAGCAAATTGGTACACAGCCGTGCCTACAATCCACCAAATCCTCCTCAAGAACCCACCACCAAACCCTAAACCGAACATACGTTTTATTAGGTCCTGTTCCTCACCGTTGTCTCCAAAGACCTTCCACGAATTGGAGAAGACCTTTGATGCCCCAGTACTAGAAGCTTACGCTATGACCGAGGCAGCGCACCAAATGACGTCAAACCCTCTGCCGCCAGGCAAACGTCAACCAGGGAGTGTCGGTATCGGTCAGGGTGTCGAGGTTAAGATTCTCAATCAGGAGGGGAATGAAGTACCGCAAGGTACTGAGGCAGAAATCTGTATCCGCGGTGAGAATGTCACCAAAGGCTATCTCAATAACCCTGAGGCAAACAAGTCATCCTTCATTAAAGGAGGGTTTTTCCGGACTGGAGACCAGGGCAAGAAAGATAAAGACGGATATGTTATCATAACCGGCCGCATTAAGGAACTTATCAACAAGGGGGGAGAGAAAATCAGTCCTATAGAATTGGACAACATCATTGCCTCTCATCCCAAAGTTAGCGAAGCCGTTAGTTTCGGAATGGCTGACGAAACGTATGGGCAAGATATCGGGGTCGCAGTTGTATTGAAAGACGGCCAGAAAATGAGTGGGGATGAGCTCAAAGGGTGGATGGCGGAGAAGGTCGCTAAGTTCAAGCTTCCTAGGAAGGTATGCGTGATAAACCTCCGCAGCCAACATGAAAAATCACTAATGATTCACAGGTATTCTTCACCGATTTGATGCCCAAAACGGCGACTGGCAAAGTGCAGCGCAGACTAGTGGCGGAGGCAATGTTCAAACAAGAGCAACCAAAGGCCAAGCTATAACTTGCTTGTTTCATATGCATGTATACAGTTTTGGGGCCTGGGTACTGGAAAGCAAATATCTCTTTTTGGCCTGTATTTCTAGGTCTTGAGCGTTAAGTAAGAACATGGGATAAGGCGTGGTTTTGAAATCTCTATACATACTGCTTGTCGGCGTAACAACCAATAACTCTAGTCTCGTGAGAACACTTTGTTTACGATAGCATTACCTTTGCATTTTATGCAGGCCCGGATGGCAAAGCTCTAGTCTATACGCCGTGATAAGGTTTTCAGATCCATATTGCAGACTTGAAACGTTATATGGCTGGTGGATTAAAAAGCTCAAGCTCCCGATCCGTGTGCCCCACCGTGTCAATTGCGGAACCTCTCCGCACCAAGGGTTGGCCGGTGACCACGCCCTTCCAGCGACTTGCCTAGGTACTTACTTTTCTCATATTAATATTCCACTCAGCGACACGGAGAATATCGTGCCGCGCAATTGGGATATATATTCTAGCTAGACGCATGCAGTTCATCAGTCTTCGCACTTGTCAGCTCCTCAAGTCTTCCTCCCAGACTCTACTATTCACAACAGGTGTACGAAACTCCCGAGGCACTTTCTGCCGAGATTCAATACGAAAAACAATGGCAACTTCTACGGGTCATGAGTGGCTGGTTATGTGCCCGGACTTTCCGGATTCGCTTCAAAAGAGGTTGAACGTGCGTCCGGAGCATCTGCAGAATCTCCAGAATGACCCTGAGGATTTCTGGCTTTTTGGGGGTTAGTCTAATTTTTGCTTTGCCGCTCTCCGCAGAAGAACCACTCCATAGGTCTTGGTGCAGCTTGATAATTTACGTTTCGTAGGTGTCTTTCTCGAAGAACCAGTTAAGGAGGGCGAGACGCCAAAGATGAAGGGCAGCGCGATGCTCATCCGAGCAAACTCGAAGGAGGAGGTGATGGAGAGGCTCAAGAATGATGTGTACGTCACGGGCGGGGTTTGGGATTGGGATAAGGTGCAGGTCTTTCCTTTCAAGAGCGCGTTGAGGAAGGCATTGTAATATGGAGGCTATATCAGAAGGCGCAGTGATGACTATAATCCAGGGTGAATAGTTTTAGTAGAAGAAACCAAGACTGGCCTACAGCAGGGGAATGCGGAGAGCAGAGTGTGGCTTATCCAATGTATATATAGAACGGCATTTGTCATAGCAGAGGTCGCTTTGAAAGGGTCTGAAAGCAGCATAGCTAGCACTGAAATGCAACCTTTCCCCAAGAGCGACGCATCTAGCTCCAGTGGTCTACCATGAGAAGTGGCGGGTTGACAAGCAAGACATTCCGAAGCTATGATATCAGGGAGCTATAAAGTGGCATGCTAGCTAGGCAAATGGCTTGAAGATGTTGAGAAGTTTTGAAGCTAGCGATGGAAATACCAGCTCTAAAGATCTCCTGGAGAGGAAATGAGGAGGATCCGAAGAGCATGGTTACCCCCAGTAATGATTGACGCAGTCTTAGATTGGGGCTCTGACCTCATGCACGTCAATACTAGGCATTCGCGAAAGCCCACAAACGAATAAAGAACTCGACATTGGGCGGGAGAAATGTATGCAAAGAAGTTGAAATTTAGAAAAGTTGATGTTTTCCACATATGCTTGCGTAAGGCTGCTTGGGATCCTCCAGTGTGTGACGTAGAAGCGCCAAGATGATCGAAGCAAGGCATTTGAAATTGTGGTGCATTTGTCGCTGACATTCCTCACCCTTTTTTTTTTAACCGAAAACTCCTAAAGGTCCAACAGCCACTGGACTATCTTAAATACATATTCCTGCATTGAAACTCAGCAAAGCTGCGTCTTTCCCTGCAGTTTTTCCTTCTCTCACGTCATCTACCTCGCGTTCCGCCAATTGATCGCAGTACACTTCACCCGGCAGTAGCTTCCCTAAAATCTTCTTGGAAAAGTATCTCTCCTTTCAGACCTGCGCTACCTTACATATACGGATCTCGAATCAATGCCCCCCAAGCGCAAGCGATCTACCACCATATCCTCCGTAAAAAGCACAGCCATGGACGTCCCTCAACCATCATCCCGAGACGCTTCCGGTGAAGATGCCGAAGATCTGGTGCTCCAAGAAGTAAGCAGCATGAAGCAAAGGCAGTCAGACTCTTGCCATGTTCCATCTAAGCGGGTGCGGTCGCACAAAACGGATCACAGGGGGGAGGAGCAGAATGATGTCGTTGATGGAGAGGGAGAAGGCATTGCATCGCGGCCCAGTCGAAAGAGCAGACGAGGCTCATCAAACAAGAGTAGAGAGGAAAAAGCGGCTCTGGATGCTGTCAAATATGGTGAGAATGGGGAAAGAGATACAATGAGGATGGAGGACCCACCTAAGGCCGGGCTGGTGGATCCTGTGGGCTATCACACCAACCCGCCTCCCACTGGTCGCCCTGTAAGAGTATACGCCGATGGAGTTTTTGACCTTTTCCACATTGGGTATGTTTCGGTTTAGAGAGTAGGGGATAAATCCAGACGCTGACCTGACTGCATAGACACATGCGCCAGCTCCAACAGGCCAAAACCGCATTCCCTGATGTCTACCTCATTGTCGGGGTTACTGGTGATAAGGAAACACATCGGAGGAAGGGACTCACTGTCCTTTCTGCAAAAGAACGAGCGGAGAGTGTTCGGCATTGTAAGTGGGTTGATGAAGTAGTTGAAGATTGCCCGTGGATTATCGCAGATGCCCCTGAATTTATTGAAAAACATAAGATTGATTATGTGGCTCACGATGACATCCCTTACGGAGCGGAAGAGGGGGATGACATCTATGCTCCAATCAAAGAGAAAGGTATGTTCCTGGTCACTCAGAGAACAGAAGGTCTCAGCACAACAGGCATTATTACGAAGTAAGTTTTATCTTCCCGAAATCCGTAGTTCCTGCATTGACAATGCTAGAATCGTTCGCGATTATGATAAATACATCACCCGACAGCTCAACCGTGGAACTTCTCGGAAAGAGCTGAATGTATCCTGGCTGAAGAAGCATGAATTAGAGATTAAGCGCAACATGGCCGAGTTGCGTGACAACATCAAGACTAACTGGACCACGACGGGTCAAGAGCTGGGAAAAGATCTGCGTCAATTCTGGCAATCAAGCAGACCTGCAAGCCCTGCACGGACGCCAACAGAGAAGAATGAGGCCGAAGCAACTTCCCCGAGATATTCCACCGCATCACCCTCTGCCTTGTCACGTCTAAGTCATTTGGAAATTCCTAAGATTTCGAACGCGAATGGATCAGGAACCTCTGATTTCGCAGCTGGATATAGCCTTGGCTTGATTGGCGGTGTCCGGTCTTGGGTGAGTGAAATCGCTTTTACCCGCCACTATCTTACGATACCGTGGCGTGAGCTTCCACTGACATTACAAACAGATGGCTCGGAGTCGGCGTAATCTCAACGACAGCAGACCCGACAGCCCAGATAGTGGCGAGGGTAGTTCAGATGAGCGGAGCATTAAGGAGCCACCACGGGGACGGCAGGGCAAACATCAGCAAGATGAAGTGGGAAACGAGATGGACGTTCAGTTCTAAACGTTACACTGATCGTGATGTTTCCCAACTGTACAGTAGACAATGAGGTTGCGGGTCCGGAGATTTCTTTTTATTTGTTCCAGCTCCGCGTCTATCAGCCTTGCAATTCTTGACTACACGTTTTTAGCCTAATCACGACGCCTCAAAATCGAAACAGGGAAGCAAAATTTCAACTCTCCTCATTCATTGGCTTGCTATCTTTCTAACCATGCGTGTTCTCATACTTTTACAAGAACAGGCAAGCAAACGGGCCGGCCCGCATCGCCTATTGGCTTGCTAGCCTGCTGTCTGACAAGCATGTGCGAAATCGCCACCCTCACTGTCTATGTAATACCATAGTTACGTGCGAGATAAGATTCTCTGGGTTTTCAACAAATGATACTGCTGTTGCACCTCCATGTTAGTCTGCAGCTTGCTTATCCTCCGAAACATCATTCAAGCAGAGCTCTCAAATTGCCAGCTGTCTCCTAAGTTGTCATTGTGCAATCTCCCCAGCTATTTCCCTTGAGTTTCTTTATCTACGATGCGCTTACCCTTTCATTTTCATAAGTATAGGCTCGGAAACACCCGAATACTAATACCTCTTACCTCCATATCTAAGACATTCATAATCAGGTCCTTGGTTTTGAAATTGCTGCGAGCAGATTAACCTTTTCTCTGCTGACACATTTCAATATTCAGAAGCCCTGTATTGCTGCGTCAGCAAGCACTGTCCTTCCGTGCAGCTCGTGGCAATAATACATCAACCAGAAGTTGCTTGATCCTGCAGTGTCAGCCTGTTATAGTTAAGATCGATAGACGCGCTGGCTTGTATCAGCAGCCTTGTCAGGATTGAGATTGAAATTGGGTGCCTAGGAGCTCACTCGGAAACACTTTAAACCTACTATGTGCAACATATTCTTTGCATATCCGACCTGCGGCTGCCCTTGCATGCCTTGCCGGCCGTATCAACAGCCCTGTCAAGTGGCGTTAGCAAGACGGCCTGTGAGGATCTGCCCGCCTGGCCAGCGAAAAGCGAGAGTAGGTGCGACGGGTCAGATGTGCGGTATGTGTCGACAGATCCAGATGGAAGAGCTCAAAGCAGAGAGATGGATACGGAGAAGATGGGGCAACAAGTGGTAGAAGGGGACGGGAGCGAGTGGATAAAGGGAGGCTTTCGGCCAAATGGTCTTTTACTTTGAGAACGGGTGCTATCCTAGGGATCGCTGTTGGAATTAGAAACAGAACTATCCGGTTTGTGAGGGCGATTGCATGAAGCGTCGTGGTCAGAGGACCTGTCCCTCTTCGCCTTGCAGTGAAACAGACCATTCAGGGTTCAGTATATATGTTCTAGTCATGGTATACCCTAGCTCAGCATCAGGTTAGCATACGGTCCGCCTTGTTGCCTAGACACAGGGCTCGTCGCCTTGTCCAGTTGTACCGAACATAAATTGAACTGTATTGCCGCTGCAGCATGTTGGTTAATTTGGCTCCTTGGCTACTTTGTGAAGAACTACGAAACCGTCTTGTCGTTTCGGACTGCCGTCAGGATCCCCATTCAACAAGCGGAGTATAAAAAGAGCCACTTAACTACCGGACTCTGCATCTTACTCGTTGCACTGTTTCCACGCGTCTCTTCCAGGTTCCCCCCGAGGCACTGACAAACCCGTACACTTGACCCAAGTCGGAATGAGGGGCTCAGCGCACACCGTCTGTGCAATGGGCGCCGATCTGTTTTGATGACCCGGGACGAGGACTCTGGCGCATTTGCACCGCATCGGCCGTGGCGGCACTCCCATCATCATATTCGTCCCCATACTCGTCCCGCCACTGCGGTTACTCATACATACCGCGCACATCCATGGGCTCTCTTTGCCCTCTTTGCCCTCAGGCGTGGGACGAGAGCAAGAGCGACGGGCCAAGTTGGAGCCGAAGCTGAACATGTCGCATATTCTCGAGTTGCACCCCTCGTTTCCGTCTGCGGCGTCTCCCAACCTGGCAGCAGCACATTTCGCTTCAAGAGAGAGAGCTGATGACAAGAGGCGCTGACACTGACATGACATGCAGCCGTGGCAAAGCTGGGACCGTGGGATATGCGGCCATAGCTTGTTGCTTTTTGCAGGATTTATTCCTCAACGTGTGCAAGAACGGACAGGCCATTATTCGCTCAGCTATCTCGCCCTACCGTAGCAGCCTCACTTTTGACGCTTGGCCGGGATCCGAATGGCAAAGCCGAAATTTGAGGCTTACTCCCGGCCGCCCGCCCAACGTGGTGCAACCCCTGGGGCGCGAGCGCTCTCTGCAACCATCGAGCTCTCTCCACTCCGTGAGCGGTGTGCATGATATGCCCTGCTGCACTCTCGCTCGCAGAGGCGGCCCTGTTGATACTAGTAATGGGATCATTCACAAAATTGGTCTTTTATGCTGTATCCACGATCCGGTCTGGAGATCGCCACAGCGGCTACATGCTCTGGCCACCTTCTAAAATGAACGTCAATAGAAATGCAAGCCCGGACTTACCTTGCTAGGTCTTAAAAAGGGACGAGTCTGCGTCTGAATTCCGCATCTTACATACGTTTCAGCACAAAACTTTCAATAAAATAATTCTCCGCTCCTTGAATTATTTTATCCTTTCTTGTCTCAATTCGTTACTTCCGCAAACGTACTGTGCCGCCTGCATCTGTCTTTAATTAACCCGCACTTTGTCCTCCTGGCAATGTATCAACACGAGAGACCCTGAAAGCCCATGCTAGCACCACTTCCGCTTGCCGTCGATACGAACACATGAGAAAGGTATACACAAGAGCCAGACGCGTCCCTCATCCTCCTCCATCCTTCTCCGTGGTGCTTGTCTGACTTGGGAGCGGCCAATCTACTGGTTTGCCTCTGGTTCATGCAGCTTTCCGCTTCGCAAGTAAAACAACCCACCGACACGTTCCTGAGCACTTCGGCTTGTGTCTCGACAAACCGCGTATCACCTTGTATTGTTTGGTAGCTAACCAGTCCCAGTACACACTTTTAGTCCTTTCCTGCGCACTCCTGAGTGTTCGCACCTGCTTCGCACATCAGCAGCCATATCTCCCTATCTCTGTTCAGTAAATCTCTCCGGCTTGTCAGTTCAGCTCTTTTTTGCGTCTTTGGTCGATGACCGCAATCAATCGCCGAAACTCGCAAGAACGACAGGGCAGGGGCCCTCGCCGACAACAAAAGATGAGCTCGCGGACTCAGCAGAAAGCACACCGCAGCAATTCCGTTAGCTGCGGGTCTGCTGACCACCCCACGTACCGCACATGTCCCGACGTTACTGCAGTATGTAAGCCGGCCGAAAGAAATATGGAAGAATCGGAATCTTACAGGGGATACAATGACTCGGAGGCCCTGCCAGCAAATGATGAGAGGGATAGTATCAATTCAAACCATTCACAGGAAGAAAGTCGGTCTACGGGGGAAGATGACGAAACCATTGCCACACTATCTGTGGGCGCATCCAGAATACAACTCGCATCTAGAATACAACCGTCTGATGAGAACATTCAACAACAGCTCGCCGAATTGATCAATATAATGCTTCCTCCCTCGCCAGGACAGCATCCAGCAGATGCTTTTTTGTCGGCTGGGTTGTATCCCCCGATAACAAAACAGTCGCTGAGCGAGCTTGATATTACCAACATTATCCAGAACTTGAAGCTACGACATGACGTCAACTTCGACCGTGATTTGTCTTTCCGACCAAACTTGGACGGAGCGAAAGGACAAGAGAAACTGAAGGCTGCACAGAAGTACTGGAATGCTCTGACAGCAGAACTCGAACTTTACACATATCTTTTCAACGGTAGCTCCTCTCCAAAGCATGCACCATGGCCAGTGCTAGTTGCAGCTAGTAAGAAGAGGATTCCTCTCATGTTCAATACAATTCGGGAAATTTTGAAGAACTTGGTACCCGACAGGGACCAGGCAAGAGTTGATGAACATTTAGAGGTCTCCATGTTGATGCAACAGATCGAGAAGGGTGTCTGCGATTTGGTCAGACTTTCAGAATGGTTAGCACATCTCTTGAAGGAGCACTGTGCACCGATGCGGGATGGCTGGGTTGACAAGATGGTGGAGTCCACGAGAATTGGTGTTGAGGATTCTAGCTCAGACTCAGTTGTTCGCGGATTACGAGAGTTGCTCGGGATTTTGGAAGCCATGAAATTAGTGAGTTTCTTGCAATGCACAACACAGAACCATTCATCATACTGACTGCCATAGGATGTTGCAAATCATCAAATTAGAAACCTTCGCGCACTGTTAATTGAAGATACCATTAATTTCGAACAGAAATACCATCTTTCCAGAATTGCTCGCGGTCGTATAAATGTGGAAGGGGCACAGCGATGGTACTCACGTGAGGAGAAAGCCATGAGACAGAGCGCACCTCCGTCATATGTGCGCAAAGATACTGGGCGCGCTCAATTTGAAACATTCGTCCAAGCCGTAGTTGACATCCTCCTCAGCAACGGCCCGAGCAAGGACTTCCCAGAGACTTTCTATCTCGATCAGGATCGGTTGCGTGCGCTCAAGTCAGAACTCCATGATATAGTTCACTTCGACATGTGCTGCAAGGTTTTCGCCTGGCTTCTCCGAGAAATGAATTATCGAGGGTCAGTTCCGCACACCGCCCAACAAAATCTTCGTAACTCCCTCTTCGCCATTGTTGGTGAGGATAGGAACTACAGTTCCCGTCAATGGATCGTCAACATCGACTACGTGGCTGTGGAACTTGTCCGACATGCACTCAATCTCTGCGGCTACACCCACTCCTACAAAGCACATCTACTTCAAAAAGCACATGAAATGCTCCGAGCTATGCTATGCTCGCCTCACCACGGCGTATTTGCTCACAACGCAGATGTATTGAGAGGAACAATTCTTCCTGAAATACTAGCCTGTGCAAACAGGCATGTTAATTCTTCGCCAATGGAGATGTTTAGCACCCTCATCGCTCCTTCGGCACCTCCTCCACCACCTCCACCTCCGTCACATATGAACGTAGTAGTCCAGCGAATTGCCAATGAGCAAAACCCATCCTCGCCCTCAGATCGCTTAACAGATATCATTCACCGTATAACGCACATTGCGGTGTTACATTGGCGGATATGGGGACCCATAGTCTATGTCCTCCCTGAAGAGAAAGACAGCGCATTAAACCTGAGGACTACCGACGGACCCTCCGATGATCGACAAAGCAGACCCAGCGAGCCACTCGTAATCAAAAATGAGTCAACGACACCTTCACTTCCCACAACCGGTTCAACACCATCTCCGTCACCGTCACCACAGCCAGGCGCGCGCCAAATGACCGGGCAGGCGCCGGAAGCATCTACGTTAGAATGAGGCCAGGACTCCAAAACTTCACTTCTACTGTCCTCACAAGCATTACGAATTTTAAATGATGTATTATATTTATATGTTCCCCACCACCATCACACGCTTCAGTTTTATTTTTCATGATGACGAGGTGAAGGGCGTAAAAAGGAGGATCATTAATTTTTTGGGACCATTAGTATTTAGGGTAACAGCAGGCATATTTGCATCATTTTCTAACACTCCCTTTTATTTCTAGCGATTGCATTCAGGCATTGCGCGGAGCGTTAGGAGAGGGTGCTGATTTTAGAGATACACCGTCCGAATAATATTTTTCCTCCTATTTCGGACCCCCGGCCTCTGCTTGCAGAGGGATGATGAATATGTTAGGACTCAGGGAGTTTTCTTTTTTGCCTTGTCCCGCCCCGCTGAGGTTTAGATAGATTGAGGACCTACATATAGTCAGAACTTGAGTTGGATAGGCTTTTGAGCAAGTTGCATGTTTCCTGACTTGCGCTTGCTCTGGCATTTTTATGAGATGTGTGCCCCTTTTCTGTGGTGATTTTTGAGATCAAGGTCCGGTGCTGCTCCGCTCTTCCAAGGTCCAGACCTTGACCTCTCCGTCATCACCAGTGCTTAGGATGACTTCCTCGTCCTCGCTGCGCTTGCCCTTGTCGCATCTCCGTGCCCAGCAGACGTGGTTGATCTCGAAGACGTCGTGCGCGCCCTCTATCTCCGCTACAACGACCCACTCGGTCAACGAAGCGTCTGCCCCTGTCAAGTGCTCCGCGGCTTCCGCCTCATCCTTACGTTCGCCATCTCCAATGGCAGCATCCGCCGCTACGGCGGTCTCCTGGACACCGTTCGACGCACTACTGCCCCTCCAACACTCCTTGTAGACAATGATCCCGCCGTCGCTGCCGGCGCTGACAATCATCCCTGTCCTCGGGCTCCACGAAACAGCGTAGATAGCCCTATCGTGACGCCGGGGCAGGATGGCCTCCTGGACCCACTCCTCTTCGACACTATGACTCCTCAGGATGCTCGGCATGCTACCCGCACTAGGACCGCCCTGCTGGGTCTCCTTTGGGACCCGCCGCCAGATCCGCGCCGTACAGTCATCCGATGACGACACGAGGCGCGGCCCAGCACGCTTGCGCGCCTCGAGCAGCATCCTTCTCCGCTCCATCTCCGCCTCACCGGCGACAATGGCGCCTGAACCGGTTGCCCCCGCATCCGGCACCGCCAGCGGCAGGTCCGGTGAGGCGGGGCCCTCGAACTCGACCCACCACACGGTGCGCTCGTGGCCGCGGAGCACGGCGACGGCGACCCAGTCGTCCAGGTCCTCGCGGTACAGCCTCACGGTGTCGTCGTAGCTGGCGCTGGCGAGCAGGTCCTCAGTCGGGTGCCAGGCGACGCACTTGACGTCGGCCTCGTGCTCCTGCAGCACGGCGACGGTCTCGAAGTTGTCGTCGTCGAGCTCCTCCCACACCCACACGCTCTTGTCGCGCGAGCACGTCGCCAGGTACTGGCCCGACGCGCTCCACGCCACGCTCTTGATCTCCGACTCGTGCCCGTCCAGGATGCAGCTGAAATTGTACTCGTCCTCCTCCTCGTCCTCCTCTTCAGAACCGCCATCCCCGCCATCGCTGGATCCAGGAAAGGACGGCCCCCGCTCCCGCGTGAAGTCCCTCGCCGCGTCGCCCGCCCCGCGCTCCCACCGCCGCCACACCCCCGCGCTGGCATCGAAGCTGCCCGTCGCTAGCACGCTCTGCCCGCGGCTGCCGGGCTTCCAGCTCACGGCCCTGACGCTGCGCTTGTGCCCGCCGCCGACGGCGTGCAGCAGCGTGAACGACGTCAGCGAGTACACGCGCACCGTGCGGTCTGCGCACGCTGTCGCTACAATGGGCTGCGTGGGGTGCGATGCCGTCTGCCAGGTGCGCGCCGTCGATGCCGGCTGCAGTGTTGCGAGGGGTGAGAGCGTGAGCATCCGCGATGAGCCGTCTGGTTGTTGTGGGGGAGGCATTTTTTATTCTTTAGTTTCTTTCAGGAGGGCCGACGGGGAAGGGGTGGGTTGCGAGCGGGATTTCGAGAGCGTCGACCGGTGAAAGGGGGGGACGAAGCTGGCACGAGATTGTTTTTTGGTGGTTCGGAGGTTGCGGCCGGCTGGGACTGTTATATGGGAATTAGTCAGGCAATGGAGGACGAGGCGCGGAGTTGTAGAGTTTTGTCATCGCGGGATGTATTTTTTGGATTGAGGGTCGTTGTCCGAGGATTCGCCGGTTTTGCTTCTCCTAGACCGAACTCCACACCTTCGCTCAACCTCCTGTCACAGATCAATATTGTACCGGGAACTATTTTGAAATTTAATTATAAATCTCCATTACATTATGTAATTATCCTCCATACATCGTGCTTATGAGATTACAAGCCCGCCTGGAAACGCCCATACAACCCATATCATTACTTGGATATCTTCCGATGTAAAAGACACAATTCGCCAGAGCAACATAGGCATCTCCAAGTGAATGCCGTTAAACATATTCCTAGCCAAGATAATGCAAGAGTAAAAGACAGCGTATCAAACACTGACCCTGCCCGCAAGAGTCGATGCAAAACAGAATAGGGGTAGAACCAGCAACTGAAAATAGTTCGAACCAGAGTACAGACCAGAAAAGGGAGGCCGTATCGGAGCAGTCAGAGCTCAAGGCCTCTGCCACTTGGACGACGTGATCTTGAACAGCTCGTCTGCAAATGTTGGCTGTTCCGTCGCCGCAACGCCTGCCTCAGACCGGACCCCTAGATCTCGCAATTCCAGTTGCGAATCAGACCTGCTATTCGCATTGACTGTAATATCTTGGCTGACCATAATACCACCAAATGCATGGCTTGTGTTGTTTTCCTCTCCCTGGCTAGGAATTTGCACCAGCTGCTTCTCCGAAGAATTGTCTGGCTGCATTATGGTATCTCGTGGAGAGGCGTTCTTAGAAAACGGCCACATGCGGACGACACGGACCGAGACTGGCGGCACAAAACTTCCTCTTTTGGATGATGGGTCTGTTGAGGCCAATTCCCTTTGACGCGCAAGAAGGGAACCAAACTCCCTGTGGTTCCTTCTGGCAAGAACCGCATGGTCTGGACAACCAGTATAGACGCGTTGCTGGCACTTAAAGAAACTGAATGGTGTGTACATCAGCGTATTACTCCTCACAGATGCGCTGTGGACATCCGGAATGATGCAGAAGGCCATGACAGTGACTTGACTAGGGACATCGTCACCTGGAACGATACATTCGGTCCTAACGGGTCTTGCTGAGAAAATAGCTTGGCGGAAGAAAGTTTCCGGCACTTCATCAATAAGTGCTACGACTTCGTTACGCAACTCTTTAATGAATTCGTTCTCTTTGCTCGAATCCTCCGACGCTTTGCTGCTAAGCTGTTGCATGCATTGCGTTAGAGAAAGGCCATCCAATCGGCCAAGGAACTGCAATTGCCACGGTTCCAGCTGCTCCGATGATAAACACACCATTGGGAGTCGACAAGGATTTGCCTTGGGTACGAGGATGTCCCAATTCCCATTCGATGCTTTCACAGCTGGCCGAAGCGCGAAGCATGCCAGGTATGTTCCCGCTGGAGGGACACATGGCTCTCTTTGGCAGTACGTTTGTAGCTTCTCGACTGTGTTGACAAGGTCTGTACGCTTGATCTGCATACTACGAGCTAGTAAGTCGCTAACTTGATCTGTATGAGCGAACCGATACCCGATATTCATCAATCGTGAGGCCTCTGCCTTGTCTACTTTTCGCACAATAAATAGGAGCTGACCCCTCCCAAATAAAGATGGTATGACGAGGCCTGCCTCAATATCCGCAGGCTTGGTTGTGACTTGCGCGGTCAGGGTATCTTTCGAGCCGCCTATCTTTGTCCTCTTTGTCCTTAATTCAGCTATGAGGGTACCTGTCATCAGAATCTCTTCATAAAGCACGCCAAGGTCCGGTAGTGAAGTATCTAGATGGTCTGCAAGATCTGAAGCAGCAACGCAGAAGTGTTCTCGAAAGATTGCGGAGTAATCGTCTTCTCCGTTCACTTCCTCCCAGGTCGAACGAGATTCCGAACTACCAGGACGGGTTGGAGTTTTTGAGCTACCATTCGAACGGAGATGATTCTTCATTGCGGGTACGAGATCTGCAACGCCTTGCCAATTGCGCGTTACTCTGAAAATCCATTGGAATACAGGATGTGCGACGTTGAATTCGTCGTTGAAGGACTAGTAATTGCGACAGAAATCAGTATATTTACAGTAAATTACATCAGTAACTACGTCGAGAAACACCCAACCTACCCGCTGATTGTACTGTTTAGTGATCTTATGACTAGGCATCAGTCCTTCCTGTGTTACTAAAAGCCTTCCGTCTGGGTCAAACGTGGCAGAGGCCAGAACAACATGTTGCGCCCTGTCTGCAAGCTGCCTTCGTCGGCGTTGTATCAAGAACGCTAGGGAAAAGCATACTGCGCAAGCAAGCAAACACTAAATCGTGTCAGCCAAAGAAAAAATATAAGGATTCCGCGTTAAACGTACCATGGTCACTGCTACGATCAAGTTATTATTCCTGTCGGCGCCACTACCAGTATGGTAGCCCCTCAACTCATACTTAGTTCCTACTGTTGCAGTCCAGTGCATCCCAGAGACGGCTCCCGCGAGCAAGCAAGCGATTAACATCCTTCTCCACGAGGTGTTTATCCAGTGCTCCTTCTGGTGGAAAAACAAAGTGAACGAAAACCAACAGGCCACAACAGCGATCGCCGCGGCGCCGACGATATGACTCTTATTATTAGATAAGTAGTAATTAGTAGTCCCGAAGTTTCCGATATAATGCATTCCCGTGATGGCGAGTCCTGCTGCCAGTCCGGTAACCGTAAGAGCACCGTAAAGACTTCTTTTCGTGCGAGTAAAGCGCTCAGCAACAGCAAAGCCAAAGAACAGGAAGATAATTGGTAGGAAAACAGAGAGTGCAGTGAACCCAGGATTGTAATAGAGCTGGATTTCAGTCTTGCTATCACCAAGGATGATGGCACGGTTCCCCACGAAATGCATACACCAGATGGCGACTAATCCAAAGGACACAGAGCAGCCTCCGAGCTGCAGCCTATCAATTACGTTAACATGGAGGTTTCGAGGTGCTAAGAGTATCGCCACTTTCTTACCAGCTCAGCCACCCATTCCCGGTTTTTCTCCGATGAAGCAGTTCAACGGTTGTATAGGCTCCGACAAGACTGACGAAATAGGACGCTATTACCAGATACCACAGAAAATGAAAAGGAACGTCATCGCCAATGCGGTACTTGGTGGTGATTTTTCTATCAACCACCATGATTGAAAGTTCTCAGTCCCTGTGTTTGAAGAGTGCAGACTGCAAGTTCTACTTTCTGCCGGCGCAGTGGTGTGGAAGTGGAACTACAGCCAGTACAAGAGAGACGAGGCCAGTGAAACGGATTTGTTGCGCTGCTTTCCTCTAGATTGTAGTGCGGACAGAGCTAATTAGTTTCCAGAACGCTCCTT
This sequence comes from Cenococcum geophilum 1.58, assembly GCF_001692895.1. Lineage (NCBI taxonomy): Eukaryota > Fungi > Ascomycota > Dothideomycetes > Gloniales > Gloniaceae > Cenococcum > Cenococcum geophilum. Next base: position 762,290 of record NW_027137582.1, on the reverse strand, counting down.
GTTTCCGTACGAGCTGCTTGGGTACCGTACCGCCTAGAGTTTCGGGTCGGATGGTCTAGGGCTTTTGCAACTGGATGCCTGTAGTAAATAAGCCGTTATTTCTCCACTGAAGCGCTTCACTCTCGTCTAACCTCGGCCGCAATATACTTTTTGGATGTGGTAAGTACAATGCTATTGCGCGGCTTGGCTGCAACAAGGTCAATTGTAGTGATGGTGATCCGGGCTTATGGGGTAAGCGATATCAGATATCCAAGCGCGCCGTGAGGACAGAATGCTAGCGCAAGCGAATGTGGCGAGGTGGGTTGCACGCCAGGGGAATGTCGACTGCAATGAGCTTGATGGGCTGAGGAGCTCTAAAAGAAGTTTGACCAAGAGCAGCAGCTGAGTGAAAACGAGCGGACGGCCGTGTTTGGGCACGCGGTCAAGACTTGTGCTCTGAAAAGTTGGGGTGGAATAGGTAAAGTGGCTGTTACTGCTTCATGGCGTCCTCCCTTGCACTGCAGACTGAGGAAGAGGGGGCTTGGAGGGGATGGGCAACAATTGGACATCGGTAGCGGAAGCGGAAGGGAAGAAGGTAGTCAAAACAGATATGTACGCGTTGAGTGAGTAGGCTGGACGGCACATATCATATCGGTTGCACCTGAATTCGCAGCCGTCCTTGCAGGGAGGTGCGACCCCCAAGCGGCACCAAGCAAGCATCGCGCCGATCTTGCCCATTTGCGATCCACAAGGCGAGCGCACCAAGCCCAAATTCTTCCAACGGTGACGTTAAGAGGGTGAGGGCCGAGCGACACGCCCTGCTCGTTGGCTCACCTCAGCCCTCGAAACCCCAGCTCCAGCTCCCGAGGAGTGCATCAAAGCGCCTGTCCAGACCATACCCACAGCCAGTAGCCAGTGCTAGGGCAGTACAAGGGGGGGTACATTGTACCCCTTGTATTCCCACCAATGCGCATTTAATCTCCATAAGCGAGTCTCCTCGTTGCTGTGTTCGCTGTGCTCGCTGTGTTTGCTGTACACTACACCCTAAAGACGTTGTGATCGAAACCCCGCGACCGCTTTGCTTTTTCACTGATGACTCCTGCAAGCGACGCGTCTTGAGCGACGTCAACAATGCTAATGTGGGCAGCTAGCTGCTGCCGTGCTCTTGCCTACGGCAATGTCACTTCTTCGGAGTATTGGCAAGTGGTGGCGCATGGCCAGCAGGGCTAGTTTTCCAGATCCGTCATCAAGCTCGCGGAATTACGCCTGACAACACCTAGGTAGCTCTCAATTGCAGCATGTACCGGCGTCCCCGCCCGGCAACGGCTATGGAAAGATAGAGAGCAGCTCGGCGCATTAGTTTCCGGCAAGTTTTTTGCCAACGCATGTAGGCATTGGTCATTGGCTGGTAACAAGCGCATATGACAAGTGGATGTGGAGAGAGAAAAAGAGAGAGAGAGTGAGAGCGCGCGACAGACAAGTGTCAGGGTGACAGCTTGGCTGCACAAATTCCCCGGAGCGCTCGCCACAAAATCCAGATCGATCTCCCGAGATTGGCCAAAATCTCCCAGCCGCCGCCCTGACCCATTGCGTTCGCACTGCCGTGTGCCCGGACCTCAACCTGCCCATATCCCTCTGCCCCAAGCCGGGCATCATCTACACATCCAAGCCCGTGCTTTCCTCTTATCAACTGTTATCTTATTATCCGCCGCGTTCTACATGTCTTACCATTTCATTTTGGAATTTTGCTACGTAACAAGAGACCACTCCCTTGGCAGTTGCAAAATGGGAGCATCGTGACCATGCATGTTCGCCTCGGCCAGCCTCAAGCTCAAACTCAACGGGCTTACCCTTCCCCAACCCCAGATGTTCAAAGGCGCAGGGCCGAGATAAACTCTCTATGGCGCAAGCAAAGCGTGTCGAGCCCCACCTCTGGTATCAACTGCGTGCCAAGTAGTATCTAGAAGCTGTTTTAACACCTAGTATTCTTAACGCTTGCTTGCATTTGATCACGTCAAATTTTGCGAGCTGAAAGAACGGCTCGGCACCACTACCTGGTCATTACCCCTTACGGTAGCTATTCCCATCACTTCCACCAGCCTCCCTCAAATTTCATCCTAAAGCTTGTCTCACGTATTGCAACCACTTAAAAAGGACGGATCGAGATTCGACAAGGTAAATAATCTTTTCGAGTTGTGCAAGGTACACCCCACTCAAGTCTACGAATGCCATCTCCCCTTTTACATTTCAACAAACAAACTCGGAGAGATAAGATGCAATGGTGGGGACGGACATTTCGTATTTTAGATCTACGATCCTTGAAAGCTAAAGCAAGATTTTGTAAATCGGCGACTTTTCTCGGGTATGCCAACCGCTTCAGGGACGTACCTTGGGGAGTCTTGAACAACGGTTCCCAAATCTTGCCGAATGATCTGGCCCAGCATTATTCCCCACAAGTCTTAAAATACGATCCATCCACGCCGGCAACCGGCCTAGAGCGGAGAGCTCTTTGTCGGATAAATGCATCATGCAGGTGGGAATACGACGCAGGAGAAATATAGAGCAACCCTAGGACGGCTACGATAGGTTTACGGTAGAGTTTGCATGTCTCATCAAACAGTCTCGTCAACTGTTGGGCGTAGGAATGTTTGATCGAACTTAAACCCTTAGGATGAGATCCTTAGACTCCGCATATCATGGAACCGTCCCCCAACCTCAACGTTGGTTCTGCGCTACCCTGCATCAAGTATTGGAACCGAGGGGACCGTGACTTGGCTACACGCTCCTCAAGTAAATCTTCACCTTTCCGCTTGTCTAGTTCAAGCAAGCCACTGTCGAAAGGTGAACATACAATCACATGATCCAAGGGCTCAAAACATTCGTTTACATCGCCGTAATCATCGTTAGTAATAGCACGTCCCTCCAATCCACCGAGGCATGTACTTTCTAAGAAACTCACGCTGAGCTCGTTGCCAACGTTGCTGTGCTGGAGGGTGCCCGCAGCAAGACCTTGGTTCCGTGACAAGCCTCCAGCATGGACACAATCGAAATCAACCTCGAGGTCTCCATGTCGTCGCATCTCTATGTTGGGTATCCGCGCATCCTCAACCGAAGCCATAAGCAGCTCCCCGTCCGAATCATTATCGGCGTAATCATCGACTGACTCGAAGACATCCCCAGATTCAAAATAAGGTTCGGAGCCACCCTCCAAACCCTGGGTGTTCTGTTCTAGAATTTCGTCCGATTTGATAGCACCGCTAACGCGGGCCCCTGGTTGCCATAGCGGTTTTAAGCGTCTAGCAGCGGAAGGATCAAATAACGTAGATTGAATGAAACCCCAGAGCTTAGCGGCCAGTAGTTGATTCATCATACGCACGTTTTTAAAAGTCCCGGGTGCGTTACTGGGGATGTCGGGACGGATGTTTGATTGGCGCAATCCGCGAGCAGCTAACTCCTCCATCTTGCATTTCAGCGAGAACGATCTGGTTTTCAAAAAAGAATGGCAAAGAGCACGGCTGATGATCGGGGTCAGACAGGCCCGCTGCGAGACTGCCTAATAAGTCACTGAAGTCAGTATGATACGAAGCCGTGAAGCTGATGAGTAGATTCTATACCGGAAGATAATCAGGACTCCATAAACTAGGCGCAATTTCTGCAAGCCTTGCACCGAAACTACTTGCTTTCACTTTCACACCAGAAGATATCTTCAACGGGTTTCTGCATATTGTCATCCGTACCGCCGCATCTAAAAGTTCCATGATTTGACCAAAGTTGAGTTCTGAGTGTTGCTCCACAGTCGAATCCACAGTCGAATTCACTTCGTGCAAGGCCGACTCTGCTAATCTCTTGCGTAGGCAGCTCGTCCGAGTCAAATCATTAGGGGTAAATATCGGCACCTCTTTTTTATCGCCTAGCTGAACAAAAGTGACCTTGGGAGGATCCGTTCGCCCGCTGAGAAGAATCACATCCCCAGGCCAGGAGCAAGGTTGAGGCAGCTCTTCCAAGCCCCATAGATACCAATGATCCTGTAATAAAGCAGTTTTGTTTCCTTTCCCTTCGCCTTCGTTCTCACGCTCGATAGGGCACCTAGCTCTTTTGCTCCTTGGCGCTTGTTTGGTCCTAGAAATCTCGATAGAAAGGCATACGGCCCGAAGCGCGCAAATAGGTACTCCATCTGGAGGCTTTACGTCTGCGAATGGTACGTCGGAAGATAACCGGTGACTTCGTTTTTCCTCTACGTCTAGATCTGTACGGGTATGAGATACTTTGAGCTGTACCCTACCACTTTTATACGAGGAATGCGTCGTATCTAGGTGATTAGTCGGCAATGACGCGTGAAGATGAAGCTGACTCCACAGCTATTCTCCCGGTTAGCAGCAGTAATGCTCCTCTAGGACCCAGGTATATACGTCAGCATTAGTTAGCGACCTGCTTAGAATCTCACTTTCCACTGTGCCCAACGGTTGCCCATCAATCTTGACCTGGATCACGAGATGAAGACCGCTCCCTCGGCAGACCCATGNAGACTTAGACGTGAGCAGATTCGCGACGTATTCAGATGAGTTCCATTGCAGATTAACTGAATCCTGTGACAATTCAGTAGTGGTAGAAGCAACGAGTCCAAGCCGTAGCTCGGCTTTGGGATAGCTTAGGACCAATTGTCCCAGCTCCACAGTTGTCGACATGTAGTCAACGACACTAACCTGATCGCATATTGCGACCTACTCTACAAATTGACTAGACAATATGATGATCGATGTATTATCTGGAACGATGTTCGTTAGAGAAAACCGCAAGGCTGACAAGCATCTTCGCCAAGCCCAACTTGGCGGAAACGTCATATCCCCAGAGTCTCCAAGCAACCCAGTAAACACCTTTTGTTTTTCCTCCAACCATGACCCCGCCTCAAGAGCAGCATGCGGGCGCTTGTGCACAATTTCGAAATGCTTCCGGCTCGAATTGACCACCGTTTCACCACGCTTTATTAGAAGCTTTCACTCAAGCACCCCGCGTCTAACGGATGGGGTTTTTCGCGCCTTGACTGAAGCAAGAGTACGAACACCATGGATAGAAGCATTCCGGAAGAAACAAGCAGAGGGCTCAGACCCCACGAAAGCTTCAGACAAACCTCAGGTACCGGCCGACCGCGACTTGACACCTAAGAGGATGTCAGACAGCTACCACAGTGTCGTGAGTGTCTTTCTAGCACACTTAAGCCCTGTAAAACTGACAGATCCAGTGATAGATCTTACCACTTGCTCAAGATCCATGGCTACTAGATACTTATACCAACTCGTCAGGGCATATAAGGTGCACTCAGTCTACTCACCGGGGGTCTGAATACAAGTCAGCAAACTGATTTTGAGCAGGCTTGGTACCATTTTTATGGACCTTGATGCTCTATCTGGGGTAATCGCATACAAACATACTGACGACGCCGTCACGACCGTTACTGCTGCGTGTGACAGGATCACAATCATCCATCCATTAACGGAGATATGCGACTTAGAACTGAGTGGACAAGTAACCTACGCTACAGGGAGGAGCAGTATGGAAATATCATTACAAGTAGCAAAGGCCCCTAAAGATGGAGGGAAGGTCAAAAATGAGGATGTGCTCATTAACTGCACATTTACCATGGTCTCGCTGGATCCGGGCACCAAAAGGTAGTTATTGCCTTGCTACTTCCCAAATAAGATATCTAACGCTCCTAGACCGGTCCCTATAAACCCAGTAATAGCCGAGACACCAGAGGAGAAGAAGCTTTTCACACGGGGTGAACAGAATTCGAAACGTAGAAAGCAGTTAACTCAGACTTCCCTCATCAAACACACGCCAAACGATTTAGAAAGCGACCTAATACATGCTTACTGGCAAAAGCAAATCCAATATCATGGTATGGCCGATCCTGATACTCGTAGCGTTAGCCTCTGGACTTCTCCTAATGGTTGCTTTTACTAGACTCCACCGATCCACTCAGAAAGCCAGACAATGTCCATTTCATGGACACCACCAGACTTCAGACGGCAGCCATAATGCAGCCGCAGTTCCGCAATAGACACCACTTTATGATATTTGGCGGCTTCTTGCTAAAGCAAACTTTCGAACTGGCCTTCTGCTGCGCAGCATCCTTCGCCCATACGCGTCCCACATTCGTCTCTCTCGATCCTAGCACGTTCCAAAACCCAGTGCCTGTCGGCAGTGTTCTTTATCTTACCGCCACCGTCGTCTATACCGATCCGCCGCTTATCGCAGCGCCCGGGGAAACACCCGACACCAACAGCAAATATACTAGAGTCCAGGTACGAGTGGATTCAAAGGTGAGGAATGTGGAGCATGGAGAGACGAAACCGACTGGGCAGTTTAACTACACTTTCAACGTCGATAGAGATATCAGGGTCATGCCGCGCACATACCAGGAGTTTATGATGTACATTGACGCCCGGCGTCGTGTCGAGCAGGTTTCTGCGTCTGTTGACTCTGGGGAAGCAGCATCGGGTGAGCAGCTGTCTCCCAGAGCCCAAGAGAGTGTCACGGAATGATGCTACTAAATTGATGGTAAAAACAACAATGTCTGTATGTATATAGAATGAAGCGGAGCAACGCTATTCTAAGGTATATATGAGCAGTGTAATGTGCGCTTGGCTATATATCAATCTTCTTGAAATCCGAGACGTATTCGAAAGACGCCAAGTAACCCCCTACGCTTTAACGCTAGAAGTGCAGTGCTGTCAAATGGTTCGAGTAACAACGTATTCGCCGGAAAGTAACGAAGGATTATGCCAAATATAACGCCGAGGGTGCGCCGGGATCCTTTTTACTAACCGTATACCCAGCCGTAACTCCGTCCAATCCGGCGATAACAATTTGCAAAGAAATGTTGGAACTATTGAAGGAAATCAGCACCGCAATATACCAATTACCCGTTGCACCGCATGCACTTACATGCAATTCCCAAGCAGAGCACAATTTAAGAGAAATGTTCATAGCTCGTCTAGCTCAAACTCGAGCGCAACGTCCTCGGAGCAGTCGGAGCAGTAGTAATTCGAGAAACCACCGCAAGTAACCTGCATATTCTTGCACATGTCGATGCTCCAGGCGTCATACGAATAGCCGCTCAGCAGCCGGTTGTGGCACACCTCGATGCTGTTGGCCCAGATGTAGTAATCGTGGTTACAGTAGTACCAGGAATAGGTATAGCTGCACATGTTGGGTGGCTTGGTGCTGCTGTCGAGGCTTCTAGGAGGGAGAGTATCTGCAATTTGGCGGAGAGGAGATTGCTGGTTTGCGAGGCTGCTTATATGCCTGTGTCTCATTGTCAGCAAGACGTCCTAATGTGAAAAACTTCGTCTGTTCCGGTCATTCGCGGACGGCTGAACGGCAGTGTGGGCAAACTTTTCCAGAAGGCATCCAGGACGTGGGTGCTTGAACTGACTCACCACAAAATTCACAGAAAAGCAACACCCGTGAGAGAGCGACTGCGTCAAACAAAAAAAGGAATTGGGTCGCAAGTGTCAGGAAATAAATGTTGCCTTTTTTTTGGTCTGCCTCTTCCTGCCCTCTCGTATATATCTTAGACCCCGTCTTTCATTGTTTCCAAAATAAAAGACATTTGTGGCTGTGGAGCGGACATGGAGCGGTATTTATATCTCCATTGTCCAGACCCTCCACCCCCGAGACCGCTGCAAGTGATAGGTTCTATTATGGCAGCAGAGAGGCGGTCCAGCCGCTGCAATGATCATCAGCCCATTGCTAGCGTCGCCGAATTCAGCCGTCTTAGTTCTTTGCCCTCATTGAGTAATATTACATGAGCTACCGAACCTGGTCCCAGCACGATGCAGCTTGTCGCAAAGATAAGCAATACGCCCATCAGCCCGAAAATCGTGCAAATCGCTCCCTTGAGGGTTGAAATAGTACAGCTTCGTCCCACGACTCCGAAGACGGAGCCCGAATGCAGGGACTCGCTAGCCCAGGATTGAGGAAGCACCAGCAAGGCGGTCAACGACTTAGCGTTAATATAGTTACCGGGGCACCAGGGCCACGAAATATGGTCAGCCGGTCAGACAAGACACATAAATGGTGGCCCGATACCTTCGTCCTGTTGATAAGCCGGGCTGATCCCCTCTCGGTCTTTCACGAAGAGCCTTTCGCGCTGAAGCCTGGAGGCATATCTTCAGCTCTGGCATGGGTGTCAGTGCGATGCCTGCTCAGCCAGTCCATTGTCGTCCCTCGAATAAACCCCCAGTATCTGCCAGGCCGATCTTTCTGCCGAATGAATTGACTAGGCCCACTGTTCTGTTTCCCGATTTGAGCGCTCTACTTGAGCTCTCAGCATCCCGCATCCCGCAGCTTGTTAGGCGCGATTTTAGACCGTCGAAAGAAATGACTTTCCGACGTTCTGCCCGCCACGTCGAGATCACATATTCGTCGTCAGCCTTGCATTGCTTTCTCTGATGAAGAGCTGTCAAATGCTGTCAGGCCTAACTACGGATGCAACTGCAGGCATGGTTGTCTCTTCGAGTTGAAACGGCATCCTATCGCTCTCCGAGCAACGGGAATCGATTGATACTGCAACCCAAAGACATATCACAATATCATCTATGGCTGCTGCTATTCAGAGCCTGTCGGGACTCTCGGAAAGGCTGAGAGTCATTCGCCTGAAACGTTGAGCCATATAATAACTAGTTGAAGGCCTTTCTTTTATTTTGTTGATCATCTCCAGGCTGATGACGCCAATCACGACAATGACTGGCTTCGTCTTGAACAGCTGCAAAATTAGCGCTCCTTCCTTCCCGCACAGGATTTGCAGATCACGAAAATACTACAATATGGTGTGGGATGCACTCTTGAACAAGAGTCAACGAGGGTCCGGCCGGGCGGGTTGCCGACTCCGGTTCAACACCATGCCAAGACTCTACGTTTCCCCGACCACTCCCGGAATTAGAGCTCCGCTCGCATTAGGAGCTATTTGAGCAGAATATAACGGAATGCTATTTGTCACGCGGGGACGCAGGTGTATGATGTGTGAGGTGGGCTTGTCAAGGATGAGAATATATACAACAAGCGAAGCTACCACGTGATCTCAGGAAGCTCCTGTGGATGTCCACGTACCCCCCCTACCAACACTATTTAAGCTTTCTAGCTAGACTTGAAAGTCTCCAGACTGCTCCAGAATGCTAGCAAGTTCAAGCATCGGTCCACATACAACACTTGGACAGGCAGACTCGCTGGGCGTCCACCGGTCTACCTCACAAATCAGACCTCCGTGGATCGTTTGTGTGGGCATACTGCTCCTTATCCAAACGAAGTCTCGACCGAGGGTCTAAGAGCTTATGGTCCTAGCTTTGGTGGTACTTGAATGTTTTAAAGGCCAACTTTTGTGTCTTTTTGTATACGATAACTTAGATATTCTAGTTATGATACATTTGTTTAACGTAATGGATTCTTTAAGTATTTGTCTCCTTAGATATTATAGCCCTATATTTATAATACTAAGGGGGGAGATGTAGCGTCGCAAAAGGTGACCCTAAATTCTCAAATGCGTCTAAATTTTGTGATTTTGGTAGATTTTAGGGTATGTTCGGTTGCAACTCCAGAACCAATCTGGAGGTCAAATCTGAATCTGATGCGATCGTTCAGTGATTCTGACGACTTTTCAATTTAGAGCTCCTCCAGATCGGCAGTCGCGTCAAATTTGCACGCTTTGCCGTATGAGGTAGTTGTTCTGGAGCTCTTGGCACCAGAATATTCTGGAGGCCTTGACCTCTATCTCCAGATTCAGAATCAATCTGGAGCTCTACGCGACGACGCCTTTGTCAAATATGGCGACTCCACCTGCGTACACGATTCTCACACAGCACCTGTACGTTATATATGATGTCCTTCTTACTCTCATAATTAGATTCTTCCTGCGCACGCGCGGCGAGCCGGGCGTGATACGGGTGACGGGGTAGAGGGCCTCAATCGACTTGATTGACGATTAGCAAGAGTAGGAGACTCCATTGTATTACAACACTAAGGGAGGAAGTCGCGATAGAGGCCTAAGGGCAGAGGTGGGCGCAAAGGTGGGCTCAAAGGTGGGCTCAAAAATTGATTAATGATTTGCAGCCTCTTCTGGAGCCTCTTCTGGAGCCTCCTCTGGAGCCTCTTCTGGAGCCTCCTCTGGAGCCTTACCGAACAATCAACTCAATTACAGACCAAACGAAGCCATCAATTAGACGCCACCAGTACCTTACTAATTGACGCCAAAGGATGCACGGATCAAGACAATTCTGATCTGGAGGCAATTTGCAACCGAACATACCCTTTAGACAGATGTTGGCCACAACGCAACGGACTGCCCATGTCTAACTTTTTATAAAAGATCGCTACAATGCTGTTGTCGGATGTATTAGATAGAGAAGCTAAAGAGCTCCCACCTCGTAGTTTTTTAATAATAATTAGACGTTAAATAAGGGAGGAGATACGGCAGTGAAAAAGGTAAGTTTTGGGTGTATTTTGGGCTTGGGTCTTGGGTACTACCAAAGCTAGGACCCTAAGCCTCAGACTCTCGGTGGAAAATTCGTTTGGATAAGAAGCAGTATGCCCACACAGACGACCCATGGAGGGTCTGATTTATGAGATAACCATTGGTGCGACCCACAACTACTTGACGCTAAAAAAGACACAAATTATTACACTGATCAAACTCTCCTAGCTGCGCTAAAAAGAAGACTGCCATATACAGCTCTATCAAATAAAAGAACCAGGAATTCAAATCATTATTTAACATTTGCAGACAATCCAGGACTGAAGTTAAAATAAGCTTTCATCAAGTGATGCCTCGTGCCATATCTCTCCACGTGGAATATGCAAAACAGTACTGCTACCACGAATATCTGGAGAAATACGTTCTGGGCTGGCAGTGCAAAATCAGTGGCAATAAAAGATAGTATTTGTCGTATGATAACGGAGTCGTGGAATGTTTTGCCAATCATGGCTGCGCTGAGAATCCAAAACGGTAAAACTAACGCTACTCTGCAGTTGAGGGAATAGTAAAGGATCATGGGGTTTGACGCAGTCTCTGTAGTCTTTTCGAATGGCGCCTACAGCTGATCTTAGGAGTAGCATGAAATCCTACTATCCATTCGGTTTGCTGGGGCCTGCGAGTTTCAAGAACTGCGAATCCTGTTTGATGCTTTACGTAATGGAGAAGCTAGAATACAAAATCGGCGTCCCAAAACGCCACGCCAATGCCAAGATACGTGCGCCAAGAGAAGCTCCCTAAGTCGAAGCTGCGCGGAAAGGGTTCTCATCGACTTCCAACCGGTTGATGCGTTTCTTCGTAAATTCAAAGGCTGAGAAGAAAATAGCATTGACGACACAAGACCGGCTCATTGAGACGCTAAGACCTATGCGCAAGGTCAGCTCTGCGTTCATCATTGAGAGGTCTAGAATTCTTAGCGGTCAATGATTAAAATGAAAGACCTACCTCGATACATTCGTGGATTGAAGAACTGGATCTTTGGCTTCTTCGTCCGGTCTTTGTGGCTTGTCAAGCAGTTCCTCTGATAAATACTTTTTGCAGAATCGATGGGATATATCTAGAGCCACATGTTAGTGTCACAGGAGTGTAGAGACGAGACAATGCGAACATACACAGGCCCAACTGACAAGCCCACAAAGACCACCTGCAACGACAACAGCCAAAGGGGTTGTTGGGGAATTCCCCCGAGCATTTGCTAGGAGCTGCTTAGCACTTTCGTATGTAATGAAATAAATTCCTGTCCCAATCGTATCACGTACTACGGCCAGGTCAGCTTCCATACTGAATCTACCAAGTACGGCGGTTCTAAGAACAAAACCAAGTGGAGCACTCACACATATGCAAATGAAATCCAGAGTAAAGACCCTTAAAACCTCTATGCCGTACGAGATTTTGTGCCGTCCTGAATGTCCCCAGATTATTGTAGCTTCGTCGCAAAGTCTCGTCAGCGGTCGAGTCCGATTTGGTCCTCTCCGCTATCAAAACTGATATTTGCGCACTAAGTTTTGTCAATTCAAAGGGGCCTGCCAAAAGAAGAGGTCAGCTGTTGCGTTTTCCAACAATTCATCCTACTACTCACAAGCAATTGCAGTGATGACAGCCCCTGCCGTTGCACCGGCTGCGCCGAAACACGTAACAGTTGATAATGTTGGGAGCGCGCCCTTGGTGTTTGCAATAACTAGGGGGGAGCTGCCAGTGGCCTTGTGAATCCAATCATCGTAGGTGTGTTTCGATTTCTGGTAGATGGAAAAGGATACCGTCCGGACCAAGGTAATGCTTGCCAGAGGTGACCAGACACCTGGGTGAAGCTATTAGCAAAAGTTCTGAGGCATCGAAGGATAATAAACCCACCGCGCCAGAAACCATGAACTCCTTCGGTTTTGTAAGTGTATCGTACACAGTCTGTAAAGGACTGGAATTTGTATCTGGACTGTGGCTGAGCATCAAACTCGATCGAATTGAGTTCCCTATACTTACGCTTGCATTCGCGTTTTCACAGAGTCCAATGGATACTAAAGGACAGTTAGCCTCTCCCTAGCTTCATCCTCTTTTTATCTCTCATGTGACGTACAGCGACCAATGTGGATAGTAGACTGCTAGAACTCGCAGCAACTTCTGTTCGATATCTCTTCGTCCATCGCTTTGCTTGTTCACTCATCAAAACAGCCCTGGAGATTGGCAGTATCCCCCGCTGCTGTGGAATAGCACGGCGGTCATCGTTTGGCTCGGGCATACTGGCTATCGCTAGCTGTTGAAGACGTGAGTCCTCAAGGCAATCGCGATAAGGCCAGTAGCCAAATGTGCTCCATCAAGTCCGCCTTCAGTCCTTTTTGGTCAATCCTGTCGGCGTCGTCTCGAGACGTTGATGAAGGGACCCTGAGGGGTTGGTGGGTAGATCAGGAGAGAGGGTGGGCGAGCGTGGTTGTAGGAGATTGGAGGTGCAGCGTGATGATGGAATTGGTGGGGTCTGCAGCTTCTGTGTAACAAACACGGGAAGGCCTTCAAGTGGCTTAGTATGCGTGCACGGCGTGGTAGGTTTGCTTCTTCATCAGCGCAACTAGAAGCGATCTTCATAAAAGCATTTGGCGTTTAACAAGTCGTTCAGACTGGCATCGATGTGCAGTCAATCACTTGATCATTGCTGGATCACGCCTGTACTTTTCGGCGCCGCTGCCCGCCGCCTACCGAGGTCACCAAAGACCCGCCAGATAGCTTTGAGGAACGCGACAGTGAGCTCTTCTTCTTCATTTTCACCATTGCGACAGATCCACAATGCGGGGAACCCCAGCGCCTGCGTGAGGTGGCATGTGAACGGGCGGCAGCCACACCATGGATGTATGACGACGTTTTGATAGGTCTGCAAGATCCTGCGAGCTGCACAGGTACGTACATATGCCCCCCCATGAGGAGGCTGAGGGAGACAAATACATATGTTCTTTTATATATTCTTTACTCTCGAGCGTGACAGTGGAATTGAAAGGCTCCAGATCGATAACATCCATTGATAATCGTCTGATATCCATCTGCTTACTGCAATGGGTACCATGTTGCTCGGCACGAGTTGCTGTATCCTCCGCGCGTCTGTTCTCTCCCAGGATTAAAGTTGGTAATAATTCGCAAGGAACTTGTAAGCAGTTAGTCCATCCTTGACACCTCAGCAAACTCGCGGATAAGTTAAATCTCAGACCCTAATTTCTCAATAGTAATACCCTACTAAACGAGAATGCTCCCTCTTTTGATCAAGTTTTGTAATACATGATCCTGCAATGAATAAGTCTTATCATTTCCCTTGGCTACATATCGTTCAGTTTCAACATTGCGAACCCCGTCAACAGGTTCTCTAGGCCGTTGACTGTCAGCATGTGGCTACAAGGGTGCGTTGGACGGTATTCCGGTCAGAACGGAGAAATGCTGACTGCCGCAAGCCCTTGCCATGGCACCATAGTGGCGCCATTGGGATGTTTATAGTCGGGACGAGATACTGGGCTACAAAACCACTGCTAATTGTGGATCTGAGATTTAATTCCTAAAGGGCTTGAAGATTTTGAGCGTCATCTAGCTAGGAAGAAACGAGCAGCTCCCAATAGGGATAGAGCGGAGCGAGGTTCAAGCTTCGATACTCTAGGTGAAACACCTGAATGCTTTGAAGTAGTTTGGATAGTCTAAAATTCTAGTTGCTAAAATTTGCCTTTGAAACCTAGGAAATGTAAGTAGTAAAGCTTTATTGTCAACGATGCAATTGTGCCTCTTTTACGCCTCCTTGAGGGAGCAGTATATACACGACAAAATAACATGATGTATTATAATTGCATAGAAAACTCTCTCAAATGCCTACCATTCTTAGGATACGCATAGCTCAAATTTTCGCAGCATTTTGGATCAAACCATATTCACCTATGCGAATAAATCAGAAGAGTTCAATTCACGCTTTCACGTTTTCCCGTCCAAGTACGTCATCCGGAAGCGCCGGACCATAGTTGAACATGATTTGCATCCCCTCAGCGGAAAGCCTAGGCAACGTGGCCTTCTTTGGGCTCTATTCTCTTGGGAGAGAGCTTGCTACCTCCTCTTGAAGCCTTGCAAATCAATCCTTGCCCATTGCTCTCCTTAATTTATCCTCTTCGGCCGACCTCTGTATGTCGGCCTCCGCGGAGTCCGTAGCCTTCACAATCTTCTTATCCCCCAATAACGCCTCCCTAAGCACGCCTTTATCGTCCAATTTCTCCATCTGTCCATGCCGCCGTCGGGACTCATTATGCCAGCTAATCTGCCCGCCATCAGCTTCACGGTGCCTCTGCGCATTAAGTTTAGCAGCGCGGATGGAGGTGCGGGAGTAGACGAAGAGGAGAGCGGCCATTGTTAAAGCAGCAAAGGGCGCTACAACTGTCTATTAAGTGATTGATCTGTTAGTAAAGGTTTAATTGGAATTTCAACTGGAATGAGGAGAGCAATAGTATAGACAGACGCCTTACCCGTCCATTGATAGGTCCTTTCCTTCGGTATTGTGGAGAGGTTGGTTTTGAGATTTCGGAGATGCCGTCGGGAGAGCGCGGTACAGAGAGGCGGCCACCCATTTCGGGTGATTTGGAAGCCGTCAGAGCGGAAAGTATCGGTGAGGTTTTCGTCTGGTGCTGAAGCTAATGTTGTGGGCTGCAATGGATCTACGTCACTCGACGGCAAGATGGGGAGATGCGACCAGGCATCACGGCACAGCTTGTACTGGTGCGGGTTCCGCCTTAGAGGATATGGAATCTCCAAATATTGATTAGCCACAGAAGTCCCTCGCAAGGCTGAGAAAGTATGAGGTAACATGCTCGGGATGTTTTGGAACTGTTCCTGCAGGTGTAAAGCACGGACGGCAAAATGATTCCGTCATCACCGGCGTCGAAATCTCACCAATAGGTGACGGGTTGAAAAAACTCCTGTCGTTGTTGCTGCTGCGCCTTGCTTTAATTCTGAGATGTGATTTGGAATCGATCTCTTACCATTCTCTCGTTCTTAGCTGCTACCGATAACTGTCATTTGTAGACTAGGACCAGCATCCTCCGTCATTTGAAAGGGACCCTCTTTGGGTCTTGCGTCATTAGTGTACTTTTTTGGTTTATGGCTGCCTCCTATGAACAACTCTCACTTTAAAGTCTCTGGCGTCTCCCACTTCGTCAGTCTCCATCTTTCTGCACGCGCCTCTCCAAAGCTGGCTTCTACTCGTCTTGCCGTCTTCACTCGTCAATTCTCATTACCCCCACCCACAATGGCACCAATACAAAAAGAGTGTGATTACTTGGTTATTGGATGCGGCAGTGGTGGCATTGCTTCTGCACGGCGAGCTGCCAAATATGGCGCCAAAGTCATTGCAGTGGAGAGCAAGAGATTGGGGGGCACTTGTGTCAATGTCGGGTAGGTCGGATCTAAACTGCTGTGATTCTATCGAGACACTCAACTATCCTTAGTTGTGTACCAAAGAAGGTTACCTGGAATGCTGCGGCGATCTCGGAGACTTTCAAAGATGCTAAAGCCTACGGCTTCTCTGTAGGAGAAACTCCCTCATTTGACTGGCCATATTTCAAGAAGAAACGAGATGCGTACGTCAAACGCTTGAACGGAATATATGCGAATAATCTCGGGAAGGATAAGATTGACCAAATTCAAGGATGGGCCACTTTCTTGAGCAAGCGGGAAGTTGAAGTTAAGCTGGATGATGGAACAGCGCAAGTCATCAAGGCTAAGAATATTCTCGTAGCCACCGGAGGCTATCCTACCATACCCAACATTCCTGGGAGGGAATTTTGCATCGACAGTGATGGCTTTTTTGACCTTGAAGATCGGCCCAAGAAAATTGCCGTAAGCGGTGCCGGCTACATCGGCGTAGAAATGTCGGGCATGCTACATGCTCTTGGAACCGAGGTCCATTTCTTTATTCGTGGAAACACACTATTGCGGACTTTCGACTCCATGATCCAAGACAAGGTCACTGCAGAATACGAGAGGCAAGGCATTCAACTTCATAAAGGTTCTCAAATCACCAAAGTTGATGACCTGGGCAATGGTATCAAGAGGGTGCATTACAAAGAAGGGGATAAGGAGAGCACAATCGAGGTTGACTGCGTGCTCTGGGCTGTTGGGCGCAAACCTATGATTGAGGGTCTGAAAATTGATAACCTCGGCATCAAACTTAACGAGAAGGGGCATATCATCGTTGATGAATACCAGAACACTAATGTAGAAAACATATACGCTTTGGGCGACGTCTGTGACCGCGGGTTCGAACTGACTCCTGTAGCTATTGCAGCCGGGCGCCGTCTCAGTGACCGACTTTTTGGGGGACAGAAGGATGCACATCTCGAATACAGCAATATTCCTTCCGTTGTCTTTGCCCATCCGGAAATAGGAAGTGTCGGCTTAACCGAGCCAGCTGCTAGAGAGAAGTACGGAGATACCGTCAAGGTGTACAAGACCGAGTTTACAGCAATGTACTATGCCATGATGGATCAGGAAAACAAGGGTCCCACAGCTTACAAGATCGTTTGTGAAGGTCCAAATATGAGAGTTGTTGGGCTGCATATTATGGGAGTTGGTAGTAGTGAGATTTTGCAAGGCTTCGCTGTTGCAGTTAGGATGGGAGCAACAAAGGCTGACTTTGATCGGTGTGTTGTAAGTGTGATCTTCCGTGATCTACCAGGATCGGACCAAAGCTGATTGCCTTACTTGCTTTTGCAGGCCATCCACCCCGTCTCAGCTGAAGAGCTTGTAAGTTTTGTGAAGAATTAGTCTACCATACTTTCTGACGGATTTCCAGGTAACCATGACATGAGTAATTCTGCAGACAGTGAACCCGGATAGACCCATTATATGAGTCCTAGCCTCGGTGCAAACCGTTATTTCCAAGGTTATAGATCATATACACGAGCTTCGTTTGCCTTAGTCTGTGAGCAGTAATCAAGGCAAACGAACTGAGATTTCTTTCTAAATATTCCTTTTCGAAAAATTCGCATCTTTGCCAATACTTTACGCAATCCATTGTCATTTGTGCCTTTGCTAACAGCCACTCATATAAGGCTAATGGATTTTAAACCCAGCAACTCGCCCACTGCACTTGGATTGTCTTCCTCAAGGCTTTAGCATAGGTTCAAGAAGCGTTATTGCGCAGGCTGTACGCCTGGATTCCTAGATGATGTAAAGTCAATCGGTTATACTAGGTTAGGTTTAGCCGGCTCAAAATACCACGCTTTCATGCCTTTCGACGAAAGAAATCAGGGCAAATGGGCATCATCTTTACCCTTTACATTAAACCACCTCATTAAAAGTGCCCCAACTGACGTCAACATAGTTGACAAGGATATCGAGTCTGGGAATGGAGACATTGGAACTGAATTCAATCACCGAGCCTATCCATGTCTCCCCAGTTGGCCCGCACCCCCGCAACAGTCGCTGTTCATCAAGAGTGTATAAAACCAAGCAAAAGACAGTGGAAGAGATTCGTTTCGATTTGAACTGACGGCCTGGAGTGGGGAGAAACCACCATCTCTGAATACAGATGGTGTTGTGTGGCAAGTACTCTCTTCTGCTGGAGGCCTCACATCGAAGAATGAGTGTTTGGAGAGCGTGCTTCCATAAAAGTCGGGGTTTGGATATAGTTCATAGATGTTAGGGCAGGTTCCATCTTGCTTCTCCGCGTTAATCAATAGCTTTAACGGTAGCGCGTTATAAAGGCGTGTGAAACAGTGTTTTTTTATTCATTTGAAGATAATTGAAACGGAAATTATCCGACTCCTATATCATTTATTTTCATACTTTACAAGATGATCATCCCAATACCAACGACTACTGCACCTGCAACCATTGGCCACATCCACATCCCAACATTATTAGCGGCACTCGGAGCAACCTTGCCAGCAACTTGCGTCTGGCCACCAGTTCCAGTAGCTGTACATTGTGCGCCACATGAATAACCACTAGACGAATAATATATTAGTACGGAAGTTTACAAAATCGTTAGTGTTTGAAAGGACTTACTCTAGACAACAATTGCCCCCAAGACTAGCCGCGCAACTGTACCAACCACTAGGGCAAGTACCTCCCTGAATAGCTGCGGTTGTGGCAAAACTTGCGCCACTTGGCGCTATGATAGTGATTCCATTACTCACAACAACCCTCGTGCTAGCAGTCGTAGGGCAGCTAGAAGTGGCACAATCCCGACCAACTCTACAACAGCCGGTTGGGTAGTAAGCGCTGCACACATAGAAACCCGTGGGACAAAGTGAGATGGATGAGCTTGCGGATATTGTGGTTGTGACGCTAGTCACAGAGTCGCTCGTAGGGCGAACAGGAGCAGACGGAGCGATGCTACTCAGTGCACTTGTAGAGCCCCCTGGGCATATTATTCCAGAGCCACAGTCCCGGCCAGATTGGCAGCAGCCACCCCCTAAGCTGGCCGGACAGCTATGCCAACCGGAGCTGCAGGTGTAGGCGGATGAAGAGCTTGGTGTGGTCGGTACAACAACGATAGCAGTGCTTGAAATAGGTGTGAGAGATGAAACTACTATGGATGACACTGCAGCAGACGACGAGGCTAGCAGAGATGATGAGGAGCTTGCTATAACGGTTGCAGTAGGTGCCATAGCCGTTGTGGTTGATGTAACAGTTATTACACCTGAGAATGCCTATGTGAGTCCGATATTAGATCTGCTGCTGTGGTTTTACTTACACCCAACATCAATACATCCGTAGCCAGGCAAACAGCACCCTCCATTCGGACTATCAGGACAACTAGAGTATCCATTGGCTGTATCACACGAGATCGAGCCGGCACAAGTCTGCCCAATTGGACAGCAACCAACGGTACCATATCCAGTGTCGGTGATGCTAATGCACGAATCTGTGGTAGAGCAGCAGCTGTCGGGCTGTCCTATCGAAGAGCAGTTGCTAGTCCCGTCCGGACACCTGAAGTCGCGGCCGAATAATGTGTCGCGTTGGATATAGCGGTGGTAGAATCCACGTAGACCAGTTTGGTCCGAGTGCAGCCTTAATGATGAGAAAATAGGTAATGAAGCATTTGAATTGTTTGAAAGCTCGTCCGAACTCGACCAGTTATAAGGATGCTGCGAGAAATCCTGCTCTCTCCGCCCCAGATTTAATGGACCTCTCCGGTCTGTGTTTTCCATATCTTGCTCCCCTTCAAACAGCCAATAGTCCAGGAAGAACATTTCACCTTCATCTGTACTCATTTTCTTTACGCTAATTGGAGATTCCCTTGCTAGCCGCTCCTGGATCTTAAGACCTCTCTTGATATGCACCTCATCCTCAGGAAAGTATTTCAGATGCTTCGGCAGGTTATAGGGCCACGGTTCCTCTGGAGTAACCGGCGAAGGGGACACGGAGAGGAGTAGTAGGAGGCTATTCGGGAGGGAGAGGAGGCTGATTAGGTGCCGCATTGGATTCTGAATGCTTCGTTCGTAAGTTGTAGAGAAAATAATATTAAGAATATTCAAGCTGTATATAGAATGTAAAGGTTTAATTTGGATAAGGGAAGAGGTGGACTATAGGATGGCTGGTAGGGAGCGTGGATTACTTGAAGGTTGTGGATGAAATGACGAGGCTGGGATTGACCGGCGCCACAACATGCGCGGACGCAGGATCCGCAAGGAACATGCTGAATAGAGAGGGAAGAGAGGATTCGCTTGCTACATGCTCTAGAGCAACCGCATTGGTTCGAGGAAGCAAGCGCTGTCATACGGATGAAGGGTGCGGATGGAGGGCGCAAATGAGACGCTGCGAACCTGTGACGATGTTCGTAATCGCATACTCAGGCACGGAAGCGAATTCTGGAGAACGATGCTTCAAATACGTGGCAGGGCGACTATCTTTAAAAACCATTCATCTCTTCAAGTTCGCCCTGATCTTCTCAATCTCCTCACCGGAAAATCCTAGTTCGTGCTTTACATACCCTCCCATCCCGCCATACTTCTCATCCACCATCTCCATAACTGTTTTCATGATACTGCCTTTAATCGCAGAGAATTCTGCCATTCCAGGTGTGTTCCTATCCCAATCCTTCCCCCACTGCGACAGGATCTTGAGTAGCGTCTCCCGGTGAGGCTCGATCCCAATACGAGAGAGAGCATAATCTTGGGCGATGGTATCGTGGGAGCATCCTGCGAGCCCCATAAGAACGGCGGCCAATATACCTGTGCGGTCCTTGCCAGCTAGATTTTAGAATTGACACGTCAGGACTTTGTTTACTATGAAACCATAAGGGGTAAATTTCACCAGAACAATGAAACAAGACCGGCCCTCGGTCGTCCTTCAAATGCTCCAGCACAGCCCTAAAGCTGGGTTTGTAAATGTCTAACACGTCACCATACATCTTAAGATACCCTTTCTTGCCATCGTCTCCTACAAAGTCATTCAGATCAACTGGCAGGGGTTGTTGAGTGCACGGCAGCCAAAGTGATTTGACACCTTCGATATCTGGCTCTGGGTCCTTGCTTGTTTCAGTTCCCGAGCGAAGGTTCAAAATCAGTTTGATGCCAAGATCTTTTGCCAGAATGGTCTTGCCTTCATCGGTGAGCTGGCTGAGCGCACCACAACGATAGGCGACACCCCGGCCGATGAATGGTGAAGCATAGACGCCCAAGTCGCGAATGTTGATAACTCCCGGGACAGCTGTGAATGGCTCCTTGCAGAGGACTTGCTCGACAATAGGGGTTGGGATGGGAGCTCTAATATCTGTATTGACGAGCTCCGAGAGACTGTATTCTTGGTCGTTGGACGCCATTTTTGCATTTAGGTATTTCAATATCACATAGGTAGGGTCCGTAGGTTGATTTATATTTCACAGGAGCTTTGACTCAGGCCAAGCTTGAGATTACTGTACCTGAAGATCACTGTTTGTCCATAGAACTCGCATCTTCTTCACACGCGAGACGCGGGTCGCGCGGGATTTGCAAGCCGACGCCGGGTTCCTAGCTTCTAGAATGTAAAGCTTGACGTGGTCAAATACCTGCCTAAACTCAGCGTTGTAGGGCATACCGTAAGTGGCTCACAAAAAAAAGGCTTGGCTGCAGTCACTTCAACACCAAGCTCTGACCGGAATTTTGCTCGTATTCCGTATTCGTACCTATTGTTGAGGAAGTCTATGTAGACCAATTATGTACAACACCAAGCATGCTCTAAACGTCATCTTACAGCCTCAAAGCTTACTTTCGAACTCGAGTCGTTGAACAACACGCCACGTCGGGATAAGGATCGGCCGTAATCGCATTTAGCGGATTCAGCTCGGCGCCATGCGAATGCCGCGACAAGATCTTCGTCATTGCCAATAATATCAAAGATGGCCCCCATATCGGCTCTGGAGAGGAATTCGGGTAGGATTCATCCACATGTGCAAAAGAAAACTCACATAACGCGCAACCTGTTGGGTCAACATATAATTATCGCCTTCCCAAGTCGTGGTTGGGGATAATCAGAATACCACGGCTGAATGCCACTGAAGCTACTACATCCGTGGCCCCCGCAAGCTCTTCGGCACACTTCAAGGCCATCGGCCACGATCGAAATAGCTAGTGACTTAAGACCGCACGACGTTGCATGCAAGTCAGCCAGGAGCTCACTTCCAGAGTAGGTTCCTTCTGGGCCAGCGCCCTTCAGGGTAGACCCGGCCTGACCACCTTGACTCATCTTTTTTTTTATTCTCCTGATACAGTTGCATCATGTTCTTTCCAGTAAAATGTAGAGCAAAGGTCGCCGCTAAAAGAGGTAGCAGCCTAATCTGAACCATGGTGTAGTTGAGAACCTGATTTTCCCCTTTTTCCCATTCTTGTGCATCCCTGTCCTAAAACTGCCATCTGATGGCGCAATATCTAGTGGCAATCGTAACGCCGCGAGCTAGGACGCTGCCACTTTGAAGTACTTTTGTCGATTTCATGATCCCAACACATGCTGACAGCAAGCCTAATGTACCTGAAAACTTAGATAGCTGCTGAAGAAAAATAATTACTGCACCAGCACCTGCTTATGCAATACAATAGTACCTAATCCTCATTGCCTTCGTCTTCATGAAGCACTCTGCTTAGCCACATACTGCACCTCGTCGGGTATTTTCTCATCCCTCTCCGTACACGAACGTTATTGCGTTGAGCAGAAGTGACTCTTAGCCTTCATGGCATCCCACATATACAGCTGTCGTCACCACGATCGTTTGTTTAATCAAGGCCAGGATTCTAGATACATTCGATGATTGGCAAGTACTTGCCTTCTTGATGATCGTCGCGATGTTGAGCTGCTGTTGAAAAAGGGTATTTACAGGGGTCCAGCTGCTTAATATGCGTGTAGTCGTGAGAATATGCGGGTTTAAACTAGGATCCTGCACTCCGGCTGCGCTAGTGGTGCGGAGATATAGCGGTTAATCTGCTCGGATTTTAGTTACTCACAATCGTATGACCTGCTGCTGTCAGCTTAGCAGGCCACAGATCGATTGAGGTCCTTCCCAGGAATCTCAAATGTTGTGTTTGTCAACGTCAAGCTCTTCCTTTTGAAATGTTCTGGATTCTCTCCTACGCTGTGCCTCTAACGATAGTTCACTATTTACACATAGTGCACGATGTAATTTGAGGATAATCATCACTATGAGTAGATCGGTACTACCGAAAATTTATTACTTGCATTCTGCAAGATGCAAGTGTCCATTTCATAGTAGGATAAGGCTCGGGATGGTTGACGATTGACGGTTTGCAGAGGTGTAGAGGAGTTAAATGCGCCGACTTAAGGAGCTATATTAGTTCTTTTCTTTGCATTTGGTTCTTGAGCGTGCAACGCAAGCGGATCAAAATGTGTTCGTGGTTTCGTGCTTTGAAATAGAAGTTGATTTAATAGACTTTTAATTCCGCTCCCGGTGCTAGCGAACTTGCTGACCAAATGGATACCACTTCCGGAGGGCTACGCCTAAAGTACTTAATTTACCTCCTCCATTGATCCATAAGATATTGAGACACGACTAGGGGCTGTTGTAATAGACTGAAGGAGCGTCCTTGGTACGTGACTGTGCAGGAGTCTGGGTAAATACACTGTAACGCACTGCTCGCTGGTGTCCTTCAAAGGTCAGATAGCCGTCTAGTGCATCCTGTCTATCACGTCGCTATCCGAAAGCCTTCCCACTAGCAACCTAGTAGATGTCGTCGAAGGTATCCCAGGTATGCTTTACGGGATGAAACTCCCTTCGTACCGAGTCTAGCTACATTTTAATACCACGGCTAACTTCAGGATCTAAAATCATTAGCTAGGTGTCTTTCCTGAGTTCAATGAGGCTGCCGAGGCATATTGGAACCCTAAACAAATATAAGCCCAGAAACCAGACAGCAGGAGAAGCACCCTGCAGTTGCGCTATCTGTTGGTAATCAGAATCCTTTCGGCAATGCCTAGAGGCTGTAATCGTCTAGGAGGAAGCACCTCCCACAAATTTTCTAGCGCCAGCATCGGATTATACTGTCCGGGAACAAAGTAACCTATATAAACATTTTACTAATTTTGGAAGGACGACTGTAGTGTGCCTGTAGTTATGCTTGCATAAGTGCCGGGATACATGCTGGCCCAAACCACTGATGTATTGCTAAGTGTAAACTTGCCGAAATAGTAATCGCTCAGTTCCATAAATTTTCGAGCTGGGGTCCCTCACAATGCAGCTTCTAAACTCTTTTGCTTCGACGGGGTCGTTCCCGCTCCATGTCTCTTGGCAGCTTCAAATGACATCGAAGGGTTGCATTTTGGTTGCGCAAACACCAAACCGCGAGCGGCCGTCCTACAATATCTATTCAATATGCTCCCCGGGTCCTAAGGATTGTCTATCTCCAGAAAGTTCTTGTCGTGTACAGCATGATTGTCAGCATTAAGGTACGCTCCTCCGCTCAAAGAAAGCCGGACTGGTGCTTTCCAAGAGGTACAGATTTTGGGAAAGTAGTCAAATAAACTCGGTCTTTCATCTTGTGGATTCTAATGGTATGTTGCGATGATGACAATCGGCTGTGACGTCGAGTGTAAGAACTCCTGTGTGTAATGGCTCTTGTGGCCGCTGCCCAAAGAGATCACCTGAGAGTTGTCTCACTGAAACATAAGACAAGTTCGAAACCCGAAAATTAGCTTGCCGATCAAGGACGTATGGCTTAAAGGAACAATTTTGTTGTTTCCGAAACCCCAGGATGACTGAATTACAATTTCAACCCGCTTGGTACGAGATTAAACTCAGGACTTGTTGACGATAGGAATGGTTATAAACCCGCGAGGCATGGTGATTGGAGATCCTCTGACAATAACTTCTCAATACGTTACTCTTTTACTCTTACCCACGACTAGTTAACGCGGGATATACTTGGAAAAAAAATGGCGATTAAGATTCATGGGTATGATACGAAGAGATGTCAAGAAAGGACCGCCAGAAGTGTCGAAACAACTGGTGAAGCGCTCTAGTAATGTCTTGAATAGTGGAAATGCTAGGACGAACAGAAACAGCAAAAATCGGAACTAATTTTCCATGAAATGAGACTGTTCCAGGTACTCGGCAGTACTTCCCGCATACTGGTATCCCGGAATTTGAACCCATCAATATGAGTATCATCTCCAAAGCGAGATGGTTTGAAGATATTAAGAGGTTTCATCCCAAGAGGCCATATTTGCTGATGAAATGCTGGTCCTGGGTGTGCTGTTGTCGTGTTAGATTATCCCGAAAATATACAGCAAGGCATCCCGCAGAGCTCCAAGTAGCTGTGGCCATTGAGCTGGACCTCCCAGGCTCGGTGTCGTAGCAGTGTCGCGAATGATTGACAATGCTATTGGGTAGTTATAGAAAGTCTCTGAGAAATCGAATCCACGGGGTTCATGGCATGAACATCCTTTTTTAAGAATGGCTTTGGCCGGGATAAGATTCCTGGTCTAACTATCTGCTGACTTTCAAGGATACGGTCGGTGGGGCCTTTAGACAGACCTAAGGATTGACTGGGCCTACCAAGCTACCTGGAGTGAATGATGTAGTCACGATATCGTTGTACGCACACGTGCTGTGGCAACCAGAAACACGGGTGCCGTTGGAGGGGAGCTAAAGGAATTTCATGGATGCCGATGTTCATCCTAATTCGAAGCTCAACACGGACGGTATAGCATTGGGGGCCCCCGACTCTAGTATATTTCCCAAGCTCTTATCCATTGATCTGGCCCCTAGTCCCTAGTACTTATGGGAAACGGCGTGGCCTTGTTATTAGCTTGTCGAAACATATTTCCTTGGTCCACCATCGGAAGAGTCACTGCTATGGTGTAACCGACTACCGGTACCAAAGCTTGCGTTACCTTATGACTCACCACCCTGTTTCTTGCCATCACATGTCTCACTACTTATTTCTATTACCTATTTCCATTACCTATCACCGACTGAGTGGCGTTGTCTAAAGGCCTGCTTGTTGTCGGTGGCCATAGGCTTGTTGTTTGAGAAGAGTGGAATGAAAGAAGGCATTGCTGATGTGGAAACGGAAGAGCTGTTAGCGGAGTGCTCGCGGTTCTGACAACTGGAAGAATAAAGCCCAGGTCCTTGGCCATGGACATTTACTATTTGTAGGGTTAGCATGCCCCTGGAGTATTGTAAATACGACTCAAGCCGCAGGGGACACTCTAAACAGATGTCTCACCGGATGTCCATTTCGAGAGCACTTGGTTTGCGTGAATTCAAACATCTGTGATTGTCAAGGCATAAAAGGAGGATCGGTATGCACAAAACTACAAACATTGAAATTCAATTGGCAGCCTATACATAAATTCTGGACATCCAGCCACAGCAAGCCGCCAGCACAATTTCTCATTCTTTGACGCTTGGGTTGCAGCCCCGTGCCCCTTGCAGTGTCTTTACCATATCCACACAAGTTTTCAACAGGGCTGGTTCTAGATATCTCAATACATACCTGCCTTGGCCCAGGCACCTAGAGGATTCTTCCTACTACGCCCGGCGCATTCACTGTCTAGCTTGTCCTCTTCGAAGCAGGCGTTTTCGCGCTTGGCTTGATAGCCTTGGGAGGGGCACTCACGACACAGCCCACCAGACAGGGTTCCTGGCTGAGGCGCAGTAAGGTGAGAGCTCACCCAAGGCTGGCATTCGATGGCCGTGGCGTGAATCGTTCGTCGCTTCCGTGAATCCTGTTGAAGGGGTTGGCGGCTCGGTGCAGCCTGGTGAAGTCGCGGTCCAGGCAGTGGTGCGGCTAACGTCCGTCCTGATTCGGTTAAGCCATATGACGATTATTCGGCCTGCCTCTTTGCTTGCAAACCTCTACAACACACGACCACACCTCACAGAACTTCCACCTGTACTTCGTTACCCTTTCTCCTACGACAGTACTATACCTTAAAGCCTACGCCTTGCCGATATTTTTCACATAGTCTTTGTTTTGGCATCTCCCTCATCAATCCTCAATCACCCCCACAAATCAGTGACGCTTGCTCAAATCTATGCCCGTGAAGCGTAATCCTCTTGATCTCAACATAACACTATCTACCATCGACACCAAGTCCTCTTAGGAAGTGGGCAGGATGGGTCAGACTCTCTCGGAGCCGGTGGTTGAGAAGGTGAGTTCGTCTAACTTTGCTCCCCCACCCTCGCTATAACCAATTACGTTCAATGTTCACTCCGCCAGCGGCCTCACCGGGAATGACGCCGATCGATGTTTTAACTCCTCTGTTAAATCGTGCGCCTTACTAACTGTTGTATTTACCAGAAATCACAAAATGGAGAAGGTGAAACACTCATTTTCGGGGTTTCTTCGATGCAAGGGTGGCGTATCAGCATGGAGGATGCGCACGCTTGCGTTCTAGACATGCAAGCTGAGAGCGATGAACGCAACGGGGAGAAAATTGCGACGCCTGCCGACCAACGTCTCAGCTTTTTTGGCGTGTATGACGGACACGGGGGCGACAAGGTCGCAATATACACAGGCGAGAACCTTCACAAGATTGTTGCAAAGCAGGACGCCTTCAAGCAAGGGAACATTGAACAGGCACTGAAGGACGGGTTCCTCGCGACGGACCGAGCTATACTCAGTGGTAAGAGCTCGAATGTTCCCAGCTAGGCTGCCATGTTTACGAGGCTGATTCATCTCTTCTTAGATCCTATGTATGAGGAAGAGGTCTCGGGATGTACAGCTTCGGTCGGTGTCATATCAAAGAACAAGATCTACGTGGTATGTCCCTTGGTTTTGGACTTTTAGACCTTTGCTAATTGCAGCAGGCAAACTCTGGCGATTCACGAAGTGTGCTGGGCATCAAAGGCCGAGCGAAGCCTCTCTCATCCGACCACAAACCGCAGAATGAAGGTAAGCTAGGGGAAGAAAACATAAAAGCTTTTGCGATCTAACTACTTGCAGGTGAAAAGGCAAGAATCCAAAACGCCGGCGGATTTGTTGATTTTGGCCGTGTCAATGGCAACCTTGCACTCTCACGAGCAATTGGTGACTTCGAATTCAAGAAAAGCGCCGATTTACCTCCAGAAGAGCAAATTGTTACCGCATTTCCTGATGTTTCTATCCACGAACTCCATGATGACGACGAATTCCTTGTCATCGCCTGTGATGGTTAGTTGACTTCCTGCGCTGTTGCGACCAAACTAGCTAACTCTTCCAACTCAGGCATCTGGGACTGCCAGTCTTCTCAAGCAGTCATTGAATTTGTTAGACGTGGAATCGTAGCTAAGCAGGAATTGTCAGCTATCTGTGAGAACATGATGGACAATTGTCTGTCTTCAAATAGCGATACTGGTGGGGTTGGGTGCGACAACATGACCATGGTCATCATCGGCCTCCTTCAAGGGCGTACCAAAGAGCAGTGGTATAAAGAGGTCGCAGCAAGGGTCTCAAATGGCGATGGCCCGTGCGCTCCGCCAGAGTATGGCAAGTCTTGAACGCCAAATCCCTTATGCTATCAGAGCGTAAAACATTTGCTAACTTCTTTGAATGGTCTTAGCCGAATTCAGGGGTCCGGGGGTGCATCACCGAATTGACGACAGCCCCGACGACATCGATATGGATTTGGACCATCGTTTCCGCCCTAACAGTGGGTTAGGCGGTCGTATCATTTTGCTTGGTGACGGTACAGAGCGCCATAGTGAGTCGGCGGACAGTGATATGTTTGACCATGATGACGAGGACAAGGATTTAGAGTCACAAGTTAACAAATTCGCTCCAAAAGAATCTGTTCCCGATGCGAAGCACGACTCCAACCCTGTCACTCGAAATCAGCGCGAAGAGACACCGGCCCTCAAATTTACTTCCACTCAGTCCTTGAACTCTCAGGTAAGCGGCAGTCAAGAAATTTCCAAGTCCGATTCTCCGTCGTCTGTGAAAACAGAGAAGTCTGAGACGGTCGATGAACCGAAGTTGATGGCTGCCACTGACAGCCGCCTACCTGAGAAACTAGTTGAAGGCGCGAGCGATAAGTAGAACTATTACTCCTACCAAAACTCTCTTAATTCCATTTGCACGTATAAACGGCTCAAGTTTTCTATGTGCTCACCGGACATGGAGCAGGATGAATTCACGTGGTCGGTTTTTTTTGCTAGGAAGAGGAATTATGTCGGGAAGCGTTTTGCTGCTAGGAAGCGTTTCTTTAAGTCAAAGAATTGATGGGTATGGGATCAATAGCCAACGAATCAGCCGATGAGGGGGAGATCACAATGAAATGATACCTGACGTTGCCCAGACAACGTCGCTCTCTTCCGCTTCCCCTGTGTTTTTTTGTTTTCTCATACGGGTTGGTCTGCCCATGTTGCAAGGTTATGGAGTGGTGTGCATTTCTGCCCCTGCTTGCTGTTGGCATTTCCGTTTAATTCTTGTGGCAGATATCTAACATTCTGGCCGATTTCCGAACAATGATATAGTACGTATGGGCTCGGAGACATAAGTCCAAATTACCAACTCAAATCGTCATGCCTCTAGAAGTCCTGCAACGTAACATTATATTGTCCAGGTTCCTACTGATGAGCAAGGATCTTTACATGTGGCGCATCGCTAACAAAGCTTGGTTCCACCACGACAACCCAACCTCCTTTGCTCTCACCCAACTATCCTCAGTTATTCCCAACTTTCTCCTACTTGTGAGACTGCAAGCCTACTTTACGTTGGGTGGGGGAAGGACTACCCGGGGGCGTGCAACTTTGGACGACATTGGAGCAAACATCGCTGCGGGGATTTTGAAGGTATATGTCCTGATTGATATGTGAGCAGTTGTGTTAGAAGAAGTCTCTAAGTAACAATCCACGGTGCGCGTGTGGCTAGGTAGAAAGGTGAAGTCTGAGGAAGGAGAGAAAAACGTCATATTGTCAGTAGGCATTGTGGGAATGCTCATTAGCGCGAACTGTGAGTTAGGTACGAAGCATTTACAAAGGCGCGCAGCAAATCTTTTCTTCTTTAACCCTTCCATTAGATATTGGTACGGGTTCAAACCTGGGATGAACCTGACTTTAGAATGTTAGGATACTATTAAGCAGCGTGACCCAATAAATTGTAGCAACAGATTCCTATTGCAAAGGAGGACATAGGGAGCATAATGTTGAATCTATCTACGGGTGATGCAACAGGCATTCGATATATTCGAGTGTATTAAAATTTTCAACCTCTAGAGCACTGTGCTTATCGAAAAGCCCGGGGACATTTAGACCATTTTTTGTGTCGATGCGGCGCGGAACCTCGTTTGGTTCGCAGGTAATTGAGGGGCACGATACTTTGATGGTGTTGATTGATTCTGGCTTAGCCTTCGGAACACAGCCCGCTCTGACCCGCTCTGACCCCGCTCTGACTGCACTCTGGCGGTGTTAACCAGCCACTCGGTCGAGCCACCTACCAAAATCCACTAACTCTAATCTTTTATAACTCCACTTCTATTAACGTATGTGATGGGGTTATGAAGGTGACCCTAGTTATGACCGATTTGAAAAACAAAATTTGCCAAACTGCTGATTTGGTGGTAAATAATTAGTAGAAGCCATTATAAGTTATCGCATCGTTAGTAAGAAGTCTTAAAGCTATAAATATATATATAATAGTCTATATAAAGTCGATTTTTGATATCTTAGTTGGAGCTGCTGGCGGAAAGGTAACTGTCCCTAACAAAAGTTCTTGTACCTTCCTAATTAGGAAGTTTTAGGAATAATAATACTTTTTAATACTTTTTATATTTTTATATATTATCTTACTAAGTATAAATTAAAAATCTGATAAGGAATTTTTATTATATATAGTATTAGGCTAGTAAATTAATCTTTAAAGTTTGCGTGCCTTAATATACACTAGGTAGACTTTAGTATACGCTATATAGGCTGTAAAATACGCACCCGTGCTTGCGCGTACGTTAGTGTGAAACTGTCAGGGACCTCTATAACGTGATAGGCTTTTGTATAAGGTTCGGCGCTTTTATAGAGACTTGCTGTTCGCTAGGCTGTTAAAGCTGCTTGTAGACGATCTTCTGTATCTAAAGCACGCGGCCAGCGAAGCATGGCTTTGGTAATATGGAGTTCTGTGCAAGGGAAGTAAGGAGAAAAGTTAATGTGTTGATCAAGTCACCCCGCCTATATGTATTGTTCTGCACAGCCGTGCCTAGCATCTTGCCAGTCACTCGCTTACCTTTTGGGGTTTGTGCCGTGGCTGGGTGGTGCGGAGCCTGTCACCTCACATAAAGACTAAAATTTTTAATTTTAATTTTAAAAAATTATTATATTAGCTTAAAAATATATAATAATAATTCATTGCTTAACGTCCGATTCGGATCCCTATTGGGCCCACGCGGACTACTCCTTATTTACATGTGGGGAGAAAACTCTATTTAAGAAAAATGAGAAAACCCCGTGATCCATCTCCCCGCCTTTTGGGACTCGCCTGCTTAGCGCCTGCGAGTCGCCTATGGTGCTCTACTACCTTACTGTTTGACCTCCTTGGGAACCACTGCTGCCGTAACAAGCCTACGGACGCGCTAGTATCACAAACTATTACTCTACTACTATAGAGTTACTAGGGGGCACCTGCTGCTCGCCCCCTTGCCTTCTATTACTATTTCCCTTGCAACCCGGAACTGATTTAGCACATTTTAACTAATAAGCCACTGGGTGACCGCCTTGAGGCCTTTTTATATTAAGAGCAGTGTATTATAGTTCTCTATGCTAGCTGCTAAGAGCATTATTTCTCGATTGGTGCGTAGGGGGCATAGCAGTATTACGTGTTTTGGTGTCTGTCTTAGCCAGCCACATTCGCATCTCGGGCTACCTACTGGGACACCCACCCAGTAAAGCCAATCTTTTAGTCCTATTATTCCTGTTCTTAAGAGTGTTGCTATTGTGTTTTCTGCCTTTGTTAGGCCTTCTTGGAGCCCTTGGGTATTTACCCCCCATGGCGTTGACCATGCTATGGCTTGGGTTCGTCTTGCCTGAGTCAGCCTCTGTACCTTCGACTCCCATTTGCCTCTCCAGCGTTGGTCCAACCAGTATTGCATTGCGGTAGATGGTTTCCCGGCGTTCTTGCGTGTTCTACTTTGGCTCCTTTCTCTGTCTTGCTGTCTTTGCTGACCTCTTGCGCGTCTCCCTTCCTCCTCTATATGGGCCTGGGCCCTAAAGCGGCACCACTTAAAAATATATAATAAATTTATATATAAGCAGCTATACTTAAAATATTATTTAAATATATTTAACAGGGGTAGAGTTATAAAAGGCTAAAGTTGGTTGATTTTAGTGTGTTTTGGGGTGTGGCTAAAACGTTACGTATTTCCGCTGCGTGAAGCAAACTACGCGAGACTTCTGGAAAGAAGGCCATTGCCTTCTTTCACGCCACCTCACACATATATTGCATCTTTTCAGTTTACACCTTCATTGATATTCTCTTCAAATCCCACTCCAGAACCTCGCGGAACTAAAGGCGAACATGAGCGTTATACTCTGTACTGGTGAGCATGCTCCGCTGTTTTGAAGATCTTTGACCAACATAGTGCACAGCTGGTTACGATCACACAATACGGTACGCTCTCCCGCCGGACCCCTATATTTGTCCCATTATTCTCTAACTCGCCCGCGTAGCTTCTGGGAGGCTCTCTCCGGCATTTGCTCTCGCACCATTCCCCATCCTGACTCACAGGTGAATCGACTGTGCATCTCCCCCGACAAACGCTTCCTTGCCGCTGCAGGGCACCACACCGTTAAGCTCTATGACATTAAATCTAGCAACCCCAATGCTGTGCTTACCTTTGACGGCCATACAAGCAATATCACGGGCGTCGCCTTCCACTGTGAGGGCAAGTGGATGGTGACAAGCTCAGAGGACGGGACAGTCAAGATCTGGGATACACGCTCAGGGAGCGTTCAACGGAACTACAGCCACGGCGTTCCAGTCAACGACGTGGTTATCCACCCGAATCAAGGCGAGCTGATAAGCTGTGATCGGGGAGGTAATGTTCGCATCTGGGACTTGGGTGAGAACAAGTGCTCACATCAGCTCATACCCGAGGACGACATCTCGGTCGCTAGTGTCACCGTTGCTAGCGATGGCTCCATGCTCTGCGCTGGCAACAACGCTGTGAGTTACCTATTACTGCTCGCATCGTCCCTCTCGAGTACTTCCGATCGTTATGTCTTTGTACTGACATCTTACGCCGTGTTCAGGGAAACGTATATGTTTGGCGTATGATCCAGCATAAAGAAGTAACCTCACTTGTACCAGTGTGCAAATTTGTTGCACATCAAACCTACATTACCCGCGTCCTCCTCTCCCCTGATGTTCGACACCTTGCAACTTGTTCGGCTGATCACACAGCCCGCATCTGGTCGGTAGACTCAACGCACCCGCACAATGCCACTGGGGCAGATCAGCTACCCGCGGATCGCGATCCAAATGCTTTCCCTCTTGAAACTACCTTGCACGGCCACCAACGCTGGGTATGGGATTGCGCTTTCAGCGCTGACTCGGCATATCTAGTCACTGCTTGCTCAGACCACTATGCCAGATTGTGGGAGCTGAACAGCCAGAGTATCATTAGACAATACAACGGACATCATCGGGGTGCTGTTTGCGTCGCTCTAAATGATACCGCGGTTGGTGCATGATAGTGAAGATAATCCTTCGTGGTCTTCTTTTGTGAGCTGTGGATGAGCATCTAGCAAGTAAGTGCATCCATACGTTGTACTAAAGCAAGCTTCTCTAATTTTCGTATTCCACCTATCAATGAGTATACTGCTAACCTTCTATTAGTTAGGGAACTAAGCGCTTATTCTCTACGTATGTGACCACGTGCTAGACTAATCACAACACGGCTACAAAGGATGCTCTAAGTCGCTTCTTTTCCTTTTGAGCTTTTTTGAAACGCTTGCATTAGCGATGGCGTTTTCGGTTGGCCTCTAATCAATCACAACTAACGATCTCGCGCACGATTCTTCTTTTCTACTAATTGGCACGCTTTCGCTTGCCTTATGACTTCTGATACGAATTTGATCTTCGCTACTGGGGCGTTATGTACAACTTTCCCGAAAAAACACAGAATCTGCGGAATAATGAGTCACGTTTTGGAGATCCAAGTCGCTCAACATACTGCATATTTATCCTGCGGACTCTCGAAGGGTCGAAAGTCCTAGTCCGGAAAGTGGGAACAAACTTCAAGAACACAGCACAGAAACGGAAAGGCAAAGGCCGGGCGAAAGAGAAAAAGTGAAGAGTGTTCAGATAACAACGACGAACAAGTGCTGCTACGAACAAGTATTGCTTTGTACCGAATTAACATGGTGAATTCGGTCATGACCTGTAAATCACCGCAGTGTCCGATTTCATGTCCTTTCTGTCCTTTCTCGTTAGTCTCTAGCGACGTCGGGATGATATGACTAGAATGCATAGCTACGAAACTTAATACCCATATTGTGCCCCAACTACTTCTTTCCCTATTGGCCGTGGGTGACTGTAGCTGTAAGATAAAATCTATGCAAACTAGACTACATGGTCGACTCTAACAGATACATATTCTCAGGTAGATGGATCTGATGGAGCCTTCGCCTACTCCATCTGCGAGGAATCTATACATATAGTTCTATGGAGCCTCTAGACCTCCACGATCTAAACCTAGAGAGCCTAAAATTAGGAAAGTATCGTACAGATTTTCGTAAATGACTCCAAGAAAGCTTAGGGCCTGTTTGGTTCGTCGGTTGGAGGCGAGATGGAGGCGTCATCTCAACGGGCTGATATCGAATTGACGCTCCCGTTTGGTTCCTCTAGCTTCATTTCTTGCTCTGATCGCTCCAGCTGAGCTTCATCTCGGCAGGCGCGCCTACACCCCTGCGATTGCCTAAATAGGCTGTTGGTGCGGCTGAAAAACGTCAGTTTGAAAAATATAGGGGGAGACCACAATTTGAATGAACTGGAGCCTCCATTTCGTGGACGCTAGTGAGCGCGGCCCATCTAGAGCCTCTACTGCCACTTTCTGCCAAGACGTTGACGTGGTGGTTTTGAGGCCTTTGATCAATTAGACGCGGCAGAAGATTTTACACTAAAACGCGCCAAAAGCGACCACCTCAATTTAGAAACTGATACCTTTTTTTTTTATTTTTTTTTTTATCCGTTGTATTATACTACGTACAATACTGCGCAATGCAGCCTTTTGGCTATGGCGCTATAGTTCTATATACATAAATCCTTTTCTTAGGCAGCTTAATATGTACTAGTAGCTATGTCCTAGTAGTTTATTAAACCCCTAAATTAGGAGTTTATAGTTTCCTAGTAAAATACTAAGATACTACAACTACTAGGGAATGAGAAAATGGTAAGAAAAACTGTAAGAAATCCTAACCCCTATCCCTGTCCTTTTGCAATTTATTTCTGTCCTTTTGCTCTCTACTGTCTTTTAACCTAAGAGCCTAGTAGGAGCTACCTCCTTCTAGACTCCCTATTAATTTTATTCTTCCATAGAGTCTTCTACGCTAGTACTATGTACTAGTTTAGCTGCTCTAAGATTCTCGCAGTCTCTACTATTAGCAAAGTGTTTTTCTTTACAATTAATGCAAAGAAGGGGTGGGTATGCTTGCAAGGCCTGCCGGCTTATTAAGCAAGTAGGACAGCAGTGGTCTTTAGATAGATGTGCAGCCGGCACAATATCTACAGGCCCTAGTAAGCATCTGTCTCCTATATGGCCAAATTTTTGGCAGCTATACACTGCGTAGTAGGAGAGACTTCGAGGTATTTACTACCTTAGTAGCTGTACCTGCAATTTTAATATCTCTTTTTGCTTGAGGATTTCTTGTCTTTTTTCTTCGTTCTCTATAGTAAAAACTATAGAGCCAAATCTAGTCTGTGGATCGTGTCTTTTTACACTAGATGAGATCCATCTAGGTAGTCCTTGTATCCTTATAGGATTAAAAGTCCTCAATTTCCTTTTAGAAGCTTAGAGCCCTCCTTCTCTTAAGAACGGTTAGGGGTAGGAACCCCATGGGCTATATTTGACCCATGGTTCTAGTTTTTGTTCTCTTTGAAGGTAAACAGTTTTGCCAGATCTCCTATATTTGACTAGGAATCTGCATTATACTCTTCTGTAGTTGTAAAGAATATTTTTGTTTTCTTTAGTTCTAGCTATAGACGCTAGAAACTGGCTTTTTTACTTGCAGTTTAATGCAATAGTTAATTGACTTTATTTCGTTATAGAGAAGGGTTCTAGAGGTTGGTCCTTTTCGTTTGTAATTAGGACTAGCTTCCTTTCTTATAGCTGCTTTTCTTACTTCTAGTAGAAGTAGAACCCCTACTTAGAAGAGGAAGGGGTAGAAGGTAGTAGTGGTGAAATGAGGAGGGTAGGGAGGACGAAGAAGAAGGGAGGCCTTCTTCAGTCCTCTGCGTAAGTTTTTTTTGGTAGAAGCTACCTCCTTACGGAGAGCTCTTACTTCTTCTACTATCCTTCTAGGACCTCTTTTTGCCTCTTCTTCTTCTTCTTCTTCTTTTGCAAAGGGTTTTTCCTATTAGGATATTTGTGTGTATAGTCTACTAGCTGTCCAACTTGTCTTTTGCTCTTCTCTTCTAGCCCTCTATAGGCCTGGATTAGGCTTCTTAAGCCTCGTATAGATGTCCTCTGGAGAAAGGGAAGAAGAGTATATTGTGCATACTATCTGTGTAGTCGTTGGTTTTGTCTTTTTTACAGGTTTTTGGTTTTCTTTCAGGAGAAGACTGAGGATGTCCTTTTTTTCTCTGTCCTAAACGGGCCAGGAGAAGGAGAAGGGGAGAAAAAGTAGATGTAGAATCTTCATCACTTATTTCTATTAGGAGGTTTTTTTTTAGACTTTAGCCTTGGCATTTTATATCTTATAGGGGGGCTTCTAGTTTTTACTATCTTTATACCCTTTCTCCTTACTAATCCTACTAGAAGATTTCTGGGGAGATTAGGCTAAAAGGTAGTAGAAAGACTAGCCCCTATTGGTATTCGTAGTAGTAGTCGTAGTTTTGGTGTTCCTGTCCGTGCCTCGCTTATAAGCTAGGACCACCCCTAAGAAGAATTTTCTGCTAGGGGAAAGGGGGTAAAATGACAAATAAATCCACCTCTAGCTCGCTAGGCAGTGAGAATTAGGTCTTGAAAGTTAGGAAATCGATTGTTTTTGATGGTAAGATGGGTATGCGTAAGTTTTGAAGTGCGGCGCCACCTTTTGGTAAGGTTGCATGTGTGGTGAAGCTTTTGAAACTGATACCTCCAGTAGAACCAAACAGGCCCTTAAACTTTAACATTCACCGAATATTATCAGGGTGGGACATGAGCCGAATCAATCAATCCAATCCAATCGGGTGGAGCGATTGATGATATCACTAGGTTGGGTTGGATTGGATTGAGGAAGATCAATCTAGATTAATCCGATTAGTATCACAATGCTTGACATGGTGTTGAGTATAGCGACTGTTTATGACGACTACAGGTATGACTATCTATGACGACTGCCTATAACGATAATTGATATAATTCCATATCAAGCTATATTAGTATTTGAGAATCTTCACCAGTTATATTTTATGATAACTTTTTGACGACATACTCTACCTACCAAATTACTTATAGCTCAATTATATAGGTTTCGGTCATCATCAATCCGATCAAGCCGGATTCACGATTGGGTTACCATGGATTGTGGCTTGGAATCGATTGGATTGGATCGGATTACTTCAATCTGGATTGCAATTGATTAGATTGGTACCACTCATCCCCCACCCTAGATACTATTATTCACGTGGCGGTGAAGAAGCCGTTACTTCATAACTTTGTGTAAGTTGATAATTAATAGTCTTCCCTCC
Organism: Cenococcum geophilum 1.58; assembly: GCF_001692895.1. Lineage (NCBI taxonomy): Eukaryota > Fungi > Ascomycota > Dothideomycetes > Gloniales > Gloniaceae > Cenococcum > Cenococcum geophilum. The sequence goes on along the minus strand of NW_027137582.1, from coordinate 724,490 downwards.
TTTTAACCATTTCTTTCATGGCGCAAAACATCAAAGCTGGGACTGAGGTTGTGGTGCGAGCTTACTGCGACGCAAATATTCGAAGCTTCTATTAATTATGGGCGATATATGCACAAAGGACAGGAATCTCACAAGGCTAGCGAACCGAGACTTTCTAGATCACAGAGGTGCTCATGTCACTATAACAAGCGGCCTAAGATAAGCACTTATGAGATTCCGAGATTCTCGTTCTCAGCAGAAGACATTCTGATACTGGAATCCCTACTCAATCCAAGCTATTCGCTCGAGGTCACAAGTACTGAAACCCGCCTTGCCGTCCTTCTATAACCCAAAAGGTGTTCAGCCCAAAAAAATAAAACTCCATATTCATCGCTGTAGGTAGGAGATGAACCTTAAACGCCAGGTAAAATGCTCAACCCAAAAAGAATATAGAAACTGACCCCACTTGCTCGCTCGCTCAATATGCAAGAGTGATGAAAATACACAATATGATGGAGGTGAATAACTCGATTAAGTATGATGATATTACAAAATTGGGCGCCGGGAAGAATATGGGAGAAAGGGAGAGAAAGCTTGATTCTTAATGGCATGCATGCTCGCCTCTAGCGTCCGAGAAATTCGGAGATCCAAGACGAGAGGTGGGTTGTCGATGGAGTGGGCAAGAATTCGCTATCGCCGTCACGATCTCGCCTATGGGTCGTATCCGACATTAGGTTTGATCGTGGAGTCATTGGTGGTGATGGTGGATGTGAAGTTGAAGCTCCAGTATCCACTGGTTGTGCTTGGGGAGTCGAGAGGGTCCTCCTAGATCTGATAATGGTCTCGGCGCCGATTCTGCTTCGTAAGTTGCAGCGGTACATCCATCTCTTCCAATGATTTTGACACGTGGGCTTGTTCTGTCACTCCTATAACTGGTGATATCAGTAGGAGGGATAGGAGGAAGGTAGTGGACATATGCAAAGGACGGGTGAAAGTAAGGCGATCATGCAGGACTCTCACCACCTTCGGGTGTGGCCAACTGCACTTCCTTCACCTCCGCGAACAACTCAGGGCTAGGCAGTGTAGCCCCATCATTTGGCGGCACAACCAGCCCATCCACATCCTTCTTTTCTGCCTGCTCCTCACCGGTACCATCACCGCCAGTCCCCCCAGCGGCAGCAGCAGCCTCTCTCTCAGCCACCGCTTTAGCCCGCGCATTCTGCCGTTCCCATACCTCTCGGCGAATTCTCTCGTCCTTTGCCTTGCGTAAGCGCTCGGCTTCCTCAACCCCACCGCTCTTCTTCAGCTTTCCCTCCTCAACAAATGAACCTAGCTCCTTCTTGAATTCGCCCTCCTTTCGACTCTCTAGCTCCCTCTGCCTCGCCTTCTCAGCGCGCTCAATCGCCTCTAGCCGTCCCTCATGGTTTGGCTGCAATGCCCGCACTTCACCAAGGACACCGTCCTTAGCTTTCCTCGGATCCATAGCATGGTCCAAACCAACCGCGTTTAGATTTCTGCCACTCACTGAGCGTGTGCCTGTTGGACCTGCATTGCCTCCGCTCTGCAAATTCTGCTGTTTGGTCGCCTGCTCCACAAGCTCTAATGTCTGAGCCGCCTTCTCGAGATCATCTTGCAAATCAGCAGCAAGATCCTCTTGCATAGTTAATAGATCCCGCTCCTCGCATACCGTCTGCAGCTCCTGCTCCCAGATTTTAGTCCAAAGCGGTTTCTCCCGCGTCAAGAAGTCCTGCAACTTCTTAAGCTCGGCCGTCGCGACAGAGAGGTCTTTGGCAGTTGTTTCGAGTTGGCGGGGTAGTGGACGTACGCCACGGCTGACGACGTCTTTGCGAAGATCTTCAATCAGATCTTGGACTTCGTCGACGCGGTTGACGATTTTCTCAGAGTCGTCAGACAGACTCTTCTTGCCGGCATTGACATGCGCGCGACCGCTATCACCAGAGAGAGCTGGAAGAGCAGCTTTTACGGCAGTAGATTTGACAGCGGATGCCTTTGTGCGGATGGTGGACATGCTAGCTTCTACATCTGCAGCAAAGGAGGTGTACGTCTGGCGAATGACAGCGAGATCACGGCGAAGGGACTGGACTTCGCTAAGTTGCGCTGCAGAGGTGACGGGCAGGGGTGTTGATGGCATGGGAGACCGTGGTGACAGTACTGTGGAAACGCGCGCAGAGGACAACGGGGGTGCAGCGGCGATGCTGGCGATTTCCTTTGCTGCATCTTGTTGGCGGGCAGATACGCGCTGGATGGCTGATTTTTGATCGTCAACTGAGGTTTTGATGCCTTCAACTATGCGACGCAGGCCACCCAGACCTTCATCGATGTGGCGTTTTACTTCATCTAGAACCTCGACGTTGAGGACGAGCACGGCTCGATCTTTAATGTCGCTAAGGTCTTCTAGCTCGTGTCTTACGCCTGACACTGGGTCTTGAATGTATATTTCAGGAAGATCAATGCCATTACTATGCGTATTCCAGGCGAACTTCTCAATAAAGGCTAGCTGTAAACGCGCTAGAGAAAGGTCATTGTAGCCGTCCGCCAGGACAAATTTCTTGATCTTGCTTTTGTATTGTAGGAACAGTGTGAGTTCCTTACCAGGTTGAGGGGATTGCTCTGGTACAAACTGATCTACTTGCGGAGAAGGAGATTTGGCTTTCCTCGACCCATTCCTTGTTGGTATGACCGACGGTCGCCGCTGGGCTGGCAGGTTCTCTGGTGTCCCTGGGAGCTCTGCAGGCTCTCCCAAAGGGCCGCTGATCGTCGCAGCGAGGACAGGCTGGTCCCTATCAGGAAAGTCTGGAATTGCACCAACCTTATCTTGTGGCGTCTTCTGAATGGGACTGTCATCAGGTATTGGTTCGGGCGGAGGCCTGATATTGGGGGTAGTCGAGCTTTGGCTACTCTCCTCCGAAATGCGTCGATTTGTAACACCATTGTTTCTGCTCGGAGATGTGTCGACAAGAGGCCTCTGATTTGACCGCTGTCTGCTGTGAAGTAGCGACCCCCTTATCCTCACTGCATTCATTGACTCCCTCACGTCTCTCCCCCTGTTTGGCACTGGAGAATTCTGAGGAGGAAGCATGGGTACGCCGTTTGTTCCACCCAAGTGTTTTTGGATCTGATACGCTGAGAACCGCCTTGACGCTCTTCTCTCTAGTTCACCACCTCTCTGAAGCGCAGCGAGAGCATCCTGCTGTTTCGGCGGAGGTGGAGGAGGTGGAAAGTCAACGTAGGGTGATTGTTGCTGTTGTTCTGGCGATTTCGGCATTGTGTCGTCTTGTGGATAGGGAGATATGACGGGAATGTTCTGCATTGTATTGCTAGACAACGAAGAATCTGTTGAGTGTTGGCTAGCCGCATTTGCACGGGTCGCTCTGGGGTTTGCAGGCAAGCTATCATATTTACTTGGTGAGGATCTTCCCGGAACAGAGGACGTACGTGGCGGCAGCTCAGGTCCATCTGCTGCGAAATCATTACTGTCCTGTCTAGCTGGCGGAGTCCTGGTACTCGAGTGCCTTGACTGGCCTTCTTCCATTTCACTCGTGCTGCTAATGCTGCCCTGTCTTGGTACGGTCCCGTTTGGTCCTCCGCCTGGACCTCCGCCATCGCGTCCGCTGCGTTGGCGCAGTCGTTGTTGTTTCTTTTTAAGGCCGTGCAGAAGGTTTATTATGATATCTCTTATCCTGGGCAAGAAATTATCCAAGCTCGCCTGCGAAGCTTCTTGGCTGAGCGTCTCCTCCAATATTCCTCGCAAAAGCTCCGGGACATTGCCGAGATCTTGGGTGTCGACGCCTATCGCGTTGAAGGCCCGGGAGGCGATGTTGAACTCGTACCCAAGGCGGACATAGACGTCAGAGACTTCGCTTTCTGTCGCAGTTCCTCGAGACCACAGTGTAAGGGTTTCTAACAGTTGCTTCGTGGCAACGAGAAGGTGGGTGACGCTCTTCTCGATTTGCGAAAGCTGCTGTTGCGGCTGGGTTCGCATGGTCATGTTAGCTGTGCGACGAGGCGGCTTAGGTAGTGGTGAACGTCTGAGGGCATTTCTGTTTGCACTCACATTTTGGGTCTTTCTTGAATGGTTAGAGCGGCTAGAGCCCGCTGAGGAGCGCGTGCCAGGCTCGTCGCCGGGTAAGGTCATGCTGGAGGTTTGGGAGGGTGGGTACAGGGTGGAGTCGGAGTCTTGGGCGGGAGATGATGTTCTGGTCGACCTCTGGGATCCGTAGGGGTATGGCTGCATGGCTCGGAAAGCGATGGATGGGGGTGTTCGTGGGCGATGATATTCGGGTCGCATATGACTTGCGGTGGCTAGCAGGCCCAGCGTGATATGTCGCTTACCTACTGCTCTTTAAGCGCACCCGCCACACGCTGAGGATAGTGACAGCGAGGGCGGCTTTCATGCAGGGGAGTCACTGTGAAAGACACTGCAGCGTCTACCCAACACAGGGGCAGAGCATATATTTGGCATCCACGTCATCGCATCCACGCCTTGCTAAATACTGTTGTTATATCCGTGAGATGTATTGGGAGTGCCGCGGGTGCTATACTGTGTTTTAGGGCTACTAGCTCTGGAGGTGAAGCGAGCGAAAAGGGATTGAGGCCGGGAGCGACTGCTTCCACCACAACATAATTCCCTGGCCATCTAGCCAACCAGCTTGGAGACGTGGGGTTGTTTCCAAGTAGTCACCACCATGCAATACTGCACTTGGGACAAAGCTGCGAGGTCCTCCATAACAGGGGATCAAGGGGCACTCGTTCCAAAATTTTCTAAAGAAAGTAAGCCTCTAACGGTTCCTACTGCAGTCGTCTTCACGCTGCGGCAAAGCGTCTGACTGGAGGAGTTGATTGGAGTGGTTGACAAGTTGGGAATAACCCCTTTAAATCAAATGCTTTTCCTATAGCCCATACAGACGCGAGCCACGGGCTGAAGGGACAAGGCGCCTCGCTGGCAGATGTGATGGATGTTCGGAGTATCAAATCAAAAGCTCCCACAAATGCAGTGATTTATTTCGCGGGCGTGGCCATCGAAGCGCAGAGAAGACGAAAGACGTTCCTGTGCTTCAGCGATTTTGTGATTTTCTGTTGGCGAATGCGGGCGTCACACAAATCAAGAGACGGCCATGGGCCAAATACTCGTTTGGCTCTCCGTAACTTAGCGTTGGTTGTGCGTGGTTTACTCTCCTACGCCCTCCGCCCTCTAAAGTTCCCATCGCCCACTCCCGCCGTTGGCAGTACTGCAGTACTAGTTAGTGACCACAGGCCCCGCGGGTTGCCAGTGAAACTAGCTCTTTTCTCCAAAGTCCTCTCCAGAGCGGCGCGCGTCGTTCCGCCAGCAGTTTAGCGGCGCTTGCGATCTTGCGAATACCAGTCGAGTTAGACCTCCCGTGTTTCGCTAGAAGCGCATCAACGTCTTGTCTGGCTTCACTTTCACAGCCTCAACACAAACCCTCTAACTCTCAACTCAGTCTTCTGTCCCCCTCATCATCCTCTTCTCCCGACGCAGCTTCGGGTTTCTTTTTAAGCATTAAGCCTGCCCCAGTGCCTGTGCATTCATTGTGCATCCTGCGCTGACACGAGCCGTGAGCTCGCCGGCCCTCCGCCGTAGTCCTTCCTCCGATCTCCTCGACTGACTATTATCTTCCACCTCTCCCAATGTCCACCACCACAGCCGCGCCGTCACTCAACGGAGCCTCTACTGCCAACGGCCCCATAAATACCTCCACACCTACAGCTTCGGCTGCCAGCAGAGCACAGCTGAAGATGAGCACAAGCGGTAAAGCTGCAGAAGCAGCGCGCAAGCAGGCTGGGAGCCCCATTGACGGCAGCCAGAGGTGAGACCTATTCCTTATCCGATGTGCCCCTTATGCATTCCCGATTTTCCAATCGCACCATGGTACTCGGCTCGACCTTCCCAAAGATATCGTCTGACTGTTCGCTGAGTGGCACTTTCTCGTGTGACATGGGTTCAGTCACATGGGATTGTAGTGCGACAGCTCCTGCTTTGTCCTTTGGCTGTATCTTTAGTACTTTTGAGATGGTACTGTTGTAACCTCGTGTGCTCCCTATATTCCCATGTTGCTCTCGACTTTCTGCTCGATCCCTTCACCTCTGCGAGTGTCTGCTAATCCACAAATGCTTTTAGGAAAAACACCACTCAAAAGGCTTGGACTCAAGGCAATCCTATCACACAGCGATCTTCAAACGCAAACAATTCGAATGGTATCGTCAATGCATCAAAACCCACTCCAGCACCTCAGAATTTAACGACGACTTTTTCTGGAGAAACACAATCCCCAATGAAACACTTGAATGACAGAATGATGTTCCTCCTTGCGAACCTAGCAGTAAGTACACTGGTTGAAGATCTATCGGCGGTGGGCAATGGACTAGAATCATGCACTACTATGGCTTTTGCGTGGGGCTTCGTTTAGCTTGCTCACCGATATAGCGTTATGTGGCGTTCCATAATTGATACAGCGCGGGCTAACATCATGTCTTCTATTCAGGGTCTCCTAGCGAACATTACTCTCAAGAACGGTGAAAAGTACACTGGTGTCCTTTCCGGAAATTCTCTCGATCCAGCTGAAATGCGCTATGTTTTCAAAATGGTAAGACGAGTGCAAACAGCTGGCGATCAACAAGTCAATGGAGTCAGCGAAGCGGCAGACGACTATGTCGGTGTTGGTGACAACCATGTGATGACTTTCGATATTGGTGATGTCGCAGATCTGTGTGTTGGGAATGTTGTGCTGGATAAGAGCCAAGTGAAATCCCAAAACGGTACATTTCAAGTTCATCTCAAGCAATTTACAATTAACTCACATTCGTGTTAGGCCTCTCCAGCTTCAGAACTGATGCAGACATCTCCGGAAACCTGGCTCTTCGTGAACGAGATCTACAACGCTGGGAGCCGTCTTCGGATGCGAATGTGAATCTATCCCTAGAAGACTCAGGGAAGCCAGGCTGGGACCAGTTCAAAGCCAATGAGCAGCTCTTTGGCGTGAAGAGCGATTACGATGAGAATATTTACACGACCACGATTGATCGTAGTAACCCATTATACCAAGAGAGGGCAGCCCGTGCGGATCGGATCGCTCGTGAAATCGAATCGAGTAGTGCATTGAATGCACATGTTAGTGAGGAACGAGGCCATATTGTTCCGGATGATAAAAGCATGGATGAGGAAGAGAAGTATGTCAACACATTCTGTATTGATGGTTAGCTACTCTAACAAGTATTTTAGATATAGTGGAGTCCGTCGGGATTTCCCCCCTCTGCCAACTGGACAGCCGAACAAGTATACTCCCCCTGCAAGGCGGGCACCAACCGGTCAACCGACTGTTCCTGGCGCACCTGTAGACCCAGCCATTATCTCATCACAAATTGCACGCCCCGGCTCAAGTTCCACAAAACCACCTTTGGCAGCTGATGTTACTCTATTAGAAAAGCGTACGACTCCAGAAACAGCAAAAGTAGCGGAGGCCTCGAAGGCCGAACCATCCCCCGCACCCACCAGCTCTGAGCCTCCGAAAGCCGCCCCGGTTGCTACGGATGTGAAGACTACTCCATTAGCCAAACCTACTCCCGAGCCAGCTCAAAAACCTAGCACCACTCTCAAACCCGTAACTAGCAATGCAGTGCCACAGTCGGTGGCACGTAAAGTAGGCAGACCGGATAATGCAACGGCGAACGTTGAGCACGATCTGCTTGACTCATTCAAGCAGTTCTCTGCAACGGAAAAGCTGCGTGTCCAAGAACGTCAGCGCTCTATGGCACGAGAATCCAAGGCTGTAAAATTGAATGACCTCAAGAAATTTTCACAGAACTTCAAACTTCACACGCCCGTGCCCCAGGATCTAGTTCCAATCCTAGCAAAAGACGAAGACAAACAGCAGCAAATCGTGGAAAAAGCTCTTCGAACAGTCCAGGAACTCAAAGCTACGCCACCAAAGGCTGCGCCAGTCGCTGCAGAACAGAAGGCTCCTCGATCTAATAATATTAAGCCTGATGCCAACAATGGCTCTCCCAGTACAGCCACAGATCGTCAAAATATGCAGCGCCAGCGCCAGGGTCAGAATAACTATACTTCGGCGTCAATGAGAAGCGACCGTACACCTCAGAACCAGAATATGAATCAAGCGCCTTCCCGACCAGGTCCTGGTTTGGGTCAACGTCTTACCATCGCTCAACAGCAGCACAAAGCCGGGACTGGGCATTACAACAGCATTCCACATCCTCTTCCCATCCAAGACATGCGGATTCCACCGCCGATAGGACCCTCCGCTTCATCCAGCGGTGTACAGACCCCGACATCGAGCGTCTCCACAAGATTCAACGTCAGAGCCCCTGATTTCAAACCAAACCCCAACGCCAATACTTTCACCCCAGGCGGAAATCCCAGTACGGGCTCAAGTCCCAGACCTGACTCTGCTGCTCGCCCAGAGCCTCGTAAAGCAGCTTCGACCAGCTTTTTTGGATCTCAAAAGCCGGTTGCCGAGCCCCTACTCTTTGACGATGCATTCAACCCTATCAAGCGTATGATGAAAGAAGTGCAAGATGAGAATAAGACTAGGGAGTACGCTGTCAATGGCGGCATCCCACAGGCATACCGTACGGTTCCCACTTGGGATGTGCCTGAGGCGAATGAGGAGAAGAGCTATGTGGACATGTTTGAGAGAACTACAAACACCGCTCAGCCTATCTCGGCACCACAGACTGTTTTAGGAAATGGGCCAATTCCTCACCAGCACCAGCTACCTCCGCATCTCCAGCAAGGGCCGCAAAACGTCCCTCAAGCTCAAACTCCACAGCACACGCCTCGACACCCGCCTGTACAACCTCACCACAGTCAAGGAGGCCCCCATCATTTTGACGGCCACCACATGCAATTTTCTCAGTCAACATCATCAGTTCATCCTTCACCCCGTGCCATGCCTCCATACGTTTACAACGGGCAACCTCAGGGAATACCAGTATTCCAACAGCAGCCGCCTATGCAAGCCTATGGTATGAGCCCTGGTGTGCAACATGTTGCTCTTAGACAACCAGGAGGACATCAGTTCGTCAACGCTGCAGGCCCTGCAATGGGTGGGCACATGATGACCAATCAACCATCTGGTGGACCTTTCATGGGTATGCCGACAAATCAACAGATGCAGATGTACTCTCCAGCTCCAGGTCCTGTTTATCCGCATTACCCAGGACAGATGCCTGCACCTCCTGGCGCTAACGGCTTCCCAAGCCCCAGACCAGGAGGCGCTCAAATGATGAGTCACCAAGGATCTCAGCAAGGGCATCAGCCGCAGCAAATCATTTACATGCAGCATGGTGGACAAGGGCCACATATTTTTACTCAAATGCCAACAGGACAAAGTATGTTTTCTATTCTTGCACAAACGCCCTTTCAATTAACTCTCTTTTAGTGGCTCCCATGCGTGCACCATATCCTCAGGGACACCAGCCGCACTATGGCTCCCCTCACCAGCACCAGCCATTTCCACAACAACAACCTCATCGTGGTACTCCAAGTACTAGTTTCAGCCAGCCGATGATGCAACAGCACTCGATGCCTCCACAGGGCCCACCACCGACTGGACCAGCAGCACACGGTCTTGAAGGTGGTGAAGAGGTCAAATGAGCCTCTGCAACTAAGGCGGAGGCCGTCCGCGGGAGTCCCTCGCTTCGGGAGACTGCTGCACGGATGGTCGCAGTGTTTTAGTCGCACGCTTTTAAGCTCTACTTTGCCTATACCCTTTTTGCTGGATTCGTTGCTTTGCATTTAGCGTGGCTGGTTCTTCGATTTTCTATCTTGGCTGCTGCAAAAGCATAGCATGAGCGACCGGCGTTCGATACGGATATGGGTGTCAGAGAGCTCTATCTCTTGACGCTATCGTGCTTCGCATAGAAGCAGCTATATTATCTTGGTGTTCTAAGGCGTGTCGGACACTGGTGGCAGGTGTTGTTGTGGCAGTCCCGTGTCATGCGCACTCCAAGACGGTGGCAGCGACACAATCGACTGTGGATACTGAGGAGACGGAACTGGTTAGCATTTCTGAAGTGGATAGTATGGGGTTGTTGATTAGTTGAGGGAGCGCCAGATTGTGGATAGGGTGTTTGTGGACTAGGAGCTTTGTATGAAGGGTCCTTAGGGAGCCCAGCTTCTAGTGAAATAAGATGCGGATGCTTAAGCGCTAACCTTTCCTTACCGCGCCTGTGGTGGTGCTAGTCTGTCATGTAACCATCGCCATGTCAAGTGGGCATGGCTATTTATGATATCCACTTACTATGCGTATAAATTGTATTTGCGTATCCAGATTGTCACTGTGCCTGACGATCCTCGGCTGGATGCCTTCAAACGGCGTCTGACTTTCGCGAGTCGCGGGACCTGGACTGCCCCGTCAGGTCTGCGTGCATCTTTTCCGCCATGATCGCGTGGACCACCAGATAGTTATTCCATGAAGCGCAGCATCTCCTCGCCGCAGCCACGGCCTCCCACGAGATCTTCGAGCTGCAAAGCATGACCGACACTGCTGCTGAGCCTCTAATCCATGACCATGACCACCGTTCCGACTACGCCGAATCCAATAGCGATGTCGATGTGGACGAGAGCACCCTCGTCAGGCCCGGCGTATTCATATGGGTTCTCACTTTCTGCGCTGGTGTAAGCGGCCTACTTTTCGGATATGAGTATGTGCCTTTGAAGCCGTTCTGCACCTTCAGAAATGTCGGCTAACGGCTACACTACTACAGCACCGGTGTGATATCCTCGACCCTTGTCAGTATAGGAACTGATCTCTCTGCGCGCCCTCTATCAACTCTAGATAAGAGCTTAATCACGTCTTCCACAAGTCTCTTCGCACTCATAGCGAGCCCGCTCACGGGCGTGCTAGCCGATCATTGGGGCAGGAAGAGGGTTATACTACTGGCAGATGTGCTGTTCGTGGTTGGTGCACTGTGGCAAGCCCTGGCGAGTACCGTCTGGGGTATGATATTTGGTAGGAGTATAGTTGGGCTGGCGGTTGGGAGTGCTAGTTTTGTGGTCCCGCTGTAAGTAACTGAACCTTCATTTGAAAGGCAATATGAGACCAATATATGGGATGAGAGGCGGCTAACGGAAAGTTAGATATATCTCGGAGCTCTCTCCTTCACCCTTTAGAGGACGGCTTGTTACCGTAGCTAGCTTATTCATCACTGGCGGACAAGTAGTCGCGTATATTACCGGATGGCTCTTTTCCACGCATGCTCATGGTTGGAGGTGGATGGTAGGCCTCGGAGCGCTCCCCGCCACTATCCAGTTCCTTATTCTAGAGTTCATGCCCGAGACGCCACGATGGCTTGTCAAGGCTAACCACAAAGACCGAGCCAAAAATGTACTCCTGCGAGTATATGGAGGCGATGAGGAAATCAAGAACATGGTCAATGCTGTTCTTAGACGGATAGAGAATGAGATATTAGAAGAGGAAGAGGCTGCTGGAGGTAGAACAAACTCAGAAGTTCCCAAACACGGGTTCGGAGGGAGATTGGCAAAGGTCAATGACGGGCTTGTGCAACTGATTGCCGTAGGTGGGAATAGGAGGGCATTGATCATTGCTTGCATGTTGCAGGGTTTTCAACAACTTTGTGGATTTGTGAGTTCCACCAGTGCTCTTTGCCTCAAGCTCACCAGAGCCCCATCAGTCTTGAAAATATTCTTCTGCTCCAATAGGAGTGATCCTAGAAGTCTTCAGCAAAAGTCATATCTAAGCCTCTGAGGCCTCTCAGCTAATCGATCAGCTATAACAACCGGGGAATATTCCACACAGTTAGACCTAACAAATCTTTATAGAATTCGCTCATGTACTTCTCTGCCACCATCTTCTCTCTCGTCGGTTTTCGCTCACCAACCTTGACCTCCCTCTCGATTGCCATAACAAACTTTGCCTTCACACTCATCGCTTTCCATAGCATCGACCGAATAGGAAGGCGCCGAACTCTACTCTACTCCATCCCAATCATGGTCATCGGCCTCGCTCTCTGCTCAGTCGCTTTCAACTTTGTAAACATTCCTTCTCATGAAGCAGCAACAAATAATCCAGTTATTAAGGCCGCTGGACGTACAGGCAGTATGATTTGGCCTATGGTCATACTCGTTGCAATGATAGTTTACGTAGCGGGCTATGCGATAGGGATGGGTAATGTGCCATGGCAACAGTCAGAGTAAGGTCTTATTCATTTACCAGCTTCCACACAAGTGTAGCCTTCAGAATTTCTTGCTCCCAAAATACACGTCACTAACGGGAATTCTTTTCAGACTCTTTCCTCTATCCGTGCGCTCCATAGGCTCTGGTATCGCGACGGCGACCAACTGGGGCTCAAACTTCCTAATTGGCATCACCTTCCTCCCTATGATGGAAGGCCTGACTTCCGTTGGAACGTTCGCTCTGTACACAGCCATCTGCATCGTTTGTTGGATTACAGTCTGGCGGATCTACCCTGAGACTTGCGGCCTGAGTCTCGAGGAAGTGAGTAAGTTGCTAAAGGATGGGTGGGGCGTACAGGAGAGCGTGAGGCGCGCGGAGGAGAGAAAGCGTGCTGCTAGCTAGGCAGAGATTTGGAAGAATAGTAGTGCCATACAGCTCATTTTGGGGCCTCATAGGTGTATGAGACAACCCTAGGAGCATTGTCCATTGCCAGCTCAAATGATATAGGCGAATCTAAATCAAAAACGCTTCTTTAAGTAAATGGTGGCGCTAGCAGTTATAATGGGGTGGGTGCTGCGTGTGGGGGCCGGGCTCTTTCAGCTGGCAAATGACTCTCATTGCTGAGGATTTTTCAGCGGACTCTGTTCAGCGCACTGAATACGACGCTTATGAATAGAGAAGAACCCGATTTTGAAGTGTGTGCAAAAGTAATCCTCCTGTGATACCCTTCGGGTTATTAATTTTATTTGCACTATATATTGAACGAAGTGAGAGTAACAGCATTGAGTTTTGGATAGATTCATCAGACACCTGAATAGGTGAGAGTTCATGATAGCTGGCTAAGTGATCATATATCCTCATTATTCTCCACGCCACCCATCTCACCGCCCCGTTATATCGGATATTACAGCTCTGGGGAAGAATTTTGGCTTTGAGGTCGCATCACCTTACGATTGAGATTAAAATTCTTATGCTATTCGATCTTCGCCAGTAACGCAACAGGGAGTATTCAAATTTCTGATATAGAGGTCATTATACACATGATGAAGAGACAATTGCGCTGTAAAGTCCAACATATATCCCCAGAAATAACCACACACGATTTTTTTAAAAATAACTTTTTGAATCCTTCCCACTGCGCACCCAGCACTTAGCTCGCCAATGACTCTCCCTCAAGGCGACCTTCAGGCTCACGCCCCGGCAACATTTACGCATCCCAGAGTCCCCACGGATAATGCCCAGTCCGACTTCGTCAAAGGAAAGGCCAAGTCTCGCGAGTAGCCATGAAAAGATGCATACGATGCCAGGCTTGTTTCAGACCTGGCCTCACTTCCCGCAGCGCCGGACCCCAACAGTCAAGTGTGGACCGACCCCCACACCCGACTCTACTATCAGCAGGAGCTCTAACAAGCATTAGCTAGATACGCCAAGTCCTTAGCTTGGTGCATGTCTGGGAGCGTGCAGAAGGCGCAAAAGGCAGTTTCATACGTGAACACAGGGTGCAGATCATCAAGGCCCATACGAATAGTAACACACCACTTCAAACTAGCTAGACTAGTACATTGTGGGCGCGAGCAGCAGAGATTAGAAGATATGTAGGTGCTGGATGGGCTTCGAGCGATATCGCGACGTTTGAGAGTATGGTAAGAAATGTGTATCCACTTAAAGTAACTATCGGATTCTAGAGTAATGGAAACAGAAGTTAGGTCAGAATCCATATGTCTGCTTCAACCGTGCCTCACTTATTGGCCTTTGCTAACTCGTGCTCGTAGGGCGAAAGGTTATGATGGAAGCTGCACTAAGCATCTCAGTTTTCCCGGACAGCTCTCTCTGCGACATAGCCATAACCAAATGTATAGGCCGAGTTCGAGCTGATGTACACCTCACAGCTCAGGGGGGGTATCCTAAAGCAGCACCTGGCAGTAGTTTGGACACCCGCGCAAAGATCTTCGCTTACTTGCAGGAGCAGGATACGTTCCCCGAGAACGGTTTTGCGCAGGAAACATGTTGTGACTCACGCATACAAAGATAAGGTATTTCCTCTATCTCGCATATTGCGGGGACGAGCCGAATCCAGGTCAATGGATTGTACACCGGGGATATCGGCACGAGGCCAAGTTACGCGCTAGTTTTCCACTCGAGTATGTGCCTAGAGTTTCCAGACTGTCGTGGTTGCGTGCAGTCCGGAGGAAAATGAATGTGACGTTTGGTTCAAGCAAGCTCGATTGCGCCTTCTCATTGGTGAACGGAATGCAACGGCTGACGCTTTAGGTTTTGGTTACTGAAACCAGCTTCAATGCGTTATCGTTCCAATTCCGATATACGATGAATAATACGGAGGCACTAACGGAGACGAATCGACAAGCGGGGACGAATGATTTTTTTCGGCTGGGAGACTCTTACCTATGCTAATAATGATGCTTGATGGGCCATGTTTTGGCTTAAAGGGTTTCCAGAGATGCGCTATTATGGTGATAACATGGCTCATTTTGAGGTGGTGCAGTGCATTGCACGACCAGCTCGCTGCGAGATTTCAAATTTGGTACGCCCATCCAATCTCGCTTGATTGCCACTAACTGTACATAGTAATTGTAGCGAAGCCATATGCTTGGCTGCAAGAACCCTTAGTTCTGAATTTCATAGGCAATTGCAGAGACAGCGTGGTATTCGGCCACAACGGAGGCGTAATTAAGGGAGAAGAGAGGAAGCGTGCGTCTTCAATTTAATTCTCCTGGCCAACCACGGCGATTCTCCATAACAACCAAAAAGGTCTTTGCGTGTAGCCACTTGCTTCCCCCCCTTTGGCGAAAAACAGCTTCGATACCGGGCTAGGTTGCCACAGCAATCGTAGCGAACGCCTCTGTTCGCGATCGACCTTCCTCCGCAGTTTCGCAGTGTCGCGATCTTTGTCAAATATCGTGAGGTTTTCACCCTGTACGATATTACCAAATTTCATCGACCTCTCTGCAGAAACAGCCTTGTATTCGAGTTTTGGCGGCCGCAACGGAGGCGTAGGTAGAAAAGGGGAGGAAGCGGACGTCAGGCAACTTCATTGCTTCAATTCGATTCTCCTGGCCAACCAAGCCGATTCTCCAGGACAACCAAAAAGGCCCTTGCGTGCAGCCACAGCCGTTCGCTACAATTACCACGTAGAGTTGGTGGCGATTGAGCGAAATTGGATGCGCGTACCGAATTTAAAATTTTGGAGCGCTCGCTAAAGGGGGAAGCTGGACCTATAGATACAGACCCGACATTTTTGCCACTCGTTTCAATGATCCGTCGTAAAACAACTGCTTACTCTTTGCTAATATTCCTGCTAACCCAGTACCGGACTCGACTATTTATTACCTTGCAATAACAAAAAGGTGATTGTCTTGTGAAGAATTTCTCGCGCCTGAGAGTCAGCGCGCTTTGGGCTAAAGGCGCAAATGATATGAAAATAAACCATGAGATTCAAATCGCAGTTCTAGAAAGGAACTTTCACTTGGGTTGTTTCAGGTCAAGCATTACGTATAGGCTATGAATCGCTGCTTAGATACCTCCAGTTTTTTTAGTAAAACCCATTGACGTGGTTTTGGAGCTTTACAGTCTTGTACATGAGCGGAGGAAAAGAGCGCGGGAGTTCTTTTTGGAAAGTGGAGGCGTCAACGTGGCACCTTTGGAAGAGCATTCACACATAACACCCCACATATGCGCGCGGGGAAGAGATTTTAATCTGTAGACAGTCGGAGATATATGAAGCCCATCAGCAATTCTTTCTTTAGAAATCAGGCTGTAAGGCGGAGCCAGTACTCACTGATGGTTGTCAAGCGGTTGGCTTTGTTGCTCCGACAGGCTTGACGCGCCATCCGCATACGGCTATATCTAAACAAATTAATTGCCCTTCACCTCTCATCAACATTGACATCTCTGGCATTGACCACTCCCCACCAACATCTCTACTCCCTCTTTTCCCGAACTGGAGTCTGCTTGAATTAGCTTGAACGCCCTATTCTATACGTACTAAAGCTCGTAATTTGTCCAAGAAGGACGCGCACAAGCATTACCCACTCAGATCGCGCTTTGCGACAATGCGCCTGACACGCTCCGTATTGTGCGCCGAAGCTATTCACATTGGCGAGACAGAGGCTATTGAAGCGGTAGGTGGCCCATTACCACTTACACCACTCAAGGAACGCGCACCGCTTGGAGAAGTCGCTGCGAACCAGCCGTCTGTCGCGATAGCGCCAAAGGACAACATGGCAGTGGGAAAGAAGCCCAAGCCTAAAGGCGGCAAGAAGCCAAGGGGGAAGAAGAGTAAGAGAGCAGAAGAAGAGAATGGAGAAAGCTGTCATGAGAGTGGACCTGAGGTTTTGGAGGATGAGAGACGAGCTGCAGGAAGCCCAGCAAGTGACGCGGCAGCGGAGGATCTCATGAAGGAAAACAATGACGGTAAGTCCAGCATTGCGCAAGCATTGCGCGCGTTACATCTTCTATGCTTATGTGGGATGCTAATCCGAGGATCACAGATATCGTTCAGGTCCCAATGTTAGACGAACGACCCATCTCTCCCCCTTCGCGCGCAGTTCGGATGACGAGACGGCAGCTAGCTAAAACTGAAGAGGAACGATCGAAGTTGCAGGGTCGCGCACTTCGATCAAAAAAATCGGTAGAAGCGCAGGCTGAGGAACAGCCAGAACCACAGGAGCACGCCGCTGAGTCCGAGGAGATTCCTCAACATCAGGAAGACCCAATCGCAACCCCAGAGGTGACAGTAGCAGCGGATTTAGGAGAGCCCAAGAGCCTTTCGTCAGAGAAGCAAATCGAAGAAGATTCGTCCATAAGTCGAAGTACATCAAGATCGCCGGCCAAGACCCCAATGCGTCTTGAGGAATCAATTGAGGCTATCGATGCACTTGAGGAGGCCATCGAGGAAGTTGGCAAAGCGATACCTGGGTTTCATTCTCTCGAGTCTGACGAGAAATTCCCTCGGAAAAAACTGTCAGGCAAGAGGGCCAAACTAAACACTAAATCCACGGCAACCAAGACTAAACCGTTATCCAATAAACCATCCACCAAATCTAGCAAAGTCTCAAGGAATCCTAACAGTCCAAAGTCACTAAAAGAAAGGCCGCATACCGCTGCCGAGTCGAAACCTCACCCAGGTCCAGCCAGACCCTCACACTCCCGCTCCGCCAGCGTCCGCACCGTCTCATCCAAGGGCACAGATGCAAAATCGAAGACCTCAGTATCGGAAGTAACTGACTACCTTGCCTCCAAGCGCCGTCCTATAAGCGTATCCTTCCCCACCCCCCCTCCACCCACAAAATCCTCAAAACCACCCACCAAACCAACATTCCAACTCCCAGGTGAAGCCATTGCCGCGAAGCTTAAAGCACAGCGCGAAGAGCGTCAGAAGCGGGAAGAGGAAAAAGCAGTTAAGAAGCGTGACTTTAAAGCGCGGCCCGCACCTGCCCGCAAGACTGTCACCCCCGTCGCCGTCAAGCATACTGCGGCTAGTAGGGCACGGGAGAGTCTGATGCTTGGTGGCAATCTAGAGTTGTCCGAGAAGGAGGGTAAAACGGCTGGGCCGGGCGCTACCGTCCCTGCACTGAGACGAACGAGCTCAATCAGTACCACAATGAGTGGAAAGAGGCGGAGTACAATCATAGCGACGTCGAAGCGCGCGTCGGGTTTACTTAATCGGCCTGCTTCTACTCTTCCAGGTAGCGGCAGCAACGAGAGGAACACCCCCACCGCGAATCACGAACGCCCGCCCTTCACAACCTCCACTTCCACTACGTCAAATTCATCGAAGCGCCTCAGCACTGCAGCCGCAGCTCAAGTCATCAAGTCTACCGTCACACCAGCGGACGTAGTGACGCAGCGCATCAAAGCTCGGGAGATTTTCAATCGTGACAAGGTAGAGAAGGAGGAGCGGGAGAGGCAGAGACGAGAAAAGGAAGAGGCAGCTAAGAAAGCAAGGGCCGAAGCGGCTGAGAGAGGTAGAATTGCCAGTCGAGAGTGGGCGGAACGGCAGAAGGTGAAGAAAGCGATGAGTACAGCCGTAGTAGCGAAGACGGAGGAGGCGGAGACAGCATGAAGTATAAAGATTTCTGAGATAAGCGAAAGGCTATACGCGGTAGATGATTGGTTTTGATCCCCAACCCTGGCGATAACAATCCCTCTTCAGCATATATATCTTTTATCCTTACAACTGTTTGGTTCTCTCACTCCTGCGGCTTTTTTGGCGTCCTCCGAACGGCGCTTGGTCTGGGAATCGTTATTGATATCGTCTTGTCTCCTTCTCTTAGGAATCTGGGTGCTTTTGGCACCCATATCATTCGCTCGGGAGTCGGCGTCTTGGTTATGGAGTAAGCGTTTTGTCTTTCATTGGCTGCTTCATGGTGTTGAGTGAGGGGTTGAGAAAAACATGTTGTGCTACTAAGTATATTGACTTTCTAGTATCCATAAGTAGATACTTCATCCAAATTCAAGCGAAGATCGAAAGAGCGAAATGTAAGCATAAAGACATCTTGTAAGTCTAAATTCCTCCAGGTAACAGGTGCGATTTGATATATAAATCCAAACGGTCCATTGAAGTATTCGCAATTTTCAAAACGTGTGTAACGCCATAATGCAGGCAGAACTAACAACATGTTGCGAGTCGAGTATGCGAAAATGTATTATGTAATAAATCTGATTAAGGCCACCAATTGAAGTCCCACCACAACATCCGCCAGCGTGCAGAAGCATGTGACATTTTGACTCTGCGATGGGGTGTATATTGCAACGGTGAGTCTCTAGCGGATAGGATATGGGACGCGTATGACGGTAAAAATGCAGACACGAAGCGGTTTTACGACGTCAGTGCATATTCAAAACAGACGTCAATTGAATGGATGATGACGGAGAATTTTAGTGATAGGGCTATTTTTAGTGATTAAGGCTTCATGAGCAACCCTAAAAAAGCAATGATAATGTCACCAGATGCCAGTTTTAAAGATGTGGCTGATGCAGAAATATTAGCCTAAGCGGTGGACAGCAGACTCAAATCCATGGTAGTAAAGGCAGACATTCGCAGTATTGGTATTACATTAAAACTGCAAATGCTGCGCCAAGTTTGAGTTCCTAAACAGGAAAGAGCTCATTATAGAAGATACGGCAGAGCTGGAAGACGCCAAATAGCATCCCTCACGGATGAGTAAAAGGATTTGTCTCGGAGAAAGCGCGCGTTTGTAGACACTTACCCAGGCAGCTGGGGGTGTTTGGAAGTGGTGCAAATAATGCGAGTGTGGAGTGATGCCCCGTTTTTCACAGCCAGGAGGCACGCAAAGCAAAGAGGCGTTTTGTGACACGAGACGGCAGAGGATGGTGGAGGCTAGTGCTGGTTGCAGGCGAGATCCTCTGTGGTTGTCTAGGCGGCAGAAGGAAATAATTTGTTTTCCCCCACGTTGAGGTATCGTGCAGCTGTTACACAGGTGATCTGGATGCTCGAGGACGCTGCTCAGCTGAACATTGTCTTTGGAAGGATGCTGCTATGTGCAACAACACTCAAAGAGGAAAGAGCCAGGAACCTGCATCCTCGAATCGGACGATTCCAGCATGGTGATATGCAGGTTGCAGCTCGCCCTGGCCATTCAGAAGCCCAATGTCAAAGCGCGTGCCGACGCCATCCCCCAAAGTAAGTTTCCCGTATTTCTGGGGTAGTGGGAAGCGTCTTTGACCACGTGAGAGAATGAATGTATTACATAGAGCCAGAGCGCAATTGGGATTATTCCCGGCCATATCCACATTACCGGTGGCACTGACCAGGTCGCGACGGCAGGCGAGCAACTCAGGAGATTCCGCTATCGCTGCGATTCGTCTTGAAGAGGCCGAGAAACTATCGACATGCTCACAGTGAGCGCTTCCAGAAGATGCTAGAGGCTCCTTCTGCCCCAGAAATCAAGGGAGAGCTGCACAACATACTCTCCAAACCCGAAGAAGCATGGGGAAACGCATCGTGGAGATGACGCGGCCCCGTAATGGCGACACTAGCCTTCTCCGCGAAAACGAGCATGACCTAGCTTTGCACTGGCGGAAGAGCAATTCCAAAGGCAGCTGGAACCCTGCTGGGCCGGTGACAGCACTGTTTTCTTTATTTTTTTTTTGTGGCGCGTTGCGCGGTCCCTTCTGCTCCACTGCAGAACTACGGCGTCGATAAAGTTTGAAGCTACGGGCCGTCGTGCGGGGAAGGAGATTTGCTGGAGTGAAAACTAGATTTCCGCGCAGAGGCAAAAGATATCCGTAGCCGGTGGGGGTTCAGCTTAGAGATGCCGACTGCGCGCTCCGCGGCCGCGATCAATGCAAAATAACGGCGAGTGCTCCCACGGCGGCCTCCATGTTCGCANCATGCACACGGGTGCGTTTCGTCCAGGCAAGGCGAAAGCGTATCGGATGCATCTCCGTCTAGGGTTTCTGGCAGCGCGTGCTCGAAGTCCAGACGCAACGCAAAACGAAGTCGTGGATGTATAATCAAAAACAACGATACCTAGTCATGCCTTCTTGTATGTCTAAATGCACCTTGACAATCGAGTGAGCCGAGCAAGCCGGCTTTGTCCCCCTGGCACCTCTGAATTCTTGGCCGATCTGTCTGGATAGTTCGGAATTGTGACAGGCAGTCGAAGGGGATCATCGTCATAGACCCCGTCGCTGCTCGGCCTACGCACAGCCATCCGTTCAGCGGTTTCAGGGGAAGAGTCGTGGTCAGAACCCTACCCACCATTGCAAGGACCCATTCCAAGTAGTGTCATACAAGAAACTACCTACTCACACCACCATACTCTCGATTAGCCTGCATTGTGACATTCCTGTCACACTTGCCGTCAACTGCACTTCAGACTTTGTCTTAGATATAGCGTGATATTTTGCGCAATTCATTCGCTTCGGGCATTGCCCATGACGCTATTACTGCCCGTGGCAAGTGGCAAGTTACATACATGTAAAAGAATGCGCGTTGCAGATCAGGTTCACCACCGCTGCCCGCACAAACAAAGAGGAGATGCTGTGCAGATCGGAATTCAACGTGGAGAAGAGAGAAAAGACTTGCTGCCGCAAATAGCCCAAGTCCTGTGAAATGTTTGCCCGCGCCCGTGATAGTGATGATGATGCAGAGAAATGCTCCCAGAATCTCCCATACAGAATCCAGCCCAAGACCCGACCATATCCCGAGTAATGACACAATTGTGCTACAACACCAACACCTGCCCATCCAAGTAATAATAGACCAACAGAAACATCAGCGTTGCCAAGATTTACCCGGCCCTTGCCAGCACCATCCTTGCCAGACTGAAACTTTTTAAGGAAACTGAAAACCCGATATGCTTTTAAGCGTCACCCCCACGAAACAAAATGATGCAGAACAGATATATGAACATACAATGCAGAAACTGACACAACCTCCAACCGACCATGCAGTGCAACACTTCCACAAGACGCCGAGTCCCAGCGAGATAATTAGGCTCCGGGACGAATGCTCAACGAAAAGGCGGTGACGCTATACAGATGCTGATGAAAACGGTATCTCTCCATGCAAAACTCCATTGCTCAGAAGTGCTCCGTGATCACTTCCCATGACATTCGTGAAGACATGGCAGACGGCGCGTGGAAATACGATGCGCTCGCCCTACGCGTGAAGGGCTCGACGATCAAACGTCAATGAAGTGTTAATCGCCTTTTGAGATCCCTTACTTGATCGAACGAGCTAACATATCCCCTCAGTTCATTAGCCGCTTTGATGGAGAGACCTTGGGTTGGTTGCGAGGAGACGGAAGAGAGGGAAGATCGCGATGACGAAGGTGTTAAACTTCTTTTAGGGGGCGAACTGTATCCAGACGCAGTGGTCGCGGAGCTCGATGCGGGCTGGTAGGAGTACGAGCCGGGTGCAACAGAATAGTAGTTGGGACTTGTTGGGGGCGAGTCCAGCCTTGTCGTGGTCTTGTATGCTGCAAAGTTGACAGCGGGAGGGAGGCAAAAGCGTGTGCTTGATGATGTATATGACGAGGTTGACGAAGCGGAAGAAGAGAAATTCACAGGCGTTGCCGGTTCTGAGGTGCCAGCCTTTTCCAGGTCAGCTAATCGGCAGGCCTGAGAGCAGTATGCGCCTTCGGCGATCTGCCTATCGCACGAAAGACAGAAGTCATGAGACCAATCCATTTCGGTAGCCATGGAGAGAGAGTGGAGCAGTTGGACTGGAGTGGTCAAATACAAAAAAATCGAGAGACGGTTCGAGGAAGAGTCGAGGCAACGAAGGCTATATCAAGTCTGGCGGATAGCGGCAGCAACGCAAGTGGGTGAAAGAGATCACAGGTCAAGTGATGTGAGGGATGATGAGCTGAGCGGTGATGATGGCGGATTGCACGGAAGTGGTAGCGGCAACGTTTAGTAAATGACTGCCAGATGAGGGCGGAGGCGTGGATACTTGTATGAGGAATCCGGCCGCTGGTTTTGTGGACTCTCAGGCACACTCTGATCTGACGGGCGAATCAAGTGACGGCCTGCCCGCACCACAGCTGCAGGCCTGAGCATTCTGGGTGTCGTCCGAGCCATGCCAGAAGCAGGGACTGTGGCAGCACCTAACTGCCTATGGGAGTGGGCGTGGGATGAAGACTGCAGCAGACCACCCTCGAGTCTGAGCGTCATGCTTGATGCGCATCTAGTGCCAATTACCCGCAGAGCAACCATGGCGAGCAGACTTTTTCGCTAGCCGCCGCTGCCTGAGTTTGCCCCGTCATCGACCAGCTCGCGAGGTGGACGGTCATGCATCAGCCTGCTCCAGCGCTGATCGAGCCCTTTGGGGGGGGGCACCTTCAATTCGCCCGCCCACTAAAATTGTCATCTAGCGAGCGGCCTCTGCGAACGGGCCCGTTACAGATGGGCAATAGCGATTCGCCGCTGGCCTCTGGTTTTTCGCCCCGCTGGCCGGCCCAGCAAAGGCTCGCCATGTCAGCGCGTTGTTGCGTTGCGGGGGCATGGTCGTCTCATCGACTTCTGCCACGATGCTAAGCTCTTCTGCGACACCACCTTCGGAGCGGGTCCGACTCTACGAGGCAGAAGCACGCAGGAATTGCCGGAAAAACTTGGCTGCCAGCTTGTCGTGTTTTGTCATCTGGCCTACGCTCGAGCACGCCTAATAGCTGCTCGTAGATTGCTGCCCGCGCCGTTGCGACGTCTTACGAGGTAACGCGACCAGTTTCAATATTAGAGCCATCAGCTCTGTCCCTACAACAGAGGGCTGTTCTGCTAGCGCGCCGTCTACCAAACTCGCTCCACATCAATCTATTCGCGGACCGCGTCGCCCGGGCCTGCTGCTATCCGTCCGACTTGACCCGTCGAGGCCAGCCGGCCCTGCCCTCAGACTAAGACTCGGCGATGGTTGCTGCTTTGGGCCGCGATCGCGATTGAGATGGTGTCCTCAGTCGCACGGCATGACCTTATGGTTTCTGATGAGAAAACGTCGTGGAGGACGCAGGGGCGATCCGTCTCAGCCCTGCAGCTCTTTTTTGCCTCGATGGGATTTGCGCCAGGAATGCGTCATTGATGAGGCGGGAATGCGTGGTTTGGCAACGCAGAAATTTCCAATTCTCCCGTCTTCAGGAGGAAATGTGTTATTATGCTCAGCGAGACCCTCTGCATTTGCCACCTCTCTCCGTTCACTCGGTGCGAGAAAGGCCATGGTCCAAAGCAATCCTCGTGGGCAAGGAGGACTCGAGCTCTCCGGCCGCCTGCGCAGCCAGGCGTTATCTTGTATCACGTATCACGCACCAAGCATCAAGCATCACGTCGACGACGTGCTTCGGTCGTGCGATTCCGTTCTCACCACGCTAAAAGGTGCCCACGATGATGAGTCCAATGAGTCCGATGAGCCCGATGAGTCCCGATGAGTCCGCTCCAGCTTCACGCCAGACTCACGCCAGACACAATTTCTCACAGCGGCTCTCCTTACTGTCGGGTCGCTAAGCCGCTCGATATCGCACCAGGGCATTCGCGCTTCGCTTGGAGGAAATTGATATTTGATACTGGCCTTCCGTTTTGTTGGGCAAAGACATTTCTGGACTTCGGAGACTCCACCCTAGGAATGCCAAAATTATAGCAGCGGTTCGCCCCAGGTGGTTCATCCGGGCAATCAGCTAGCCTAACCAGATGGATGCACCAATCAATCGAAAAGACCGTCCTAGAACAGAGCCCTCAAATCTTGGTTGCCGCTTTGAGGCCCCTGGCAGTTGGCCACGGCGCGACGCAAATGCCACCTGAACCCGCGATTTCGGCGTACGAACTGTCCGCGAACTGGCGTTCTGCCTCGCAGGACCGCAGCGCAATCGCTTGGCCTAGCCCCCGCAATGTCTCGTCTGTCACCTCAACAGAGTCCATCCATTTTCCGGTGTGCCATCCCAACCCGAGTGCACTCCCCAGACTCGTCGCTGATATTGTCCCTGCTGGCTCGGCAAGCTCACCTCTGCATGTTCCATGCCCGTGCAGCTCGTGGCCCTGCAGCTGCATCCAGTGAAAGCGCCATTGGAGTTGACTTGCAGATGAGCTTCACAATGCTATTCGCTCTCTGGAGCCGGCATGGCACGGACGGCCGTTGTCAGAACCCCCACGCCTGCGTCTTTTCTGGGAGACCTCGGGGAAAATTGCCCGGGGCCATCGTGGATTGCCAGATAGAGCATCAAAGCAAAGCGAGATTATCAGGACAGACACCATACTGAACGATATATCCTTATCTCAAGAGTTTCGAATATCCCAGGCTCCTAGATATGACCTCTGTGACAAAATGCCAAGTCCAACATTGTATCATCGATCTTCTCCAACGGGGATAGCTAGATAACCACGCCGCAGCTGAGAAAGGTCAGCCAGTAAGCCTTCGGCAGCCCCGCACCCTCATCAAGCAGACGCAGGATCACGGCTTGGCTGAAGAACGCGCCTCTCCTGGGAGCGAGAGGAGTTGGCTTGGGCTTCCCCACAAATTGCGACGTCCCAGCCAAGCGGCTTGCGGCAGCTACGTAAGATAGCGAGACCCTAGAGTGATCTGCAAAGCGATCAACTTCCCTTATCTCCGCTACCTTCGTTGATTTACTATTTTGGCGTATTTGTATCTATGTCAATCAGCCAGCCGACGTTGCACGATGCAGAGATTTTCGAACGGCCATTGCGCGATCGATAGAAAAATATGGTGGCGGATCCTAGGCTGACATTCTGGCGTCTTTTTGCAGAGGCGTTCGTCATATGCCTTAAGAACAGGCTGCAGTGATATTATTCCAAGAGTGCTCCCCTGTCCAACCTTATCCCCTTGGAAACTGCGACATCGTATACTGACAACGCCTCGTTTCGGCTTGGTGTGGGCGTCTAATCCAATGCTCAGAGGATTTGGTACCGCCGCGGTATCTTTAGACGACGTTATATCCCTCTCGTTTCCTGGAGTGAGATCATACTGTGCGAAAATATGTGCTCAATGCAAGGTAGTGTATCCTTCGTAGGAGAGTAAAGACAAGACACGTTGCTTACTTCACTTCTCGCCAATTTTCCCTTCGCCTTTCACGTCCATACGCCCGCGAAGATGCAGCTTCAGAATCCCACGATTACGGTGCAAGTCCGTGGGGACAGTATATTAGAAAATGCAAAGCGTGAAGCGTGAAACTAATATTCGATAGAGTACTTACTTGTGATTAGATTGTTGAAGAACAGGCGCCAACCTGCCGTCTCCAGCACTTCAGTCCTTATCACTATAGAATGGCAATGAATATAATATACGGGGAGCTAATGTCTCCATGCTCCTTTCCTTATTGTTTCACCTCCACCTTTCATGAACGGCTCTAGACTAATTTGTTTAGCGAGATCTATTTATATTTACGCTCAAATATACCCAAAGCATGGACTTCGCTCGGAACCCTCGAAACCCTATCAACAAAGTGGTGGTCACCTCAACCCGAAGGTTCCGCAGCTATGAAGCTTCGTCAATGAGTGGGTATCGCATGTCTATGAAACGGCGGGCGAGCACGCAAAGCCGCCTAAGCTCTCCGGGACCCCATTATAGGAGGTACCGGCTGCGTGTTACCCCTCTATCGTCCTAGCCACAGTATTTCCCATGTGAATGGTTGCTGGATGAGGCATTTACCTCCTCAACAATCCCTCTTTCACATACATTTTTCCTCTCATAATAGATTATACCGCGGTGGTGATTGCTGTTTCTCAGCTCCACAGCTAGTCGTCAGTTAAGTTGCAATGGAGCCATTTACTATTGTATTGGTGCTGGAGTAATAGCTTCAAGAGGTACTACAAAGGCCCCACTCTACACAATAACTGATTAAGCTCCACAGCTAAAGGAATATCTTGTAGGCCCACATTGTGTCATCCACGTTTCATGAACCTGGCTTCGGCAGCTCAGCCGAGCTTGGTACTGTCCACTGATCGCAGGACAGCTGGCGCGGGAGATCCGCGTATCAGCTTCTGAGACAGGCCCACTTAACTACAGGAACACCGAATCAGGGAAAGAAATCGAAATTCGTTGTTTGCTTACTGTTGGACGATGTACCTCCTTCCCGGGTCCATGTATATAACTCACAACTCAGCACACGTGATATATGCACTGCCAGTGCTGGCCTTGTTGTGCCGGGTAGAGTTGCTCCTTCTTCAGGGCTGCACTTCCATACGAGAGGCGCTGGTGAATTTTTGGTTGCATTTTACGTTATGGGAGCTACTTGTGCGCCCTCGGATGACACACGGAAACCTTGACTGTCCAGGCATAAGGAACCATGTGGGTCACCAGTACCGAAACTTCTGAACGTACATATTATATAACTGAAGGCGTATCAAGTTAACTAGAGAACGATCTTGCCCGCTCGAAGCATAATGACTTAATTGATCGTAGCCAATGTGGGAGCTAGGTAAACATAGACATCCCCTACACGTGGCTAGTTTAATGCTGCTGAATAAACATAGTGCCGTCGAAGAACCACGTCCAGTCTTCGAATATCCCCTTGATTGATCTGAGTGATGGAGGTAACTTATGCGCTCCAATCCCAAAGCCGTACTCTATGCTGTAGCCTGAAAGCTCCACTGCCTGAGGCTAAGGTGATTCGAATTCTTCCCAGCAAACCAATAGGATGGGTCCCGAAGATATCTCATCGTGCATATCGCGGTTCAAAATATGGATAGAAACACAGTCCCCAGTCCGCAGGTATGGATAATGCCGGAAGTATCATGCAGCTGGAACCGAAAACACCCCAAGTGCATCGACTTAATCCTAGTCTCTTCAGTTACTTGCTACTAGCACAAAACGCTTTGATGCTGATTGGTTGGAAGTCTTTCGCGTCATGTTTTCGAAGCTGGCCTTCAAACGATACTAGCATGCTCTTGCCTCCCTAATCCACATATAAGCTGTTGGTGGTCCATATGACGTTTGGTTGTAAGGGTAGATTTTTCGATCGCAACCAGCGGCATTGGAAGGCAAGCGACTATCGAGGTTGGATTCCTAGATGTCACACAGGAACGCAGGTGGTGTGTGTGGAAACTCCGTGCTGGAGTCGTCACCACTAGCGAAGATATCACGTGATCACAGAAGCTCCTGAAGAAACATCCACCCCCTCTTACCAGGGTACGTTGATAATACGACGGCAGAAGCTATATAAGTACGGGAAAGACCTTAATTTAATTAAGAACTGTATTCTACTTACCCTAGAGTATATAGTATATTTATTTAGTTAATGTAGTCGATCGCATACAAATCCAAATTATCTTGGTGATGTGGCACGTGATTGATTGTAATGCGAGCGACATCATGTAGGCAAGGACATAAAAACCCAATTTTTAGTTGAAAGGAAGAAAAATGGTTAGACTCAGAAACTAGAAGATGGGTTTAAATACACGTAGGGATTACCTTGAGGGCTTTATGTAAGTTCAAATAACTCGTGGACAAGCATAAAAATAAGGGCACTCTCCGATGGGGAATCGCTGTTCATAGCCATTGGTTGGAAAATAATTTATTTACTATCTGCATGACTAAATACATGATGACCCTTTACTAACCTAGAGTTTGCTTCCCGTAAACACCTATTATATTTTAGTAAATAATTTTGACAAATTACAGCTCCTATTCAGTGCAAGGGGCCTATTTAATATCGTTATGATACAAGCGCTTGCGCGGAATTGCCATCTAAAGCAAGTGGGATGCCTCGGCTTATTGACTTAAAGCATCGTGGTGAATGTTTGCTTGCAAGTCTTCCTAGTTGAAGGTCTTATTTTGGAAAACGGTAAAGTTTCCCACGGGGGCCGTAACGCGGAGAGCCGAACTCGAGTGTTATGCGAAAGCCCTGTAGATTAGCAAGACCAAAGCTTTGAGTACTGATATCCAATGTTAGGATATACTACCGACTCTTGTTCAATTGAAGCTCGACCGGCAAAGATCTGTATGCCCAGGAGCGAAGCATACCTAAGCCACGAGGAACTTCAAGGTACCTGGGCTCAGCAGCATGCTTAACGGTAAAATTTTCGTTTGGGGCCGCAGCAGGTAGATGATTGCTCTAGCCAAAAGTCTCGTTGCTTCGATTGGTCGGGGACAAGATGTGGTTACCATCGTCCGGCTGACGGCAGATCGATGTATCTATTAATGAACGAACCGGGATGAAGCTTATGGCATGTTGAGGTTGTTATCCGTTAGTGTTCAGTTACCGGAACGGATGCGCTGATTCAGGTTTACTGAAGTCTTTTGGCTACAAGGATTGGATATTTTGTAAGGTATTCTGGTAAGTTCCAAGACTCATCTAGCTTTGAGTCTCGCGGCAAGGTTAGTTCACACGTTTTAGTAGATCGGGAGGCATGGTTTACTGAAAAGTACCGTGCCAAGGCTGAAGGTGACATATAGTAATTGGGAAGTCGCAAAGATCGGTTGCAGTTGTGTGCATTGGAGGCTTTGAAGCACATGCGTCACCCCAGTTTTTTGGTATTAACTTTCTGTCAGGCTGATAGTTGTATGAGGTTGAAACTGGTTCAAGGTGTTTCGTAGAACAGGACGTTATTTTGGCACATGTAAGAAAGGTTATCGTATACACGAGTCTTCTGGTTTGAGGATCGTCTGCGGAAGTAACTGTGATCGACGGCGATATCTTCAGGATTCGCAAGCTAGTGATCTTTTTGGATTGGGGTGGAGTGGACTTGACACTCAAATCCACTCTAAAGCCATTTTGCGCCTCTCAAATCCAGGAGCTCTATGGAGCTCCGATGTAAATATATACTAAAAATATGCTGAACGTAGAAAAGGATGAGGACTCTGTCTATTGAATATGGCTCTAGAAGCTCTCTATATAGATCAGGTAGGTCCAGGCAACTGAGTCAAATAGGTAATAGAAAGTAGGTAATGAGACATTCGATGAGACATTTAGTCATAAGTTCGTATAGACGATCTAGGTCGTCAGACAGTAGTTCGATGGTGGTAAGGAAGTCCGATTCAGGTCGACAAAATAGTAAATCTTGGCACGATCTTGGTGTTGAGGTAAAGAAGTAGTTGGGAGTTATAGTTACCAAAATTGCACCCCAAATCACCTCTAATCGCTAGATATACCTTATCTACCTCATCTACTTTAACTTTATCGCCGTCGACCTTAATCGTGGCGTATTCCTGTGGATTATCCTCATCATCTACTAACTGGGCGGCGGCGTCCGCAGCCTTTGAAGCAGCCAGCTGAGCCTTTACAGCTTCCTTGAAGGATCGCGGCTAGCCATCCGGCTCTCCCTCTAGTACGCCTACTTCCTTATTGTCCCATGAGCC
The DNA here is from genome assembly GCF_001692895.1 of Cenococcum geophilum 1.58. Taxonomy (NCBI): domain Eukaryota; kingdom Fungi; phylum Ascomycota; class Dothideomycetes; order Gloniales; family Gloniaceae; genus Cenococcum; species Cenococcum geophilum. Next base: position 694,535 of record NW_027137582.1, on the reverse strand, counting down.
TTTCTGCGGAGGCCTATATAAGTGGCGAAGTGTCGATCGAGATAGCAATGACGTAACAGTCGTCATTGTCGACGTCAGCCTTCGCCACCTATTTCATGTATATATAGTCTCTTTTCTTCGTAGATCAATCTACACACGAGTTCTTCTTTTCTGATCTTGATTTTCCGATCGACACGGGGGCACGCTTATTTGCCTTAATTATATCTATCTGTAAGCGAGAGTGACGATCCTTAAGTAGTATCTGTGCGCTGCTGAATAGGCGCTCGCACTCATCTGATATAGGTGGGATTGCAAGAATATCGAGAGCAAATCGAGCAAGGTCAGGCTGGCTGTAGTAGCGATCCTGCTAGTATTAAATAACGTCAGTCTTCATTATCTTTGAGTTGTATAGTGTTCGTGGCTAGGTATAATTGGAGCCTCCTCTTCTAGCTAGTGAGAAGCCTTAAGGCGTTTGTAATTTCGGGCAGATCTTTTCTTTCGACGGCTTCTGTATAGGTGCTAGCTCTGCTATTAGCGACGATTGAGTGGCTTAACGCTTGCCTTTGTATTCAAGCCAAAAGCCTCTGATAAGTTCCTTAACCGCGTATAAAAAGGGGAAAATAAAGTATCAGATCGTTGAATATGCATGGCGAGAGAATAGGTAGTGGAGCTCTCTGAGCTCGAGAAGATAAGGTATTACAGGAGTGGCCCGTGCACAGACCGTGCATGTCGGCAAGCCCCCTACCAACAGAAAGTATAAGACAAGTTCTAAATTTAATTTCTACAAATTTTTTTTTTCGTGCGGCCATAGGCGTTTGCTACAATTACTATGTATCGCTGGTGGTAACAGAGTGAGATTCCATACGTGAGCGAAATTAAATTTTACCAAAAGGGGGAGGGGGCGGGGCCGGTGGAACCAGGTCATGTACATAGCTGAACTATTTCCCCCCATCTGGAAGAGCCCTTTTCCGATCGCTCACCATCCTTCACGGAATAGTAAGCCTGTAGTCCCAGTAATACTAACGTAAAGAAACTCTATTTTGGAACCTCCTCAAAAAAAAAGGAGTATGAAGCTTAGGGTGTTGTTAGGCACAAAACTGGCAAAAAGGAAGGTGTCTCTCCGACGGGGAATCGAACCCCGGTCTCCCGCGCTTGTTCAGACATCATCTTGACAAGCGGAAATCATGACCACTAGACCATCGAAGATATCCAGGTAGGTCCCTGGGATGGTTGACGAAGTGACATTTTTATCAATATACAAAGAAAAAATTTAGGGCAGCAGTATTCTCACATGCCTTTTCGGTACATATACATGTCTGTTTTCGGTGCATACACATGCCCCCAAATCAGGCTTAGTGCTTGCCTAGATAGGCTGTTTAGCATGTTTGCAGACAATCGCGAACTTCAAAAATCCATCGCGTCAAATACGCCCACGCGCGCAACCTCAAACACCGCGAGGATACATCAATTTGGCGCGATCCTTTACACTGGAAGCTTCCTCGAAGGCGTGGGCGAGGAAGAGGATGTATGGGAGGACGAGGAGGACGCGGAGGATCACATCAACCACTGCAACTGCGCGCGCCTCAAATCGACTGCATCTACTGCTCTACCGCAAACCTTTGCCCCTGCGCTCTCTTAGCAGTTTAAACCATTCCATTCGTCGTCTTCTTCCATAGTGTTGATGAAGGTAGTAATGGTAAGGAAGGTTAAACGCGATGGATTTTTGAAGTTCGCGATTGTCTGCAAATATGCTAAACAGCCTATTTAGGCAAGCACTAAGCCTGATTTGGGGGCATGTGTATGCACCGAAAACAGGCATGTATATGTACCGAAAAGGCATGTGAGAATACTGCTGCCCAAAATTTATGGAAATTTTTTTTCAAATGGAAGTTCCAATTGGATTTGGTTAGATTTTGGTATCATGGCCTCCAGTCCGTGAATACCGTTATGCACTATTGCATACCCGAGGAGGCTATATGTTAGCATGCTTGAAGAGGATTATAAATGTTAAGATTTAGAATAAGAACCTTTTACTTTGATATAGTATTTCATATAGTCACGGAATATGTATGATGTAGGTTGCGGATTTTTTAATTCTTCAATATTACATGGGTTGGTCGCTCAAGCTATTCCAGAATAGCAATATTTATATATATACAAACTACTTCAACTGATTCGAATCTGATGGAGCGTAAAGCTGGGGCTGCCTCAATTAATATGATTTCAAGAAAGAACTTTAGAATTAGAACAGAAAAACCTGACCTAATCAAACCTTACCGAAGTAGAAAATCAACGTGGAAAATTAGGTGTAGTATTAAGCGATAATCTAGGGCAATGCATATATCGCAGCAAGCAAAGAGTTAAGCAAACTCTAGCGCCCTGTCTGGTTAATTTTTCTAGACCTTAGTATGCCAAGCACTAGTGATTGAGAAACATAATAAGCCACAGCTAGCCCCAAGTCGGGCAAGAATCCGATCCTGACCCCAGAGGGTTAAGAGAACGAGTCTTAGGTCGAGATGTTTCCATCATTATGATACACCACCACCATTTCTTCGGAAAGAGACCTTCTCTACTGCCACGTTCTCTACGCCGTTCGCCTCCTTGCGTAATTGGTATACATAGAGTACTAGAACATCTCCTTGGACCTGACAAGAGAGCATAAGCCTTTAACCTCCAGGAGGGAAAAGTGGTCACTATAAGACTTACATCCATCAGAACAAAACTTGGCGTTGGTTCTTCAGCATCTGGCCACCAACCGGTTGTCATTGCACCTGTAGCACTTCCCGGATTGACAAAAAACTTGCCCTCCATCTCGTATGCCTCAAATTTGTGCGTACCACCCCATAATAGAATATCCACATCCATTTGCCTTGCCGCAATTAAGAGGCTGTCCCCATCACCAGGAGGTATAATGGTATGTCCATGAGTGAAGCCTATCCGTAGTGAACCGTGTGTGACAACCTTTGAGAGTGCTAGGTTGGGTGCATCGACATCGTAATCTCCCTTGACGATTTGGAGGTCTGGAGCTACGCCACGGAGGAACTCGTATGTTTCTTTGTCGGTAAGATTCCCCAAACAGAGGATTTGACCAATTTTTCCGGGCGCCAACAGCTTCTTGAACTAGGAGCAATGAGTCTTTGAACATTTCAGGCTCTACCAGGAGTAAATATGGGAGCGGGGAAATACCTTGGCTGGAATATCCTGTCACAATTGTAAGCTACGCAACGGCCTTGGAAAGAGGGAGCGCAAGACTCACTGAGGCTCTGTCCGGTATGAATAAATCTCCTAGACAGAGTACCAATCTCGAAGTCATGGCGAATGCTCTCCTTCTGCTCGCCTAGTCTAAAGATGCGGCAGGACGAATGGGAGTATTCGGGAAACGGGTGTGACCGGCTTGCCCACAGGCGAAGCTGGTGCGCATTGTCTTGGCGAAATTTCAAGGGCACAACATCAGGTATCGAGGGCGACTTTCGGAGGCTCTCAACAGTGTGCACGACTAGTAATTTCGGAAGTAGAGGGTCGCGGAAGGAACGTAATTGGCGACACCACGAATTGCCATCGGGTCCCTACGCTGGGGGGGAGTAAGAATAGCAAACTTCCCGGTGGAGTCAGACGGCAATATTCCGCGTTTAAACCTATGCACGGTTTCCAACATCAAAATTTCAAGCGAGAGGACACGGACAAAGTTTGTATGGGAACCCTTAAAAACCGTTATAGCCCTCTTATCCGTCAATCCCCATAAGCAACGTTACGCGTATTTGAAGCCCATCCTCCCACACTGACTCCAATTACCCACAAACACGTGCTGTCAAGCTGCATCCGCTCTCTACGATATCATAACCCTGAATTCTGCACCCTGGTGTCCCTACTGCGGCTTCTATCCGACTTTACCCCTCCACATCCACCCTGGCTCCTCCGCGCGCTTCCTCCCGGCTCGGTCTCTTTGCTAGACATCTCGACACTAAAACCGTCTTTGAGCTGAACACGCCCTTCTCTACAGAACGCTCTGCAGTGACCGACGACGATATAGGTAACCCGTCTCCCCGCCGGGCAGCGAAGTCTCCCCCCCGGGCAGCGAAGTCTCCCCCTGACACCATGTCGAACCAACCGCCCCACCCAGCACTCCTGATCCCAGGACCAATTGAGTTTGACGATGCCGTTCTGCAGGCTATGAGCCACTACAGGTCCGTTCGATGGTCTTATCCCTTCTCATGTGTATATTGCTAACTCCAACCCAGCGAGTCTCACGTCAGTGCCCCCTTTGTAGAAATTTTTGGCGAAACACTGTCCATGTTACGGAAGCTCTTCCAAACCGCCGACCCGGCTTCACAACCATTCGTTATATCTGGCTCGGGCACTCTCGGCTGGGATCAAGTTGCCGCTAATCTAGTCGAGCCTGGCGACGAAGCTCTTGTCTTGCATACTGGATATTTCGCCGACTCGTTCGCCGACTGCTTCGAAACGTACGGCGTCAAGGCTACTCAATTGAAGGCTCCAATTGGGGATAGGCCACAGCTGGATGAGATTGAGACAGCGCTGAAAGAGAAGCAGTATCAGGTGCTTACTGTCACCCATGTCGACACATCGACAGGTGTATTGAGCGAGCTCAAGGCTCTTTCTGAGTTGGTTCATAGAGTCAGCCCAGAAACACTAGTCATTGTCGATGGTGTCTGCAGCGTTGGTTGCGAAGAGATCATGTTCGACAACTGGGGTCTCGATGTTGTGCTCACTGCTAGTCAAAAGGCCATCGGCTGCCCTGCTGGTTTGAGCATATTGATGGTATCAGGCCGAGCAATTGAAAGATTTAAGGCTCGTAGGACACGGCCGACATCTTACTTCGGTTCTTGGAAGAACTGGCTTCCGAGTAAGCTTTGCTCGTCAGCATCGTCAAATCTAAATCTGCTAATACATATCCTCAGTCATGCAGAATTACGAGGCTAAAAAACCGAGCTATTTCGCAACTCCGTCACCACAACTTATCCATGCGCTTCACACCGCTCTGACTCAAATACTCTCTCGACCTCTGGGACAGCGATTTGCTGATCACCGTGCCGCGTCACAGAAAATCAAGAAAGCAGTTACAAACCTTGGGCTCAAGCAACTTGCTACAAGGCCGGAGAATCAAGCAAACGGTATGACGGCAGTATACCTTCCTGAAGGTGTACAGGCACCCGAGATCTTGTCCAGTTTGATGAAGAAGGGCGTCATATTTGCCGGAGGCCTTCACAAGGAGATTGCTACGAAGTATATTAGATTTGGTCATATGGGCGTAAGCGTGATAGACCCTAATAGACAGGACGTTGATAAAGCACTTGAAGCATTGAAGATAGGATTATCGGAGGTGGGGTACAAAGTCTAGATTTAATTTCTCTGAAAAGATTAGGGAGGGTGTGCTGTATATAGCTCGCTATTAATATTGTCGCGGGCCTTGGTTGGAAACGGCTTTATAAAAGTTGTGTCAGACATGATTGTGAAAAAAGCTAATGATAGACCTGTCTTTACCATCTTCTCTTTGACTTTACGGTACGATCGACGAAAGGTTGACTCGAGCTGTAAGCATGACTGCGTGCTGATGCTAATTCCTGGCCATTAAAGGTTACAGGTTGCTACCCTAACAAAGATATCCTCTCAAATTCTTTAACCACAGGTGGTTCTCTTTTCTTGCTTTGTTCCTCCAAACTATCCCATAAGACACCCTCTGCACCGACAGGCCTTTCAACCCCACCCACCGCTTGAGTCGTGTCTTCACTAGCCTTCCCGGTCTGAAACACCTCGTTAATAGAATCATTGCATAAGATGACCACGTCCCTCATAGCTTGTGCAATGGCAGCCGCCTGTTCACGCATCCTTCTCCGTATCAATCCCTCTACAAGCCTCTGTACCTCCTCGTTGACCCGATTAACCCGCTCAACAAGTCTTTCGATAGAATTCACAAGGTATTCCTCTTCGTACACACTCCCTTTTTTTCCTCTGGCCCGCTTGCGCTCTTCACGCCTCCGATTCTTCGAGGTCTTACGCGTCGTCGTGGTATTAATCGTACCAGTGCGATTGGTATAACGCGTCATGAAAGTACCGCCAGACGTGGACGTTTCAGTGGGGGCGAGCGAGACATTATCCGGGATGTCCGGAGAGTCAATGCCGTCAAAGAATGTCACTACACGATATCAAGATAAGAATCCTGTAGATTACAAATAGGGAGTGGGTAGCATACGTGGGTCTTCCGCCTTCTTCTGACGCAATTCTCGTAGCCGCGGCACCTGTGCTCCTAATTGTCCTTTGCAATCGGCCAATAGCTCCGTCATTGATGCAAGCCCTTCGATTAAGCCCACGTCGACCACGCCTTCAAGGAGCTCGGGCTGTTGTTGCAATGATACGAGACGAATGGCGTCTGAAAAATAATAGCCTTTGCAGAACACCCGCACTGCGGTTTGTATATCATGAAGATAGTCGAAGTAGATTGTGGCTGCGGAAAAGAAATCTCTGGTCTCAACAAGGCCTTCTGCAAGCGTAGTTGCGAGGACAGAGATCTCGGCAGCGGGAAGTGGAGCGAGCATGGCCGAGGAGAGACTCTCCTGCCAGAGATTTGCGGCACGATAAGCTTCACTAGCTGAGGCGTAGCTAGTCAAGTATTCGTAGGCTAAACGGTATCAGTGGGATAAAACATAAACGGGCGTGTTATTTACCAACTCCTGCCTCCTTGAACCTATTTTGATTGCTGAGGTAGTCAGCGTAGAGCCTCATGATTTCGGTCAGCTGAATAGGCTGATATTTAAATAGTGCAAGAGCGTTGCTGTGAAGAGCGTGCTTTTCTACGTAAGCTCCGAGCTCATCCAAAGCTTCGAGAGCGTATAGATGGGTTAATGCTTTCGAGTATCGTCCAAGCTGATCATCGATTTTAAATTTTCGGCGCAATTGAGGCAATTCTTGAAGAGACTGAAGATATGGTAGGTATTCCCGTGGGTCCTTGTTTCACCGTCAGTAACTATGCGTGGGAAAAACCGGAGGCATACAGTACCTTTTGTGATTGTTGGGCTATCAATAATGCCAACTCAAGATTGTAAATACCTAAGGCACACTCATAAAGCTGGTTGACATCCGCTAGGAAGCATATATGCTCGGCAGCTCTCTCAACCAAAGGATCCCGCGCTTCTAATTAATAGGACTAATTAGTTCTATTATTCATTTAACGAATTAATAGCCTTTATTCTTACCCTGAAGTCCGCCAACCACTAGTAGCCCAGCGCTGAGGTCAGCCGGGCTCTTGCATACGTGTGCCGTGATAATGTTTTGTAGGTGTACCGTTTTGGATGCCTCCAGGACTCTCAAAATGGCATCACAGATGCTATTAACTTTGGATGTGTTGCCAAGAGAGATGGTTTTACTAACGCCGGTTGTCAATGCGGCTGTACTTTTGCTTCTTTCCCCCCTGGATGTTTCTTTGTACATAGTTTTTGATACATCTTCGTTGCTAAAGAGATCAGCGGGGTGTGGTGCACGGACTAGGTAGGATATGCCTACCGAAGCTGCGAAAGGAATAGATCAATGTGATCTACTCTTTTAATCTGGGCTACGAATGTATCTATATTTGCTATAAATTTCTCCGGAGCATGATCGTGTAGGATGTTCATGTCTACGCGTTGATTTCGACACGCGAGAAAAGCGGTTCTATAATCCGTGGCTTCAATACTTCGACGGATACTTGCCAGAACTAGGGCGCGAGGATATATTGTCTCCAGATTACCCCTTGGCATCTGCAGGACCACCGAGTAAATTGTTGGCATCACAGTTACTAGACGCGCGCCTCTTTCGATAGTTCTACATCTCTCGTCCTGTTCTGGTTCATCATGTGGAATTTCCATGTCTTATGAAGGTTAGTGTTTAACTCAAGGCGGTTTGTTAGCTTACGCACCCTCTATTGCTGTTAGGTGGATAAATTTTAGGAAGTGTTGAGTGGTTGTGAGGATTAAATGCGCGTTTGTAGCCAGGAATGACGTGCAGTTTCTAACGAGTGGACGTTCATTGGCATACAAAGTGCCGCTGGCAGTGAGTCCAAAGCAGATGCTCTGTGAAAAACGTCAGCTTCTAGATATATAGAGAAGAATATCGGTAGTACGTTATTTGCATAGCATGCTACTTGTACCCAGGGCGTTGGCGATGGAAATTTGGCGATTAGACGGAATCGCAGCTCTTCAGCAGTATTTGAGAAATCATCTTCAGCGACAACTTCTAGAACCGAGCCCTGTACACTTTGCAGATATAACCTGCTCCCTTCTATGCCTGGAAAGAGATTTGATATACGCCCAAATCCCTCGATCCGCTCTTGTAATTCGACCTTTTCTTCTCTACACCTCCACAAAGCGCTTTCTCCCCCCTCCCGTTTATCAGTGAGAACTAAAACGTCCGTATCTCCTTTAAAAGCGACCTGGCGAGAGTAATGGTGACGCGGTATAGCACTGCGCCATAGGACCGAAGGAGCAGGAATTGGCTTCTTGTGGATATCGAAGGCATATATTGAAACATCGTTTTCTGAAAGGACCGCCACACGCTTGTTCGAGGCAGAAATGGCAACATCTATCGCATTATTTGCTAGGTCAATTTGATGTAAAGACATTGGCGGCGGGATGTTTGCAACTCGAAGGGCACTGAGCTTTAGTGATGCTATCATTTCATTAGCTAATCCGTTTCGTCTTGCCGGCCGTAGAAATTGTTTCCTTACTGCCATCGATTACGGCCACGACACCGAAATCGTTCGGAGGGTATGTTGAGCCGCTGCTGATTGCGAAAGCAAACTCAAGAGTTTGTATTGTATCTGGTCTCTCGTAAGTGTCCGTGCGGTTAACCTGGGCTTGAAGAATGGAAGGGTTGAGGGTAAATGAAGATCCTACCTGGGGTTGCTAATGCAAGTCGTAGAGGTTTCTCCGGGTGCCAGTAGGTGTTAGTAACGATCGTCCCATGCTGCATCCTTGGAAATACCACTTCTTGCTTGAGGTAATAGTGATAATTACCCATTGTCCATAACTGGAGTTTATCTGGATAGCATACAGAAAGCGCGCTGGAATCGATATTCCAATCTAACTTCAGCGGCATTGTCAAGCTGTCCAATTCTTCGGATGTCATTCGTAGGCTGAATTGGCCATGTCGAAGGCCATTTCGCTCGAAGAATACAATATCAATTCGATCCTTCAGTCGTTGGATTCCGGCGAGGATATTTCCCGCGGGTCGCCAGCTAAGAGCGCCCTCGAGCCCATCGAGCGGCTCACTCACACTATCTAGTAAACCTTCTCTTGAGTAAACTCGAATCATACGGCGTTTCTCTCTTTCAATTGTATTGATAGCCACGTATGCACCATCGCCTCTCCAGCTTATAGAGACTGAATGGTTATCAAAAGGACTAAGGACTCCTTCATCAACATATTCGGGTATCGTGGGATCCCGCAACGCCTTAGCTCTTTTACCCTTGAACTGAGTCTCAGATTTTCCCCATCCGACAGAGACATGGCTAGAGACTTTGACGTCCTCGGAAGTGAAAGCAGCGCTTGCAATATTTTCAAACTCGCGTGTCATATAAAGGAGAGTGCTGGCGTGAGTCGTGAGTGCCAGTAGCTCTTCATCCGGGGACCATGCGGCAGCTGATATCCCTGCATCTACCGAGCCTACGATTTCGATGGGATCTTCGCCAAGAAGCGGCTCTTCATGCGGCAGCTGATATCCCTGCATCTACCGAGCCTACGATTTCGATGGGATCTTCGCCAAGAAGCGGCTCTTCTCTGACAATCACAATGTCTCCACCGGCTAGGATAAGACACGAAGTTGAAGAGTCTGAAAAATGATGGAGGTCTAGAATGGCGTCGCAGGGAAGACTTGGGATAGGGCACGGTGCATTCCAAGAAGCAATAATCTCCAGCCTCTGTTCTGGGGTTTCTGTATATTCTCTCAGACGCTTGAGCTCAATGACGGCGGCAGACTCTGAAGGCCCAAAGGCGCATATTAGTGAGTCTGTGGACGCATCCCAAGCGCTGGCTGTAAGCGGCAAGGCATTGTTAGAAAATTGCAACAGTGTTTGACCTGTGTTTTTTAAGTTACGCATGGCGGGATTTTGGGTCAAGGAGAAGGAGTGGTGCTTTTGAGATGGCCTCGCGGATTATTTAATTGATAGTAATAAAATTTCACGCAGGCTAGTTATAGCCTAGTTTGCCAAGCTAGGATGCAGCCCTGTTGGAACTTTTTACATGTGCTGGGTATCATCGCAGGCTTCATAGCGTAAGTGGCAGGACTTAGTTAATAGAGATACACATAGCTCAGTACCGTATTAGCTTTCACATGAAATTTTGTACAATTCCTATAGTTAGGAGAGATTTGATATCCGCTTTCTACTATCTTCTTGTAACAGCAAAGAGTGCTTAATCCAGCATCCCAAGCTCCATAATCATGGCTTATTCTTCTTCGTCTGCCAGACTGTTTAATTGTACGGTGGTTAGGTCTTGATATTATTATGGAATATAAAGGCTGGGGTAGCCCACCAGCAACGCCGAACGGCGCCCCAAATCCAACCGCTACACAAATGATTAGCAAAGCATGGGCTAAATTGGACCCTAAATCATACCCATGAAGGACCAGTATCTTAGTGCAAACCACTTTGTCAAAGGGTTGAACGGGATGTTGCTTCGCGGGCCCTCAGGGTAGTGGTAAGGACTAGATAGTTGGGCGCGGGTTGACTGGAAGCCGCGACGGGCAACAAGGGCAGCGGTTGTAGATGCGCGGAAAGTAGACCGGGGGAGCATCTAGACACATTAGATTTTTCGGCATGGGTGGGAGATATAACGGACATTTGCGAAGAGTGAGCGCAATTGCAGAGTGAGAGTCGAGTAATTGAGCTGGATTGGGACCAGGAGTCGGTTTGGTTGCGTGATGCGATTCCGTGGAAGCTTCCCAGTTCTACTTCTGCCACGCCAAGCTGTTTGTCCTGTTTGCGCTTTCCTGGAACCTCGATTGATTTTCATAACCAGATGAGCTCTTCTCAAAGAAATTCCACGCCGTGCACACCTGCTGCTTAGGGCACATTGATCCCTCACTCCACCCTACCTTCACTCAAACCGTGCTATGGACGAGCTATTCGACGTCTTCGAAGACGATCCTCAGGCTCCAACCGAGCTCAAATACCCGAAGAAGAGTAAGAAACGTCAGGCTAATGGAGATGTCAAAGCAGTATCGCACACCGATGCGCCAGTACCTAACATCCCGGCTTTTCTACCGGACTCCAAGGGAAGTGGAGATGCGCAGATTGCGAAACGCCAAAGGCGAGATGTCGAGCCAGAGCTAGTCGTTACAGATGCATTCGAAACGGAACAGTCAAGAGAGGTTGCTGCATCTGCTGGATTACAGGGTCAGCAAGATGGGGTAGCAGTAGTCCTCTCCCATCAAGTGAGGCATCAGGTCGCCCTGCCGCCAGACTACGATTATGTCCCAATCTCAGAACACGAACCACCACAACAACCAGCGCGGACATGGCCTTTCACCCTAGACCCTTTTCAGCAGGTTTCAATTGCCTCAATCGAGAGAGATGAAAGCGTCCTTGTCTCTGCACATACTAGCGCTGGTAAAACCGTTGTCGCCGAATATGCTATCGCACAGTGTTTAAAGAACAATCAAAGAGTCATATACACGAGTCCAATCAAAGCTTTGAGCAATCAGAAATACCGCGAGTTTACCGCCGAGTTTGGCGATGTTGGCCTTATGACTGGAGACGTGACGATAAACCCCACCGCGACCTGTTTAGTGATGACTACTGAAGTATGACTTCTCGCCCCGTTTGATTGAAGGGAACCTGACACCTTATAGATTCTCCGCTCTATGTTATACAGAGGTTCTGAGATCATGCGTGAGGTTGCTTGGGTTATATTTGATGAGGTTCATTATTTACGTGATAAATGTATGTACAGAGGTCTGGATATATTGTGGCGATGCTAAAAAACTCAATAGCTAGGGGAGTTGTATGGGAAGAGACGATTATTCTGCTACCAGACAAAGTTCGATATGTTTTCCTTTCCGCCACGATTCCCAACGCCATGCAGTTCGCAGAATGGATCACGAAAACCCACAAGCAACCCTGTCACGTCGTTTACACAGATTTCAGACCTACGCCGTTACAGCACTATTTCTTTCCCGCGGGTGCTGACGGGATACATTTGGTCGTCGACGAGAAGGGTATGTTTCGAGAGGAAAATTTTCAAAAAGCCATGTCTTCTATCGCCGATAAGCATGGCGATGATCCTGTCGATGCTATGGCAAAGAGAAAAGGGAAGGGGAAGGATAAGAAGCTCAATAAAGGCGGCAATAAGGGACCATCCGACATTTACAAGATCGTCAAGATGATCATGATGAAGAACTACAACCCTGTTATTGTTTTTAGCTTTAGTAAGAGAGAGTGTGAGAATCTGGCTATTTCGCTGAGCCAGCTTGCCTTCAACGACGATTCTGAGAAGGCTATGGTGGCTAAAGTTTTCAGTAGTGCGATTGAGATGCTCTCAGAAGAAGACCGAAACTTACCTCAAATTGGGAACATGCTTCCATTGCTGCGGCGAGGGATCGGTGTTCACCATTCAGGCCTGCTACCAATTCTGAAAGAGACAATCGAGATTCTTTTCCAGGAAGGCTTAATCAAGGTTTTATTCGCAACGGAAACTTTCTCTATTGGACTTAACATGCCTGCGAAGACGGTGGTTTTCACAAGCGTCAGAAAGTTTGACGGTGTTTCTCAACGTTGGGTTACGCCCTCAGAATTTATTCAAATGTCAGGTCGCGCTGGGAGAAGAGGTTTAGATGAACGGGGCATTGTGATTATGATGATTGATGAGAAGATGGAGCCTGCAGTTGCTAAAGAGATCGTTCGTGGTGAACAAGACAAGCTCAACTCCGCATTTTACCTGGGCTACAACATGATTTTAAATCTCATGAGACTCGAGGGTATTTCGCCAGAGTTCATGCTCGAACAATGTTTCTATCAGTTCCAGAATACTGCCAGCGTTTCCGGTCTAGAGAAGGGTACGCATGTGTTGGTTTGCGTTGATTCCACGACACTAACATGTACTTCTTAGAACTTAGTGACCTTGAGATCGAGAAGGCTGGCATGGAGATCGCGGACGAGGCGACTGTGAAAGATTATTATGAATTGCGACGGCAATTGGATACATATACGAGAGACATGCGAGATGTCATCACCCACCCAAACTATTGTTTGCAGTTTATGCAGGCAGGGCGTCTAGTAAGGATAAGGTACAAGGACTACGACTTCGGTTGGGGCGCTGTTGTAAATTTTACTCCCCGCAAGGCCAACAAAGGTGAAGAACTCACACCTCAGCAATCGTACGTCATCGATGTTTTACTACAAGTCGCTAATGACACCAATTTCGCTCCTCAAGCATCACATGACTTACCTCCTGGAGTTCGACCTCCTGCTGCGGGAGAAAAGGGGAAGATGGAAGTGATTCCAGTACTACTCTCTTGTATCGATTCCATTGGTCACCTTAGACTCTTCTTACCATCTGAACTCAAATCCGTAGAGCAAAGGAATGGAGTTCGCAAGGCATTGGAAGAGGTCAAGAAGAGATTTCCCGATGGCATTGCCATATTAGACCCTATTGAGAACATGGGCATTACTGATGACTCTTTCAAGAAACTTCTGAGAGTGAGTTCTACCGGGAGAGTCAGACTTTCTTAGTAATTGACATCAATAGAAAATCGAAGTGCTTGAATCACGGCTTCTCTCAAACCCACTCCACAACTCTCCTCGACTTCCGGACCTTTACAATCAATACGCTACTAAAGTTGCCATTTCAGACAAAATGAAGGATGTGAAGAAAGAGATAGCTAAGGCGCTCTCAATAATGCAGCTCGATGAACTCAAGTGCCGGAAGCGCGTGTTACGTCGTTTAGGATTCATTAATGAAGCTGACGTCGTACAATTGAAGGCTAGAGTAGCATGTGAGATTAGCACTGGCGATGAGCTCGTTTTAAGCGAACTCCTGTTCAATGGGTTCTTTAACGAACTCACTCCTGAACAGTGCGCGGCGTGCCTGAGTTGTTTCATATTCGAAGAGAAAAGCCAGGAGACCCCGGCTTTGAAAGAGGAGTTAGCGAAGCCTTTTAGAGAAATCCAAGCCCAGGCCCGCATAATCGCCAAAATCTCCCAAGAGAGTAAGCTGCCTGTTAATGAAGAAGAATATCTTCAGACTTTTAAGCACCAGCTTATGGAGGTTGTTTACGCCTGGTCAAAGGGCGCTTCATTTGCCCAAATATGGTAAATATATGCCCCACCACTTATTAATATGCCCAATGAGCTAAGTTTCTTCTCTAGTAAAATGACCGACGTTTACGAAGGAAGTCTGATACGGTTGTTCAGAAGACTTGAAGAGCTACTTCGGCAAATTGCACAGGCTTCTAAGGTCATGGGTAGTGAAGATCTGGAGAAGAAATTCACAACTGCATTGGGTATGGTTAGGAGAGACCTCGTGGCTGCACAATCACTGTACCTGTGATCGTCATTCCGTGGTCAATCTGTGTAACGCTCCGGAAGTCGCTCCCAATAGCGAGCGTCTAGGTTCCTTGCAAATAGTATTCTTCGGTGGCTTATTTCCATATGAATTTAGTGGGTTGGAGGACAATAAAGGACGCTTTCGGTGTAATAATCTCTGTATTTTGATAGTCAAAAGGAATTATGATAAATATCTGCTTTGCTTCTTGCAAAAGTGGAGAAGGAGAGGCAAGGCATTTAGAGAAAATTTGAATTCATCGTGCAAAACTCAGAAACAAAGCCTGTCAAGCCGTGTTGACAAGCTGAAACATTCTATTTTTTGAACAACGCAGCGGGCCGGCTGTTGGTTGTGCTTGGCCATCCTTACCGAAATAGGCGGACTTCGTGAATCGCTTTGTGCTTGTGCACCGCTTCGTCTTCACACTACAACCGCCTTATTCTCACTCGACACCGGCACTACAAACACCTTCGCCATCGTCTCTATAATCTATCATCGCCCACCATTTGACCATAGACCTCTTCGAATACTTGCATATTCTGCGTCTCAGGGGCCTCCTGGGGTGCTTCAGTCATGAATAGCGTCATCGCCAGTCAACATATTGCCGCTCCCCACCTCCTTCCAAACAACCGTCTCTCACCCTCTCGCTCCAGTGAGTATCCACCCTACCACCTTAAGTGTGTGCATTCAGCTGACTGCTTTCAATTTTAAGTGCTATCCTCTTCAAACACTATGTCTAGCCGGAAAAGAAAGGCCGATGATGAAGGAAGCAGTGGAGACAATGATGATCGAATGTCTGCATCACCTTCTAGCTCTCCCGCGATGGCCCTGCGATCTCTTCCGCAACAAAACTTCAGTCGCTCGGCAAAACGTATGCGAACAAATGTTACTGGGCGGCCACTCGCTTTGCCTCGTTTATTGGAGACTTTGGGTGCCGATGATATGAGGAATATTCTTCGATCGATCTGCGAACGCCATCCTGATATCGGCACGGAGGTTGTGTCTACAGCTCCTAGGCCAGGCGTCCCATCTGCTCTAAATGTTTTAAACAACTATGAAACAACTTTCCGAGCTTCTTTTCCTTTTGGCGGTCGGTCCTCCTCCGATTATTCGTACAACCGAGTACGACAAACTTTGATTAACCTACTCGAAGCACTAAAAGATTTTACTCCACATTTTTTACCTCCAAATGAAACTCAAGCAGCCACATCGCTAAATTTTCTTGATGGCGCCACCGAAATCATACATCGCCTTCCTGACTGGGATACTTATCAGCACAATCGACACAAACAGGAGGCCTATGAAGAGATGGCTAAGGCTTGGGCTTCTGTGATACATGAGGCGGCAAAGAGGGCAGGTGGTATTCAGTTACAGTACGGTGGTTGGGACCAGAAGCTCTCGAAACACAATGAGATATCTGGGGGGAGGATGCAAGGTGCGATAAACGAATTACGTGGAAGCTTGGGCTGGATGGGAAGAGACCCGGTTGGTTCTACGCCTGGCGGAACAGCTGAGCCAATGTCTATTCGGCAGCAACTTCTAAGTGGTACTTATGGGATGGGTGCACCTGTGAGAGTAGGGCCTTGGTAACGATCAGGAATTCCTGGATACCTTGAGATTGTGGAGCGTCGGGTAGTGATCGTGTTCTTCATCCGATCACTGCGCCCCAGGTTTTTCTTCGCTTCTGCGAGCCCCTAACGACTATTGAGTATTGATTCAATGCATGGCGGCATTAGTATTTCCAAGAGCATTTGGCATATTGGCTTTCTTTCTGGGGCGTTCTAGCCGGCTGCATGTCTTTCGCTACATTGGCATAATGTCTTTTCCTTACAGCACGCCATTTGTGGGTTGGAGGCGAGCTTGTTTTGTGTTTTGGTCTTGGATGCAATGAAGTAGATTCTCCTATAGACTGAGACCTCAATTTATATTATATTAACTTTTGGCTTATTATAGTGACCGTCAAAGAGAAACTTTAAACGACGCCACAGTGAGGCTTGATAGGTAATGCACGTGATTTTAAGGGGGTTTCCCGTGACTCGCCCCTAAGCCTTGTTCTCACTAACCACACTTCACCTGTGCCTCACTATTACTCTTCGTGCGACCAAGGTTGCTCTTGGCTTCTACTGGACTTCAGTTTTGTCATCACTTCCTTTTCAGCTCATCCTTTGCTCGAACCGACAATTACTCTGATGCTTGTCTGCAACCTCGGCTTACCTCGTTTATTAACTGCATACCCCTGATCCATCATGGCAATCACTAGCGTCCCTGGTCTCGAAGTTAACATCGTTGTCAACGGTAAAGAGCTGCAGGAATATGATGATGATGAAGATGAGGCCGCGAAGCCCAACACTGTCACAAAATATGTTGAGGCTATATCAAACGCTACCTTCGAGATTCGATGGTGCATCAGCTCCCAATTTCCCCATTCCACTCACGATATTCAAGTATCCGTCTATTTAGACGGCAACCTCATCGAGGAGGTAATTTCACCGCAGGATAGGATTTTCAGGCCCGTCCATACCTTGAGCGGAGCACGCACTTCAGAAGGGGGACGGTGGTTTGAGCACAAGTTTTGCTTCTCCGAGATATGTACAGGTATGGCCATCTACTAGTCTCGATCAATATTTATTTGAGGAGATAATAACATGCACAAGACGACGGTGATGCTCGTGCTGTTGGGGAGCAGCTCAAAAAGACACTTGATGCTATCGGGGAGATTTCCGTTAAGCTTCACCGCGTGAAGGTACTTGCGGCCACAGAAAACCATAAAAACCGTCAACACAGTGAGATTTCGCATGTTGGAACTCTCCCTGAGAAGGCTCTTAAAGGTAGAGCTATCTCTCATCAAACAAGGCAGGTAACATGTTGGAACTCTCCCTGAGAAGGCTCTTAAAGGTAGAGCTATCTCTCATCAAACAAGGCAGGTAACTTCCTGCCATCTCACGTAAAGCATTTCTAACGATACTGAAGCCTCCGCCCAAGCCAACCAATTTGTGCTCTGAACGTTGTTAATGCTCAATTGATTGATCCCAAATGCACACCATTTGCAACCTTCAACTTCCGCTATCGATCTCGAGGCGAGTCTAATACTCTCTTCACCAAACAACCGAGTTGGCTAATGGAACACTTTGTAGCTGCATTAAAAGCGCTATGCATCATACCTCGGAGCCCAAGCCCAGTACCGTTGGAGGACAGACCAGTTGATGACTTATCCCCAGAGGAAATGCGCGAGCTTCTAAAACGTCAACGGGTATGCCATTACTATTATAGATAACTTATTCACTTGCTCAGCGTTTAGTAGGAACGAGACGCCACATCCCGTTTCATCAAGCAAGAGCTAAAAAGAGGCCGTACGCAGAGTAGCCTCGAAATTTTTGAGGATGATGAGCTATCCGTGGTAGAAGAACGCCCCCGGAAACTTCACCGCACGTTGAATGAGCAAGGCATTGAGACCATTGATTTGACTTAAGTTCCCTACCCTCTTGATATTTGGGCCCGGCATTTGGCGCAAGGGAACGGTTTAATGGTTGGTTCAGAAGATTGCGTGTGGTTGGGTGATTCCTTGCCTCAATAATTTTATTGTTTTGATTGTTTCCGTTCTTCCGCGTTTGGGGCTGCAGGTCGATGAAAATAGCGTCATCGGCCTGGTGGAGTATATGGCGCTGCAGCAAATGCAACCGGTGTATTTGTAAAGCATTAATTTTATCAAACGGAGGGCCTCTCTGAATTCTGGTTCTGTCAAGTTTATACATTAGGTAAGCATGGTCAAATACAAGGGAAGAAAATGTACGTGCTCGAAATATCTAAACCAAAAACTAATAACTGGCATGAAAATAACATAGTCTATATAGGCCTTTCGGTACTCGGATGCCCGCTAAAATATAATTCTGTAGCGCTAGTTGGCCAAATCTAGAAGCACAGATTATAATATTTTACGCAGCATACGCAGCATACAGATTATATCAGCATTTTGTTGGGGTGCCAAGATCCTAGAGGCCTCCTATATAAATATAGTAAAGTTTAGGTACTATAAGAAGTAAATCTATAACACAAGATTCTTATAAAGAATTATAATAATCCTCTAGGCGGCCACTATAGTTAAACTAAAATAGTAGAATTACTTTAATATAAATACTATTAGCTAAAGCTTAAATAGAAAACAAAGGAGTATATTAGCTATTATAAGAAGTATTAAGTATATAAAATCTATAGGTATAAGCTATAGGGTTTACTTAAATTGGTTCTTCCCGTTAGTAAGCTATAGCAATATTACGCTGTATACTTTATTATAGATCTTCTGCTATCTAAAAATAGGTAAGGATAAATATATAATTTAGTCCCTATACTTATTAATAGGGTTTTAAAGTATATTTAGTACCTTCCTGTTAATAAGATAATTAATATATAAATACCTACAAATCTAATTAAGGAGGAATACTTTTTTAAAGTAGATTAACTATACTCTATTATTACTAATAGGGTAGTATTTTTATAAGCTGGTACTAGTCGGGCTTATACTTCTATTTAATAATAGACTACTATTATAGCATAACTTTCTATTTATAGATAGATGGGTAAACAGAACGCTAAAACTAGGAACTAGAGTTTTACTTATAAATATATTTAAACTACTAGTAAGGTAATTAGTATAAGCTCCTTCTGTATATAGAATACGCTTATAACTTAAAGTAATACTTCTTATATTAGTATATACTAATCTAGATTGCCTATAGCGTTTAACTATTTAGGTTTAATAGTATACCTAATAATTACTAGCTAAAGCCGTATAATTAATTATAAAACCCTACTAGAAAGTTTAAAGATATCTACTAAAGAGTATAAGACCTATTAACTATTAAAGAAGCTTAATATAAGATACATAGGTCCCTTCTATATTAAGGAATAAATTAGTAAGCTAGCCTACTATCTCTAACTACCCCTATCTATAGCATATATGCATTTAGTATTTTATATAAACCTACTAGAGCTATAGCATAAACTATTACTAGAAAAAAACTTCCGCCTAAGTCTAATTAAATACCCTAAAGTAGTGGGCAAGCGGTATAAGGTTAAAGCTATACTATAAGTCTATTAAGAATAAGCTTTAATATAAAGTTAAATGGCTAGACTAGCCTACTAAGGACTCTATATAGAAACTAGAGGATTACCTTAATTATTATAAAGATATTTTAAAAGAATATTAGGACTAAGGTCTATAATCTATAAATTATAAAAAGCGCTTTAATACTATAGTATTATTGTAACCTATAAAGAAAGCTTAGAGTAGGCCATAAAAGGCCCTAAAGAGTAAGAAATAGGTCAAATTAAATATAGAATAGATAAGCTCTGGAAACTATAAGGATTAGGGCTACAGCCTAAGGTAGAATATATTCTTTACTTTTTACCGTATAAAATATAGAATCTAATAAGGTATTTCGCTAAAATTGTATTCTTATTAATTAGTTTATACTAGAAATAATGTTTCTATATATAGGCTTATAAGGCCTCTTTAAGTACTAATTAAGGTTCTTAATTGCTACTATATATAAGAACTAATCCTAAATTCTATAATTCTAAACCATAAAATACCTAATCTAAAAGCCACTATACCTTAGGAGTAGGAGTAGGATTAGTATCTATTTGTTACAGAAGCAGGCACAAACTAGAATACAATATACTAAACGAGGTAGTAATTAAGAAGGCTATATACGCGTAACTATACGTAGTTAATATAAAGGTATTTAGATAAGGAAATAGAATAGGTTAAGTCAATATAGTTAAAGAAATAGGGGTAGTTATAGGACGTGCGTAGGTGTTACGGGACAAACGTGCGCGGGTAACTCCCGTAACACTATTGGCCTACTAAGTAATAGCTAATAGGAATAAGATTTAAATCCCTTTATAAGGATATAAGTAGGTATAAAAATAGGGGTAAGATAATAAAGTATAGTAGGAGTAAAGATTCTTAAATACTTAATACTAATATTAGGTCTAAACTAATACTAAAAAAGCTCTTAAGGCGTAAGCTTAATATTATAGGCTACCTTATGCATAGACCTGCCTTATATACGCTTTTCCTTACTAAAATATACTAAAATATACACTTTTATACTACCTATAACTTAATAATCTTTAAATATATAACGAAGCCTTATGGGAAATACTATAGTGGACTTGTTAATAGGCTAGGTATATAGGTATAGAATAGTTAACAATATAAATATAACTAGTGGAGTAGGTTGCCTAATAGATTAACTCTAATTATATTCTAAGATTTACTATAAAGAAGAAAGCTATCTAGGTAAGGAATATAGTCCTTTAAATATACAATACTGCGCCTAAGAAATATATTAAGTATATTAGTACGTCCTACGTTCCTATATTCCTATATTCCTATATTCTAAACTTATAATATAACTCCTTATATAAGCAACATTTCCGCCCTTTAAAAAAACTTAAAAAAATTAAAAAATTAATTAACGTGACAGATAGCAGCAATATTAATCCGGTAATACTGCCAATTCTCCTTATATACTATTATATATATATCTAATAGCTCTAAAAGCGGTAAGAAGGTAAAGCAAATAAGGGGGTTAAAATTTAGAAAATTAGATTTTGCGGTTAAGCTATTTAAAAGGTAGAAAACTAAGATAAATACTACATTCTTTACTTATCTCTAAGCTAGTACATAATTTCCTATTTAGGAAAAGTTATTTATAAGTAGTTGCTACTACCTCCGTATAAAATCTTCTTATTATACCTCTTTAGTCTTAATTATAGATAACTAAAATTATTCTATATTAAACCTACGTTTAAATATAAGCCCTAAAAGCTTCTTAACTTATAAGATTACTATATAGGTTAGCCTGGCTATCTTATCCTTTTCCTTAATATTTAAAACTATCTAGTTAAGTATTAAGCCCTAGCTTTTATATATGGTAAAAGCAAAAGCTAAAGTAATTAGAAATTAACGCCGTAAGTAAGAGCCTTTTATACCCTCTTATTTATAAAGTATAGAAAATATAGGGATAACTTTCTTACTATCCTACTAAGTAAATAGGGCAGGTTTATTATATCTATCTACTATAACCAATAGTAACTAAGGCTAATCCTTTATAATATCCACGTGTCCCTTCTATATAATATCTTTAACTATACTAGTTATACTAGTTACTAAGCCTAGTTTAACCCAGATATTCTATATTAATATTACTTTTACGCCAATATATAGGGCTAAATTCTCTATAGAATTACACTAATTAGAAGTAACTTTCCGCGTACCTACACTAGTATTAACTAACTTAATAGCCACTACTAGCTATAAAAGGTCGCGAAGCCAAATAGTGTTATATTTACCTATAGCAGCGCGTATACTATATAGCCAGATTACGTTATTAAAGCCCGTAACCTTATTAGTAATAGGCCCTACTTATACCTAGTTAAAAGAAGCTTTTAGGTTAAATTACTTATAAAATCACTACGTAGCTCTATAAGGGCGGTCCTAAATATAAAGCTCTTAGCGTTATTACCGCCCTACTATATAACTTAATCTAAAATAGCTATTTAGTTAATTACTTTATAGGCTCCCTTTTTATAACTAGCGAGCTCTAATAGCCTAGTAGGTAGATTACTATATAAGGCCGCCTAACCTATAGGGGGAAGCTAATAGAAATTGCCTACTAGTAAGATATTTAAAACTCTAAAGTAGTTATTATTATATATAGAGTAGATTAAATAGAGGCGGTAATTAATTTAGGCTAGATATACTTACCTAATTATAGATTTCTCGTTAAGGATAAGATAGTAAATATCCTTAAAAGCTTATTATAGAGGCGTAAGACTAAAAGCAGGCAATTTCTTAAATAAATAATTTACTAGTAACCTTAATAGATTATATGTAGTTCTGCTGTTAATACTAAGGGCAACTACCCTAGTAGGGGCGGCTTAAGCTAATAGCGATAGCTTGCTATTATCCTTTGCTATATTATAAAGCGTAGTAAAAAGGATAGTAATAAAATACAATTTGCTAGTTCCTGCCTCTCTATTAATATTAATCCGCAATTAGGGGGGGGGGGGGCTAAGGCCCACTTAGATCTGTCTATAGTAATTAACTATAATATTATAGATATAACGCTAACCTAGTTATAAGGAGGACGGAGTTACTATTTAGGATAGGTAGATCTATAGTAGAGGCTATAGCTATACTTCCTGCCAATAAGTCCTCTTATTAAGCTGCGGGTACGTACCCTAATATATACTCTAGTTATAGTTATAATTAAGCTCCCTATTACTAAGCCTATTAAAATCCTTAATTTTAACTTCGGTAGTATTTTAAATATAGGTATATAAGGCCTTAAGGGACTAGTTTAGCTCTATATTATCTATAAAATCGCCCTTAAACTTATTAATATTATTAGTAGTTTTATAACCTTCCTCTAGTTTCTAATTATAGAAGTAGTTAAGTAGGTGCTAATAAGAGTTAACGTAAGCCTAATAGGAAGCTATATAATTAGGGGCCCCAAATCTATTAGTATAAGTAGCTACTTCCTTATACTCCCTTTATAGGTAATAAAGAATATACTTTATATAGTAGAACTTAAAATACTATAGATAGAAATAATTACTATTATATCGCAGAAAGTATAATATAACTTAAGGCCTTGCTCTTAGCCAACGCTTATAAGTAAAGTAATTAAAATAAAATAGAAAATTAAGGAAAGTAATATCCTCTCCCCTATCTAGGCGACGCTTATATTTCTTATAATTAAACAGTCCGTACCCTCTTAGTTGCCGATTATTAAGCTTATATATAACGCTTTAATTATCCTCCTAGTAGTAGTCTAAAGTTATTATATTCCTAAAGCCTTTATAAAGGGGAATATTAAAAAGTAGATAGTATACCTCCCACGCTAACTAATTATGTTTAGTAATAAGCTTATTTATAAACCTAGCTATAACTAAGCTAAAGGTATAAAGGCTGTTAGTATATAGCTATACTAATTAAGGTAACTCCTAGTAGGAAGTTAATTTCTTCTCTTCTTTACTGTAATATTTACCTATATAGTTAACTATTACTAATATACTTATAGTGGGTAACGTATTAATATTCGCTATTTACGCTAATATTATAGCTGTATTATAAATATTAAGAAGCTTATTATTACGCTATAAACAGAACGTCCGGTAATATAGATTTTAATCTTTTAATACAGCGGTCTTATTATAAAGAGAGCGTAGAAAATAAAAGCGGCACTCCTTTACTCTAGTAGAGCCTTTCTTTAATCTTAAGTAGTAAGATTTAGTACAATTACAGTGCCGTTAAAATTAATTAAAGTAGGCAGTAAGAAGCTCACTAGTATTAAGCTATTGTTTATAGCTAAGAGTAAAAGGATATTAGAGATTAGGAGGCCTAGATTAATTAGGATTTATTATAGATATAAAAGTAGTCCAGTACTTAGCAAAAGCCGCCCTTAAGTTACTAGTTAACGGATCTAGCCTTAAGGCTATTAAACTCTATAAGAAGCTATATATATAGTCACTATCTTATACCTACCACTTATATTAGGACTAAAAGTTAGTGCTATTAAATAGACCTATAAGTATATACTTCCTAAATAGATTAAAGCAGCGATATAGTTAGTAAGCAGCAATATACGGATTATTATTAAGATTCTAAAAAGCAATCTAGTCGCGCTAAGCCTTATTAGTAGCCTTATATTTATTAAATAGAGGTATATAAAAGTATAGATTATACTAATATACATTAGCAGCGTCAAGTATAAAGAATAAAGACCCGCTTTTAATATTTTTAGTATAAGCTATAAGCTTATTTCTCTTCTACTTCTAGTAAGGCCTAGTGCCCTTAAGCTTCTATATATACTATATAATCTTATTTAAAACCTAGTTACCCTTACTATTATTTATAAGATTACTAAGCTTATTTAAAGATAGACTATTCTTAATTAATTAGCTATAAAGGAAGTGGGTAGCGTTAAGGGCTTACTCTCTTATAATTTAATTAAATATATAGTAGTAAGATAAGAGGTAGCGGCTAAACTAACCGTCCTAATACTTAAGAATATACTTAGTATACGCAGCTAGGGTAACTATACGGCTTCGTAGTATATTAAAATTGGCTTTACTATAAGGAAATAGAGTAGAAAAGGCGCCGCGTATAATAAAGCTAGCTAATCGCTTAGAAAGAGGTATCTATTGCATAGTAGAAACCTCTAGGCCCGCTTATAGGTCTTGTTAGTGTTAAACCTTACAACCTAAAAGCTCTAATTTATTAAGGTTAAGCACTAGATTAGAAACCAAAGTATCTAGTATATTATTATTAAATTCGCCATCTAGTATAATACTACTAAGCTTAGCAGATAGAGGATTAATAGTAGGAGGACGTTATATAGGTATTATGGCACTAGTAGGAAATAGTAGAACTTAGTTAGTAGAACTTAGTTAGTAGAACTTGGTTAGTAGAACTTAATTAGCAGAACTTAGTAGAACTTAGTTAGCAGAACTTAGCAGAACTTAGTTAGCAGAACTTAGTTAGCAGAACTTAGCAGAACTTCGCACTAGCAAGTTGCCATAGATTGCCGTATATTGCGGTCACGTGACGCGAAGATCTTATAAAACATTAAGCAGCGCTACTCTTCTTCTCCTTTCCTTTTTCTAGCTTTAGATTCTTGTTTATAGACTACTATTTATATAGGCTTACGCGTCCCTTTTACTATACTTATACCTTAATTAACTAAGTCGCTAACATTATCTAAAGCTTAACTACCCTTTTTTCCTAAGAAGGAACTTAAATATATTTACGGATTATAAATAGGATAAGGACACAGTAATAGACCCTAAATAATATTACCGGAATAATAAGAATAAAATAGGACCCTAAGAATAGGATAAGGATATATATAATATAACCTAAAGAATATATATAGACCAGAACCTCTAAAGGAATTACCCAGAATTACCTAATACCCCTACTACTATACTAAGAAGTATAGTAGCTAGTAAAGCAGCTGTAAGACCCTTAAATACCTCCAATAGTAAAATAATAACTAACTTAAACTCCTAGGTAGAGCTTATAGCAGTTAATACCGAAATTAAACGACTTTAAGAGTTACTTAAAGCTAGAGAACCCCCTATACCTAGCGATAAGTTATTAGACACCTAGAGACTTACTATAGTCCTTAAGGCCCTAGCCTAATATATAGTATTAGTATTAACGCAGTCTATAAAGGTCGTAGACCCCTTGTTACTTATAGATGGAACTAACCCTATATTTAATAATTAGAAGCTTTAATTATAGGATAAGCTTAAAGTTAATGCGGACTACTTTCCTACTACTTAAGCTAAAATAGCTTACGTCTTTAGCCGCACTAGTAGGGATATATAGACGTACCTATATCCGCGATATATATAGGACTTAGTAGATCCCTTCCTCTCTAGAAAAGAGATAATTATTTACCTATCTTCTATCTATAAGGACCCCTTTAAAGTATAGAACGCTCGGCTTAATTATAAAAGCCTAAACATAAAATGATAGAGATATTCTTAGCCTTTTAGACCCGCTTTTTGCACCTAGCTAGTTAGGCCTAAATTCCCTAGAAAGATCTAATACTAGACCTATTTAATAAGCTTACCCTAGACTTATAGCGGGCCGTACTACTAGTTTCTACTACTATATTGTGACGGCGCTAGGGCTCATTACCTAGCTAGGGGTTCGTCTAAGGGCTTAGCGCCTCAACAAGTACATAGTATGTCTCTCCCTCCTGTATATACCTCTCCTTCTTCTCCTTAGCTTAATATCTTCGTAATACAGCATTCGTCCGCTTTATCTTTATAAGCGTTTATTTAAGTCTCTACTAAGGCATTTGTTTAATAGTTCGAGCCGTTATATTATATTAAGCTCCCCAGTTAGACGTAGGCTGTAGTATTTTAGGTTCCTAGGTTTAAGGTCTTAGGTTACCCTAAGCTTATGTTTTTCTTTTTTATCTTATTTTCTATTATAATAGATCCGCAGTAGGCTTTCAAAAGCTTATAGAACTAGATTGCGCACCTGCAAGCGGAGATTTAATTTTTACGTTTTACCTCTACCACCCCCTCCTAACCGAAACCCTCCTTTCCTAATTTAGAAAAGTTTAACGGGCAATCTTCTATGTTTGACACCTGGCTGCTATTAATTAAGGCCAAGCTACGGGTTAACGGTGCGGCTATTGGCGATATAGTTGCGCAGTTCTACTACGTATACTTAAATCTTAATAGCAGCGTATAAGTAATGGTTCTCCCCTAGCTCGGACAGGGAAAAAAGTTAAATATATAGGATTATAATATAATTCTTAATTAGTTAGCGCGGGTCTATAATAATCTGAACAAGGTTTAAGAGGCGGAAGATAAGCTACTATCCCTACGGCAAGGTCTTAATTTAGTACCGACCTATATATTAAAATTTAAACGCGTTCTATACGAGGCACGTAGGTAGAATTAGCTGGATATTAATAAGATATCGATATTTAGGAACGGGCTGAGCTTCACTATCCGTAATAGGCTTAATTAGCAGCTTAACCTACCGCAAAAATACCCTAATTTTGTTTAAATTGTTTAACAGCTAGCGGGCCGATTGTCTTCTTATTCTATAGTATAATCTTCTAGCAACGGTAACTACCAACGTGGATCGGAACCTATGGATATTAGTACTATTGGAATTAACGTAATTAACGCCCCTAGCCCCTAATCTATACCTCTATAATCTACTAGCTCCCTTATAGGTCGCGCTTAATCTATATTACTAGCTTACTAAGCATAATATAGATTGGAAGGACGTTGCGTACGCTATAGTGTATATAACCACTAGGTTAAAGAGTGTCTGCTAGAGCCGTTTAAGAAGCAGATTAGTGTAATAGCCCTCCGCGACTATAACTAGGCTCTCTAAAAATAGGCTCTCCGCGATCTGGCTACCTATAATTAGGAATTTGAATTAGAATCGGATTTAGATATAGATAAGGAGATTCATTAGTTATAAAGGGGTGAAATTTAATCTATTTGCTGTATATAAGGTATATAGATACCTAGAGAACAAAGCCTAAGGGCAGGCTTTTTTTTAAAGGGGGGGTGATGTGACGGCGCTAGGGCTCGTTACCTAGTTAGGGGTTTGTTTAAGGGCTTGGCGCCTTAATAAGTATATAGTATATCTCTCCCTCCTATACATACCTCTCCTTCTTCTCCTTAGCTTAATATCTTCGTAATACAGTATTCGTTCGCTTTATCTTTGTAAGCGTTTATTTAAGTCTCTACTAAGGCATTTGTTTAATAGTTCAAGCCGTTATATATATAGACGCTAAAGGAACTTATGGACTAGTGCTTAGCTATTAACTAAGGCCTCTATTAAATTAAAGTATAATCTAAGCGGTATAAAGCTAGAGACTCTTTAAATCAGACTATAGGCACTCTAAGAACGGCTTATAGTGCCTTAGCATAATCTATAACTCCTATAGCACTAGCTATATAGCCCGCTATTAATCTAGCAGTAAGCCGCGCAGCTAGTCCTACTATAGGCCTAGCTAATGCTCGGCCTATATATAGCAACCCCCGTAAATAGGTACTTAGTAATTAAGGAGCTTACTTTTTATACGGCTAAAAAAACTACTTTATAAAGGACTGCTTAATAGCGGTAAAGACAAATAAGGTCTTATTAATTTAAGATAATAGTACAGAGTTAGAAAAAGAGGAACCTTAGAGAAAGACTCCTCTTTAAGGTTAAAAGGGATTAATATGTTATATATTAATCTAGGTTAGCTAGTTAGTATAATCGTTTAAGAAATATCGGTAACTCGCTTAAAACGCGAAAGAGCCGCATTACACCCCACCAAAATTTATATAAGGGGCAATTCTTTCGATTTTAACCACCACAATTAACGTTATTATGGGCCGCCGCCTTTTAGATAAAGTTGTTCATAGAATTAGGATTCGTATTAAAGCTAATAAGGCGGTACTAGCTATTATAGAGGCTATAAAGGTGGCCAAGAAGACGATTTATAAGATGCGATTAAACCTTAATATTTAGGGCGAACCGTACGCTCCTTTTACTATTGTCCCTAGATAACCAAGAGCTCTACTACCTTACTAAGAAATGGTAATATATTACGTCATAGTGTTAAGCTTTTTGCTAACTGGTTTTATTCTCTAGAGGCTTCTTAACTTCCTTAAAGACCAGCCGACCGCGTATTTAAATAAGATGCAGGCTTTCCTATTTAACAAGTTTAACGCTTAAGTCTCTACTGTAACTATTTATAATATCCTTAAGAGGAACCGCTAGTTACGGAAGACAGTTAGAGCTTAGGCGGCTAAGAGGAGCAGCCTCCTCCGTAACGCCTAGATTAGTATCTAAAAGAGCTAGACAGTAAAGCAGCTTATATTTCTTAATAAGTCAACGGTAAATAAGAGGACTGGTAATAGGAAGTACGGCTAGTTACCAAAAGGGACTATATATGGTATATCACGCCCGCTTAAGAGGTTAGAGAGGTAGAGCATCCTACCAGCATTAGCAGTTAACGGATATCTTAGCTACCTTATCTTTTAAGGCTCTATTACCTCTACGATATTTAAAGCCTTTATAGAGGAGCAGGTACTACCTTATTATTCACCTTATCTAGGGCTAAGATTAGTCCTTATTTTTAAAAACGCGGCAATCTATAAATCGACATAGCTTCGAGAGCTTTGTAAGCAGCATAGCGTCTTACTAAAATTCCTACCACCATACTCGCCAGACTACAATCCTATTAAGGCTACATTCAATAATATTAAGGCTTAGATTAGAAGAAACCAGCGGCTGGTTAAGGACTTTAAGAGCTTTAAGAGCTTCTTACATTTTGCTATTAGTTAAGTATATAGTACGTACGCAAGAGCCCACTTCTAAGAGGCAGGATATATTATAGATTAATAGATAAATACTATCTCAATTACTTAAACTTTAATTAGAGACTTAATTCTAACTAGTATACTGACCTTATTCTAAAGCTATAGTCCTCCTACCTTTACCTAGCTTTTATAACTTTAGCCTATCAATATTCCAAACACCAAAACTTCTATACAATTAACTTAACCAGGTAACGCACTACCTTCAATATTTAGGCCCTTGCAGTAGGTAGTTAACGCATTATAGGTAGTTAAAATAAAAAAATAGCCCCTCCTACAAATTTTGGTGGGGTGCGATGCGGTTCTTTTGCGTCCTAAGCAAGTTACCGATATTTCTTAAACGACTGTAAAAGAAGCTACACTATCCCTTATACTTTATTCTGCAATAAATATTAAGTTTTAACCTCTGCTTTAACTAACTTAGGAGTAAATACCTTTACCTTAATTAATATAAAGTGCGCTATAAAACTAGCTAACTTTTTAAATATACCTTTGGAAGAACTGCCTAAACTAATTTCTATTTACGGATATAATGAATAGATAGGGCCACCTATTATAACTATCTTGCGGATTTACCTTTGTATTAATAAACGAAGGTAATATAATATCCCCTTCCTTATTACGGACCTTAAAAGCTATAATATAATTTTAGGGAGAAAATAGCTAGCCTATTTCGGCTTATAACTAAATATATAAAATAAACGTCTTATCTAGCCTAAAACTCTACCCCTAACTCCTTCCTTTATAAAAGAAATTAGTATTATAATAGAGAACCTTATAAGGCCCTAGATAAATACTATTTACTAGGCTAACGCTATATATAGGGACTAGGCCTTTAAGAAAGATATACAGCTTAATCTATAATAGGTCTGTATACTACGCCGCCCCTAGACTACCTATATTATACTACCCGCACTAAAGACTAAGGAAGTTAGTAGTAACATACCTAAGTCCCCTATAAAGAACTTAGGCCCTACGCAGCTATAAAGGAAGTCTGGAAATACTAGACGCTATACTAAACTAATAGACCGAAAGGATAGCTTATAGAAAATAAAATATAAGCTAAGAAAGGTTATAAACGTTATATCGCAAAATACGGCCTAATAAAAGTCTGTAAAGAAACCTACGGACCTCCCACTAGTTAATATCTGCTATATTAGCGCTATAGGATTTTACCAAAACTTAGTCTAATATAACACCGTCGCCTTTACTACCAGCTTATATAAAATTAATCAAATAATTAGGGAAAAGGAAAATAAACTTATAGATAAGGAGCTAGTAGAATAGAAACTACCCTATCGGTACTAAAAGTTTAAAGATATATTCTCTAAGGTAGTATCCAATATACTTCCACCCTATTAACTATATAACTATAAGATTAAGATTAAGCTAGACAAGAAAAACATCCTTAGCTATACCCCCCTTTGTAAATAATCTATTGCCGAACTATAGGCTACTAAGTAGTACCTTATTAATAACCTAGTAAAAGGGTTTATTAAGCCTAGCTAGGCCCTTTTTACCTCCTTTATTCTCTTTACTAAAAAGCTAAACGGAGGACTTTGTTTCTATATTAACTACCATAAGCTTAATAATATAACCCATAAAGACCGTTATCCGCTACCCCTACTTAATAAGACACTGGCCTAAATAAATAGAGCTAAGGTATTTATAAAGCTTAATATCTATTAGGCTTTCTACCAAATTAGGATAAACCCTAAATTTATAGATCTTACTATATTTCGGACTTAATATAGATTATATAAGTATAAAGTACTTTCTTTTAGACTAACTAACGGACTGGCTACGTACTAACGATATATAAACAATATACTCTTTAACTACCTTAATAACTTCTATACGGCCTACCTAGATAATATTATAATTTACTCTAAGAACGAGTTAGAATACGAGGAGCATGTCTATAAGGTCCTATAACGGCTCTATAAGGCTAGCCTCTAGGCTAATATTAAGAAGTTAAAATTTAGTATAAAGCGTATAAAGTACCTAAGGTTTATTATTAGTATAAACGAAATTAAGGCAGACCTGGAAAAGACGGCCATAATTAATTAGTGGGAACCATTACGGACCGTAAAAGGGATATAGTTATTCTTAGGCTTCTATAACTTCTACCGACGCTTTATTAAGAATTATAGTAGAATTACTTGGCCTCTTAGCCGCCTTACCTAAAAGAACTACCCCTTTTACTTTAATACTGCATGTAGGCAGGCCTTTAATAAGCTTAAGAAACGGCTAGTCTCCGCCCCCTTACTCGCCCACTTTTACCTAGAATGGCCCTTAAGGCTAGAAACCAACTCCTTAAATAGTATAGTAGCAGGCATTTTCCCCCAGAAGCAACTAGATGGAGAATAGTACCCTATTATATACTACTTAAAGACTTTAGTAGATACTGAGCTGAACTACCCTATCTACGATAAGAAAATGCTAGCTATTATCTCTAGCTTTTAGCACTAGCGCGTATAGCTAGAAGGGACCCCTAAGTCTATTTAAGTAGTTTCGGATTATAAGGCCCTAGAGTACTTTATAACAACCAAAGCCCTTACGGCGCGGTAAGTGCGCTAGGCGGCTACCCTATTCTAGTTTAACTTCCTAATTATATATAGGCTAGGCGCTACTAACCGTGCGGATACCCTTATAAGGCGTAAATAGGACCTAAATAACTAGATAGCCGTAAAGATCTTATTATAAACCTAGATGCTACTATAGATAAAGCACCTTAACCCTTAAATACGGGTAGAACTAAGTATAGGATCTTTAGAAGCCGAGATATACTATATAAACTCTATAGAACTTAACTTTATTAATAAACTACTATAGGTAAACCGTATGGCCCCTTTTCTACAGGAGTACCGTAAAAAGGCAAAGGATACTACTAGCCTATAGTCTCTTAAAAATAGACTGCTTAAGTATTAGGTACAGCTAGTAGTGGTAAAGAAACAGAATTTACGGACTTAATTTATCGCCAAAGTATATAACCAGGTCTTTACGGCCTATCCTAGAAAAAATAAGACCTATAAGATTATTGGTGACTGTTACTACTGGTCTAAAATAGCTATAAATATCGACCGTTATGTACGGTTGCCGTAGGTTTATAATTCCACGAGATAAGACCCTAGGACTATTAAAACCCCTTCCGATACTAGAACGCCCTTAACAGTATATCTCTATAAATTTCTATAAACTGCCTCTAGACCGTAACGGATATAATATAGTTATAATTTTAGTTAACCGCTTTAGTAAGTGCCTATTCTTAATTCCCTATTATAAGAATATCGATACTAAAGAGGCGGCCTAACTGTATATCTACTACGTCTACTAAATTTATGGACTACTAAATACTATCGTCTCTAATCGCGGGCTATAGTTTATATTAGCCTTCTAGAACGAGTTTACCTAGATCCTAGGCATTAAGTTAAAGCTTTCTATAACATATTACCCCTAAATAGACGGTTAGACAGAGATTATAAACTAATACCTAAATTAGAGGCTCTGGCCCTTTATTAACTACTTTTAAGATAACTAGGCTAAACTGCTACCCCTTATAGACTATACCTAGGCGACTCTACCCCATAACTTTACTGGATTTGCCCCTATTTAACTAAAAATAGGCTACTTACCCTATACTAGCTTTAACTAGAAAAAACTAAAAGGACCCCAAACTATATACGAAAAACTATCTTATAAGAAAGCCTAGTAGTACGCTAAGCGCTTAAAAGCCTAGACGGTAGCCCACGCAAATCTAGAAAAGGCCTAAAAATTAATAGAATAGTAGATAAATAAGTATAGGCGTAAGCCTAACTTTACTGTAGGTAATATAGTCTAGGTTATAATAAAGAACTAAAAGATAAGACAACCTAGCCATAAGCTAGACTATTAGATAGCAGGACTATATAAGGTCCTTAAGAAGAGGGGTAACTTATATAAAGTAAAGCTCCCGGATTTAATAAAGGTTTACCCTGTTTTCTTACTAGATAAGTTATATAAAGCCGCGAACGACCTATTACCCGGATAAAAGAATAACCCCCCCTACCGATTTAAGTTAATAGCGATAATAAATAGGAAATTAAAGAAATACTAGCCTATAAACTAGTAAGGAGAACGCTAAAATACTATATTAGTTAGAAAGGCTATAACCTAAATCCTACTTAGTACCCTATATAGAACTTTATTAGCAGTCCCTATAAGCTTTAAAAATTCTATAGCTATTACCCTAATAAACTAAGACCCATAAAGTATCTAGATAAGTAAATAGAGTGCTAGTATAGTAAAGACAATAGGCTACCGGAAGAATATAAAGATAAGAATGCCCTATAGGAGTAATACGGATATATAAAGCCTAAGGGTAGGCTTTACTAAGGGGGGGGGGGGGGGTTATATTACGGCACTGGCAGGAAATGGCAGAACTTAGTTAGCAGAACTTAATTAGTAAAACTTAGTTAGCAAAACTTAGCAGAACTTAGTTAGCAGAACTTAGCAGAACTTAGTTAGCAGAACTTAGCAGAACTTTATACTAGCAAGTTGCCACAGATTGCCGCATATTGCGGTTATGTAACGCGAAGATCTTATAAAACATTAAGCGGCGCTACTCTTCTTCTCCTTTTCTTTCCTTAGCTTTAGATTCTTATTTATAGACTACTATTTATATAGGCTTACGCGTCCCTTTTACCGTACTTATACTTTAATTAATTAAGTCGCTAACAATAGGAGTAGTAAGGTAAGCTATTAGGCCACTAGAATCTAACTCTAACTTATTAATATAAGGTAGCTAATCTAATATAGAGCTATTTTTAGGTAAGCTAGTAAGCCAGGTACTATATATTTTAACATTATAATAATTAAAATAATTAACCTTTAGAAAGTAAAGCTATAGTAATAGCAAAGCGCCTTATAGTATACCGCTTAGTAAACTACTAACTTAGGTATTTACTACCCTCTACTACCGTAGGCCTTATAACTAGTATATTAAGTTTAATAGATAGCCATAGTAGCTACCTCTAAGTCTTTAGTATATTTTAGCCAAAGTAGTAAATATAGCCAGTATAGTAATATTACTAGCCGCATATACGTACGACTTATAGATAAACGTATACGCGCGTAATTAGAAGCTTCTCTACCG
Organism: Cenococcum geophilum 1.58; assembly: GCF_001692895.1. NCBI lineage: Eukaryota > Fungi > Ascomycota > Dothideomycetes > Gloniales > Gloniaceae > Cenococcum > Cenococcum geophilum. The sequence continues at coordinate 659,975 of NW_027137582.1, read as the reverse complement.
CAGTAAGTATAGGTAGAAAGCTAGGAATAGGCCCTAGATTAAGCCTATTACTTTCACTAAATAGGGGAGAAAGAGTTAGATCCTTAAGGCTATCGGCGTCCTTAATACAGGCTTTATATATACCTATATTATTACTATCTATAGCTAGGCCCATTTAGAACTACCGCTTCCTATAACAACTACACGTCTCTATACGTTTAGCCTATAGTATACTCCTAAACTTCTTAATTCGCTCCTAATCAATGGCTAAAACGGGTAGTAATATAGCTGTAGTTAGAGTAGATATTGGTAATAGAGTAAGTATAGAAGCTAGTTCTAGTAAGGACATATTTAGGCTATTTAGAGTACCTCTTCTACTATATAGAGCTTTATCTATAGTATATAGCAAAGGAGTAGGTAAGTAAGCTTTACCCCACTAATTAAGAATATAGTACTCCCGTTATATTACCCTAATTATCTTCTACCGTTAAGCTATTTAAGGGGTATTTTAGCTATTCTAGCCGCAAGGCAGAAAGGTATTTTAGTATCGTTTTTAGGTAGAGTAGTTCGCTAGCGCTTTATAGGATAAGTCTTAGTAGTAGAATCTAGCTCTATAAGAGCTCTCTACTTATTTAAATTATATTTAAAGATCTAGGAAAGTAAGCAGAAGTAGAAGTAATATATAGAGAAGGCGCGCCTTTAACTAATATAACTAGTAGAGCTTTAAAAGCTTCTTTAAAGGGCTATCTTTAATAAAGTTAAGGCGGGGCTTATAGATATGGCATCTACTACACTTAATTACAGTAGGATCTGCTATGTTTATAATGTATATAGTAGTAATAATAGAGGTATTAATAAAAAGGAAGGTGCAATACTAGGATATTTTAATGTTTATAATATTTTAATATTTATTACGTAGATTCTACTAAAAGTTACTATAAGGTTTTATTTCTAACTAATTAGAAGCTGGCTTAGTAAAGTTTAAATTCTAAGACCTAAAAGTATAGACCACTTATACCTCGGGTCAATAAAGCTTTAAGTTATAATTATAATCTACTATATTAGATTCTACGTAGAGGGCTCTATATTAATGCTCTATAGTCTAAATATATACTAGATCTATAATTAATATAATCTTTAAGCCTAGCTTAAGTAGAGCGCCTTAGCCACTATAATAAATCTTTACCTAGTAGTAACTAAGGCGCCTTAATTTTACTACTACTTTTAAATTAAGTAAATGCTCTATATAGGGGGGTCCTAAAAGGTCTCCCTTTAGAAAACCTTATCTCTATATATATTTAATCAAAGTCTATATAATAAAGCTCTAAATTAAAGCTTTAGGTTAATTGATTGGCTTATTACTTATAAACTTTGGTTAAATTTTTTGTTAGGGGGTACTAACGATCTATATATTAATTTATAGATAATTTATTAGACGCTAAGTAGGCTAATAGAAAAAAATAGAAAAAATACTCTATAAGGAAGAATCTTAGGGGCTTAAGGGCCCTAAGAAGGTATCTATATAATGGCCCGCGCGCTATTATATAACCTATTACGTATATATTACTAAGCTTAAAGAGACTGCCTAAGTGTAATAGAACCTTATAGCAGGAACTACGGTAGGCTCGTTAATAGGCTAGGTGTGTAAGTGATGTAAGTTTAAAGTCAACAACGTAATAACAACTGGTGGAGTGGTTGCCTAACAGATTAACTCTAATTGTATTCTAAGAATTACTATAAGGAAGGAACTATCTAGGTAGGGACTAAGGGTCCTTAAATACATAACCGTACTCCTATAAAATCCTTCTTATATATAATAAACGTGTGCTCTATCTGCTTTATTATAGATCTTGTAGATTATATAGATTATATAAATTACATTATATAACCTTAGTTACCATTCCTCGTTATATAGTTCTATTGGCTCCATCCTAGACCGTACCTATATTAACTAACTAGCTTCTTCCGTCTCTTTTCTTAGTAGTCGTAATATTATACTTAAAGCGTCCGTAATACTATCTCCCTCCTCTCTATCTTCGTCCTTAAAGATTTAAAATATCTCTAAGTTATTTACTAGAGGTATAATATCCGTTTAATTAATTTAGTTAATATCTTTACTTATTATACCTAAAGCAATTTCTTTATCCTTAACTACTCGTCATGCTCGCACTATTACTGCGATATTGTCTCTTAGTAAGATTATACTATCTCTATATTCTCGCTATTTAAAAGAGGGGTTTGTTTATATTGCGTTAGCGAGTCTATCTTCGCAACAACCGTCCTTTTATTTAGAGTGCACTAAAGCAAATATTCGCTCGTCTTATAATGTTTGCTTTATCTCTAATGCTAAATATATACAACCTATTACCTTTAATAGTCGTCTAGTTCCCTAATTAATTTGTCTTAGGGTCTTATATTTAATCTACTGCTATATAGCTAGATAATAAACTGTCTATTACTCTAGTGGAGTTACGCCATTTCTATAATGTAGAACGGAAGGCTGCCAATACTTAGCAACGGGCCCTTAAGTCTTATTTTACGGCGTCTGCTCGGTTAATCCGTCTTAAAAAGGTTTATAAAAAGGTCTATTTTAAGGAGTAGAAACTTATAGAATAAGGTTTATAGAAACTTAGTAATAAAAGAGTAGATTCTTTTCTAATAGGGAAGAAAATAGATCTAAGTAGTTTGGTAACTGCTCTTTTTAGGTCCCTCTTAGGTAACTTATTCTTTGGTAATCCTTCTTTATTAATACTACCTAACCTAATCTCTTCTAATACTCCTATACCTTTCTTATAGCGTTTTTTTTTTAATTTTTTAGTAGCTCCTAGGTAGTCTTAGTGTAGCCTGTCCACTTAACCTTATACTATATTTTATTGTTAACGTCCTTATAACTAATAATCTTAGAAACTTACTATTTGTCTTCTTCCTATCCTCTATACGTGTCTGCTTTATAAACTAGTGGCTTAATATTTCCGTATACTAGCTCTAGAATTATAATATACTATATAGGGTAGATCTTTATCCTAGCTGGTAGGCTTAACTTATATATAACTAGTGAAATCCTTTACGTAATTTTAAAGGGTCCTAGTCTAATATAGTCTAACTTCTTACTTAGTCGTCAACTTTTAAAATTTTTATATAGTAGCCACGCTTTATCTCCCTCCTTAAGATCTAGTCCCTTAGATCTCTTAGTATTATAGTACTTTTTTATTCTCTCTTATACCTTCTTTACTAATTCTATAAGGTCTATATAAAGATTTATTAACGTCTTTATCTTTTCTTTAGCTATGCTACTTATTTTCTTTACTTACCGTAGTAATAACAATATTCTTGGCTTATATCTATAATTTGCCTTAAATAGTAATATACCTATTTCTTCTTAAGGTATCGCATTATATATAAACTAAGTAACTAGTAATAGCGATACCTAATTATTTTATGTATAATTAATATAATGCCTTAGGTACTGCTCTAGCGTTTAATTTAATCTTTCCGTCTAACCGTCTATCTGCGGATAATATATAGTGGAAGTTACTACTTAAACTCCTTGCTCTGCTAAGAATACTTCCTAAAATACTACTACGAATCTTAGATCTCTATCTAATATAATTTTGCTTAGTGCTCTATATCTTATAAACACTTCTTTAATATAGATTCTAGCGACATCTTCCACTAATATTTCTTCTGTGTATGCTATAAAGTATCCCCACTTTATAAGCTTATTTACTATTACTAAGATCGCGTTATAATCTTACCTGGTAATAGGATCTCTTAACTTTAGTAACTTTATAATAAAGTCCTATAATATAACCTCCTATGGTCTCTCTAGTATTTTAATAGGTTGTAGCCCTCTATATAGCTTATACCTTATTAGTTTATTTCTTTAGCAATCTAGATATTCCTTTATCACTTTTCTTACAATATTTTAGATTTTATTAATAATGTATTCTTTCTAGAGTCTTAACACTAAGCCCGTGGCCCTATTATATCCTTAAGTTATTCCCTTATAGAAGTCTTCTATAAAATACTCTACTATGCTTTTTAGGATATACTTTACTTTTTAGTTTTCGTATATATCTGTCTATAGATCTTCTAGCTATACTTCTAGAATCCTTTATACCTAAAAGCTTTCTAGTAACTTATAAACCCTATCTAGTTCTTTGTCTTCTTATATTACTATAATTTTTAGATAATTATACCTAATTAATCCATCTATGTCCTTCCGCAGTAAAGCCCCTAATGGCTTTTTATTATTTTATAGTTTAGCTTTTTAACTTAGAGTGTCTGCTTATATATTATTAGTTCCCTTAGTATACTAAATCTTAAAATAGTATTCTATAAGCATCTCTGCCCATCTAACCTGTTTTTAGTTAAGTTCCTTTATTGTTAGGAATCCTATTAGGTTTTTATAATCCGTCTTAACTATAAATAGTTTCTCTATGCCTTATAAGAATACTCTTTATTTTTTAAGTGCTATAACTATACCTAATAACTCCTTATTGTAAATGTTATAGTTTAACTTTAGTGGTATTATCTTTTAACTATAGTATACCACTAGATGCCATCCGTTTTAATATTTCTGTATAAAGTATGCCCCTAGTATATAGTCTAATACATCTATTTCTATAACTATCTCTAGTCCTAGTTAATAGATCTTAAGAACTGGCTCCTAGGTAAACAATTCCTTAACTTACTTAAATAATTTCCGTTATTCCTCTCCCTATACCTATAGTTCTTCTTTCTTTATTAATCGCATAAATAGCTTAATGTCCTTTAACTATTGCGCTATAAACCTTCTGCAGTAATTATAAAACCCTAAAAATAACCTTAACTATATTATATTCTCTAGTTCTTACCAATTCACTATAGCCTTAATCTTTTTTAAATTTATGCTAAGTTGGCCTAGTTTAATAATAAATCCGATAAAACTAGTCTTCCTTATAAAGAACTCGCATTTCTTAATTGCTACTAGCATCTATTCTTCTTATAGTCTCTTTAAAACCTATTTAATATATTTTCCGTATTCTTTCTTAGTTATTAAGTAGATAATGATATTATTAAGATATACTATAACAAATTCATCTAAGTATTCTCCTAATATATTGTTAATATGCTTTTAAAACATTGCTAGTACGTTTATAAGCCTAAATTGTATAACTAATAGTTTATATAGTCCTTTCTTTAACCTAAAGGCTGTCTTTCATTTGTCGCCTTCCTTAATTCTAATCTAATAGTACGCCTATCTTAGATCTATCTTTATAAAGATTTATATATTGCCTATCCTATCTTAGATTTCGCTAATTAAGGGTAAAGGATACCTATCCTTCCTAGTAATGCTATTTAACTATCTATAGTTAATACACAGCCTTAGTTTGCCATTCTTCTTTGGTATAAACAGTACTGGATAACCCGCCGATAACTACAATAGTCTAATATATCCCTTTTATAAGTTCTCCTAGATAAACTCTTTTAGTGCTCTACCCTCTTCTTTAGTAAGCTTATAGATTGGAAAGAACTTTAGACTTATTCTTAGTTCTAACTCTATCTTATAGTCCTATACTGCATAATCTAACAGCTTTTTACTTTTTAGTAACTATAGTTTCTTGCCATACTTATAGTATTTCTTTGGTATATAACTTAAGCCTTACTTAGTCTCTTTATATATCGCTCCAACCTAGTACTATACTATCTTAGCCTATTGTCGCATCTTGCGGTATTAAGTATCCTTAATATTAACCTATCCTGTAATCTAATTAATCTTTAGATTATATTCCTGTAACTAAGGCATCCCTAATACTGCCTTATCCCTTCCCAATAATAGGATATTAAAAGACATTTTAATTTATCTCCCTTTAATAGTTATCTAAATAGGTCCTGTTTTAAGATTAATAATCCCTCCTCTATAGGCTATTGGATCTCCTAAAATTGTAACTAATAGGTAAAGTTACTCCTTCTATCTATAAGGTAATCCTATTCTCTTAACTGCTGCTAGTAAGATATAGTTTCGCGTTACTCTACTATCTATTAGCGCTTTAAACTACTAATCTTACCATTTAACTCGTAAATTTAGGTGTTGTCCTTAAATTCCTTTAAGGGTCTAAGGCTCTACCACTAGCTCCCTCTAGTCTTATAGGCCTCTACTTTTCCTAACTATTGGCTGCTTAATCCTATCGCACTTAGCTTACTCTTTAGCTAATACCTAGTTCGCTTCTTATCTTTAATATACTATAGACACATATTCTCTAGGCATTTCTACCACTATTATCTATTTAAGCATTCTTCTGTAAGAAATCTTTCTAGCTAAAGTATTAAATTTCCTTCCTCTTAGACTTCTACTAGATGCTATCCGTGCATATATTTAGCATTTCTATATTATTACTTATCTATTATCTAGTATATCCTTATAGGGTATTTCCGATTTTTTTCCTTTAGATTCTTATACATCTCGTATATATCGTCTACGCACGCAATTTATAATAACGTGTGGTATGCTAGGTGCTTTAGGTTAACTCTTAACTTATCTTTATCTTTAAGTTTAAACCTCTATTATACTAATCTAAACATTATAACTTTATTAGCGGGTACTAAAATGCGTTTTTTACTTCTCTAGTCCTCTAATCGTTCCTCTAGATTCTTTAACGTTATAATTAAGGCTCCTTTAATATATATTATGGCCTTTTCCGTAATCGGGTGGTCCTAGATAACTCTTTTATCCAACTATATATAGAAATCTTTCCACTTGTCATTGTGTTGCTGTCTATACTACTTTTAGTATAGCTGTTAGAGTATATACGGCTTATCCGTAAGGAAGTATCTTCTTATTACTGCGTTATAATAGCCTTTTATATATTGTTCTTTAAACCTAGTAGGGATCCCTAGATCCTCTTTATCTTCCAGTTTAATAAGCTACTTAGCTCTTAGTGTGCCTGCCCTAGGCCTATTAGTAATTCTTTATACTAGCGCTCTATCCTTTATACGTCCTAATATGCTAGATTTCTTATCTAGTTTCTGTTCTTACTATACGATAATTCTTTATCTAAACTCTTCTATGGTTTTTTTTGGTTTGCGTCTCGCGCTTAGATCCTTAAAGTCTTCGTACTTCTTAATCTTAGTATTAACTTTTTAATCTTTAGGCCGAACACTATGTTCCCCTAGTAAGTCCTCTAGGTCTATATATCTATTTCCTAATCTAGTTGCTATTTATACTATAAATTCTCTAATCTATAAAGAAGCCTCTTACCTCTTATTTATGGGTGTCTTTATTTATACTCTAAATTCTTAACCCCTTGGATTCTTTAATCCTAAGCTTACTTTTATCTTAAGCTTAGCTCTAGCCTTAGTTTAACTAGGCTTACTTAGTGTTCTTATCTCGTCTTAAGAGTTTTAAATCTCACTCATCTCGTCTTAAGAATCTTATACCTTTAGGAAACTTCGTCCTAAGCTTATCTATATATTACTAAACTAAGCCGTTACTCTGCTCCATTGGTTATCGTCCGTTATAGGTCCTTAAGCTTGCTTTATCTCATCTTAAGAATCTTAGTCGTCTTATATCTTATCTTAAGAATCTTAAGCTTATAGCCTTTTGCCTTTATTAAGTACTAAAGTGGCTTATTATCTTACTTCTCTTACGTCTTGCGAAGCAATAGATATCATATCTAGTGGGGTCTTAATCCCTACTAATATTCCCTATTCTGTAATAGAATTATCCTCTACTTCTAGTGTAATATCTTTAAGGGCTGCGTATTCCTAGTAAACCGCTCCTATTACCTTATTATTATAAAATACTTCGCCTTTATTATATTCATCGTCCTTAATATCCAATCTGCGAGCTGGTTCGTTAGTTCCTTAATATTTTGATAAACTTGGCTCCTGTGGCCAATAGCTTGCGCCGTACTTAGCGTCCTTAGAAATTCGGCATGCGTTATTATAACAAAACGTAAAACTTCTAATTAAATATTCTTTTATTCCTCGTAGCACATTATCGTCCCTCTATACGTGTATATCGTCTACTAGTCTCGTGCCTTTTACTACGTAGTAACTCTACCTACTTCTACAGTCTCTAACGTAATAACCCTATTTTCCGCAATTTATATAAGCTCCTTCTTTAAACTATTTTTCTTGCTATAGAGTCCGCCTAAACGTCTTCTACTACTAAGATCCCTGGTTTAGCCTCTGCTCCTTAAACCTTTAATTACTTAATCCTTATCCTCTAGGTTTCTATAGTCGTTTACTCTATCTCTTATAGGCTTCTCTAGTACCACTTAGGTCTATTAGCTTTGCGCTATACTATAGTTTTTAACTTAGCTTTAGTTGTTGCGTATTCTGCGCCTTATACAACTGTAGAACTCTATCTTAACCTCTCTTAGCCTGTTCCCTTTGGTAGATCTAATTATTAATCTTAATCGCCTAATCTATTAACTCCCTTAGGGTGTTTATATCTTCTATTAGGATAATTACGTCCTAGACTTTAGCCTTAAGTCCCTGTTTATACTATGCTATAAGCGCCCTATTATTCCACTCTACTTATATTACTAACGTCTAGAACTACGTTATATACTTAATTGCTAAGGTTTATTATATAATATCTTAGAGCTTTTTTTTCGCTATAGTTACTGCCTCTGGGTCTTTAAATATTTGTATAAGTCGTTCCGTGAATTTATTCTAGCTTAAGAATATAAACCGCACCTCTTGGTTTATAGTTATTATTCCGTTTACCTAGATTTCTATAAGGTAAGGCTTAAACCATTTAAGTGCTCTTCCTATTAAGAACAATCCTGTATACGCTATTTAATCTATAGGTGTTACTAGCTTTACTCCCTCTTATATAACCTTAAAGTACATTTGCGTAAGGAATCCTTTAAGCTTTAATTTTTCTCCTAAGAATCTTTTAATTGATAGTAACTTAACCTTTGCTGCGCCTATCCCGTTAATCCTATTTTCTAACATCGCATTATTTTCTATTAGTTAGTTAACTATCTCTTATAGTTGTCCGACCGTTACAGGTTGCTATAAGTTAGTATCCGCTATATTGGTGTCATTACCTGACCTTAAAGTAGTTGCCGCCGTTAATAGCGTTATAGTGGCTGCTTTTAGTAGCATGTTATTTAACTTTCTATACTTAATACCGTAACTATAGTAGTAATTATATAACGGAACCTTGTAGCAGGAACTACGGTAGGCTTGTTAATGGGCTAGGTATATAGGTAATATAAGTTTAAAGTCAACAACGTAATAATAACTGGTGGAGTGGTTGCCTAATAGATTAACTCCAATTATATTATAAGAATCACTATAAGGAAGGAACTATCTAGGTAGGGACTAAGGGTCCTTAAATACATAACCGTACTCCTATAAAGTCCTTCTTATACGTAATAAACGTGTACTCTATTTACTCTGTTATAGATCTCGCAGATTATATAGATTATATAGATTACATTATGTGACCTTAGTTACTATTCCTCGTTATATGGTTCTATCGGCTCCATTCTAGACCGTGCCTATATTAACTAACTGGCTTCTTCCGTCTCTTTTCCTAGTATTTGTAACATTGTACTTAAAGCGTCCGTAATACTAAGTACTCCCCTTTTACTAATATACCCCCCTAGGCTCTATAAGCTCTAGCAAATAGAAAACTCCTTTAGGATAACTATACTATACTCTATAAAGTTATGGCTAATAGGTAGGGGTAGTATAAGTAATAAGAAATGCAATTAGGAAAAATGGAAATTTAGAATATTAACGACGTTTAATCGCCTATCTCCTATGCTAAAAAGTAGTATTAGTAAGCTTTTAAAATTTTAGAACTCAGTTAATTAGTATTAATTCTAAGGTTTTGCTAGTTATAGTATAATTTCCTAATTAGGCCTAGGTGATCTAGGAGACTTTAGTAACTCTAATACCTATCTTAAACGCCTTATAGGCGACCTTTAGTAAAGCCTTTATTAAGCCGTTTACTAGCTAGTCTATACCCAGTATATAGTATAGTTTAATCCTACCCTATTTAATATTATCCTTAATATTATAAAGCTTAATATCCGTATAGCGCTCTTTTAGTACTAGTTGCTCGCCCTTAGTAAGTGCTTAAATGTTTATACTATTAGGTGAAACCTAAATAGATAATTATATAGCTGTAAGGTATAGGCGACCCTAGGGTAACTTAGGGGTGACTTACCTATAAGGCACGTGCGCTATATATACCTAGGGAAAACCCTTCCTACCTTATATATAGACTCCTCATTTTCCCTTAAGGATTTGTCTTTGTCTATATAATATACCCTATTATTCTATTATTAGACTCCCTACCTATATCCTTACCTTATATTTAAATCCTTACTAATCCCCTTAGGAGGATAGCTGGTTTAATTTTTCTATAATGCCTTTAAAAAGAAAACCGACGCCTATACCTAATAGTAATACGCTAGCGATACGACCGCAGAACGCCTTAGGATCTAGTATAGACAAAACCGCTAAAAGCATACTAGTAGTATCTAAGCCACCTTTTAAACCTTAAAATAATTAGATATTTATAAACGCTAAAGGCTAGTTTAACTTATATATCTAGGCTTAATAGGAGCTTAGTAAGGTTATTAGCGTCCTACCTAATACCGTTAATATAAAGGAGCTAGATAAGCTAGTTATAAAAATAGCTAACTTATGGAGTATTATTAATTTAATAAAGCCCTCTTGTTACCTTTTTAGTAAAGAGTATAAGTTATATAGCGAACGCATACGCTAAACAAATCTTAACGCCCTAGTTAAAAAGTTACTACCTAGTATTAACGGTACTACTTAACAGTATTTTAACTAGTAGATTACTGCAGTTAAGAACCGATTTAAGGTTAATAACGCTAACTACAACTATAAGTGACGCACTCGCTAGGCTATTAAAGGCCTTATAAAAGAAAAGACAATTACCTAACTAGTTTATTGCCGGTTAGGCACTAAGAATAAGGGTCCTTTACTATAGAACGAGTTTAAAACTATAGTCTAAGACTAAATTAGAAACCCTATAGTAAGACGCTTTAATAACGCTATAATATACTATATAGCTATTATAAAGGAGAACTAAAGGTTTAACGTCTTCCTAGCCTATATACGTAGCTTAGAGGACCTATTCTTATATACCCTTTTTATTAATCCTAAACAATAGGTAAACTTTTAGTTCTTATATCTCCCAGCCTATCTATAAGTAGAGCTCTTTTAATAGAACTTCGCCTAACGGGTAAGAACTATTAAGGACCTTTTTAATAAAATCCGCTATATAGAGTAATTGCTTAATACTATAAAGCTCGCGGAAAATCGCGTAAGTAGTAGTAGTAAATTATTGCGTTTAAAGCGCGGTTATAGTATAAGCTCTATAGAGTTAGGTTTAGGGAACAGAACCTAAAAAGGGCAACGCTTTAAGTAAACTCCTAGGGGGATTACCTAAAAGCTAGACAGCTTAGGGGACCCCCTAGACGCTAGTGCTACGTATATAAGTTAAAGGACCGTAGGCGGCCACTATAAGGAATACTAGAAGTAGGCTAATAAAGAGAAGTTAGCTCGGCCTTTAGAAAACCCAAAGCCCTAGTAGTATATCTCTCTTAATTATAACTAGGGCCTAATATAGAGGGAGAGAAGAAACGTATTATAGTATATATTGCGATAGATACGCCTTAAGGCGAAGTCTGCCTACGTGCTTTATATAATAATAGGTGCTAAATTAACCTTATTAATTAAGATATTATTTATAGGTTTAACCTACCTATACGCTACGCGTTATATTTTTATAAACCTATTATATATTTCCTTAATAGTAACCAAATAATAATATAGAATACTTATAATCTAACGGTTACTACTAGCGACTTCTAGGGTACCCCTTACACTATTGGCCTGTAGACCTTTTAGGGCAGCTTATTTAATAGTTATAATATAGTTTTTAGATAGAATTAGCTCGCGGAAGCAGATTTATTAATTAGCTTCCATTCTAGACAGTTTATCTAGGGCACTTTAGACCCTAAACGCCTCTAGATAGTTACCCTTAACGCTCTCCTAGTAGACATTAAGGCTAGTAAAATAGTCTATTCGCTATAGCTAAAAGACTCCTTTTTTACGCCGGTTATAAATATAATAGAGAACCTATTATTACTGGTAATAAGTACCTATATAGACCCTCCGGATATAGAGATACTAGTTATAAATATAGTAAAGGACCTGCCGTTACTAGTAGTAAGTACCTATAAAGACCCTCTAGTGCTAGCGCAAATCACCTATATATAAGGGGGAGGTAATTAAAACCCTAAAACTATTAAGTATACTATAGCAGAGCTGTATATACTCTTAGTGTAAGTATACCTATAAAACGTATATCGGCTGCACCCTTTTCTCCACTAGCTCCTAAAAGCATACTACTATATAATAGTCGCTTTAACCTCTATAGCCCCTCGCCTACCGGATATATATAAGGAGGAAATTAATATCTGTTTTAATAAGCTAGTAAGTATACTACTATAGAATTTTAAGTATAATTATGCGATCGACTTAGAAGAAGGCAAGACGCTACTATAAATGCCCCTCTATAACCTCTTATAGAAAGAATTATAGACCCTTTACCGCATATGCAACCTTACTAAAAGTTAGCGCCGCGCTTTAAAACTTACCTATACCCATCTTCCTATTAAAAATAATTGATTTTCTAACTTTTAAGGCCTAATTCCTACTGCCTAGCAAGCTAGAGGTAGATTTATTCCCCTTTTTACCCCCTTTTACCTAAGAGAAAATTCTCTTAAGAGGTGGCCCTAGCTTATAAGTAAGGTAGGGGTAGGAATACTAAAATACCGAAATATAGACTTTTCCTAGGTTTTTCTTCTATAGAAAGTAAAAGCCTAATAAAATAGGGGGCGTAGGTATTTTTCTATATCTCCTTTAGTCAGATTTTCCTTAGTAAGAGAAGGATTGCCTTTTTAGGCTTTTCTGCTAGTAAAAGCCTAACAAGTCCTTTTTTTAGTAGTTTTTTCTATTTTTAATAGAGAAGAAAATAACTACTATAGTCTTTTTACCTAGTTTTTCTACTACTTTTTAGTTTAATTTCCCTAGAAGCCCTCTAGTAGGGTTAGTAAGGAAAAAGGATATAGAAGGATAGTAAAAACTAGGAAGGCTTTTTACCTAGTTTTTTACCTCTATGCTAGGAGATAAGAGACCTAAGGAGGTTATTATCTACTAAAAAAACTAGGAACCCCCCCTATAAGCTATAAGCTATAAGATATAAAATGCTAAAGGTAAAGGCTACTAAGCCTAAAATAAAGCCCCCTATAGAGATAAGCGATAACGAATTCTTATCTACCTCTTCTACTTATTCTTCTCTATCTTCTTTATATCTATTTAGGAAAGAAAAAGATATAGAAGAAGTAGATAAGCCGTCTCTAGCTTATATAAAGAACTAAAGAAAAAGAAACTACCCCCTATTATTTTCTAAAAAAGATAGCTAAAACCTAAAAAGAAACCTAGTAAAAATGAGGTCCTCTATGGCTAGTTTATACTTCCCCCCTCCTTCTTTAAAACAATTCCTATAAAAGGCCCTAGAAAGCCTAACCTAGGCCTATTTAAGGCTAAAAGGAGAAAGTAAGGAGTAAGTTAAATATATTAGGGACAACGTATAAAGAATTATAGTAGGAGAAAATCCTTCTATAAAGGAAACAGAAAAGGAAAAATAGGAGATAGATATCCTTAAAGGACTAGTAAAAGAAGTAAGAGCCCTCTACAAGGAGGTAGCCCCTAAAACCTATATAGAAAAGTTAAAGAAGGGCCTCTTTTCCTCCACTTACTCTCCTTTGTTATCGTCTCCTCCTTCTTTTATTACCTCTTCTTCTTCTTTACCCCCTACCTCCTTAATTCCCTTTACTAGTAAGGCAGCTAGTAGTATTACTAGTTCTATAAGCCCTACCTCTACTAGAGGGAAAAAGAAGTAGCTATAAGAAAGAGGACTAGTCTTAGTTATAAACTAAAAGGACTAACTTCTAGACATCTTCTCTATATAAAATATAATTAATTAACAATTTATATTTAAATTGCAAATAGAGAAGCTAGTTATAGCTTCTATAGCTAGAACCAGAGAAAAGTAAAAGATTCTCCTTATAATAATGGAGGAATATAATATAGATTTTCTAGTTAAATATAAAGAAGTCTAGTCTAGCTACTTCTCCTTTAAGAGAGAATAAAAACTAGAGCCCTGGGCTTAAATAGTAGCTTATAGCGTCCTTATCCCCCCTTTCCTAGAAGAAGGAGGCTCTAAACTTCTAAAGGAAGAAATAGAGATATTTAACCCTATTAGGATACAGGGACTACCTAAATAGATCTCTTTTAGGGTAAAGAGATATAATCTATAGACTAGGTTCGGCTCTATAGTATTCACTATAGAAAATAAGGAGAAAAGATAGGAAATCCTTAAGTAGAAGGAAATCTTAATTATAGGGGTAGCTACTAAGGTAGTTAAATACCTAGAAGTCTCTTCTACTATATAGTGTACAAGCTGCCAAAAATTTGGCTATATAGGAGATAGATACTCTACTAGGGCCTATTGGTTTTGTATAGTAGTATACCTATCTAAAGACTACTCCTATTTAAGTTATAATATAATAGGTAAGCCTTATAAGCAAACTACCCCTCTTTATATTAATTGTAAAGAAAAATACTTTGCTACTAGCAAAGACTGCTAGTCTCTTAAAGTAGCTAAGTTAATATACCAATAAGTATATACTTAGAAGGTTCTATATAGGAAGAAGAAGAAATCTCCCTAGCTTCTAAAGCTAGAGGAGAAATCTCCTTTATACAACATAATATAGGGAAAAGATAAGAAGTATAGCAAACCATACTAGAAATAGAATTTAGGAGAAAAATAGATATTATTCTAGTATAGGAACCTAGTACCTAGAAAGATAGGTAAAAAGGATCCTCCCTAGTAATCTAGCTATTTATCTTAGGGTAGCTATCTATATAAGGAAAACTAGTTCTAGTGTTCTATAATATAGAAATAGGGAGGATATCTATAAAGATACAGATACTATAGCACTAGAAATCTATGGCTAATTTAAAAGATTTTTACTGCTTAATATCTATAATAAGAGATAACTAGACGAGAACTCTAGAACCTAAAGAAATAGTAAGAGTATTATTTCTAGAGCTATTCTAGAACTAGAAATAGACCTCCCTTTTATACTAATAGGAGACTATAACCTATACTATATACGGTAGAATGCGCTAGCGAGGAATTTAACTAGAGAGGCTAAAGAACTAGTAGACTGGCTAGACAAATATAACTGCTAACTACTAAATTTAGACGAATAGGAAGGGACCTTCTATAAATCTAATATAAGGGGAAAGTCTATTATAGACCTAGCCTTTTACTTAGAAAACTTTTAAGAAAATACCTGGGATAATTAGACTATAATAAAAGATATAGGATCTAATTATAAGACTATAGCATTTTCTCTATTTATTGGAGAGACGTAAAGATACCTAAACCCTCTTTAAGAAACTCCTTTCTTTATAAAAAAGGTAAACTAGGAGATTTCTCTACTTCTTTAAAAGAGTAAGTTCTAGAGCTAGAACTAGAAGCGAAACTTTTAGTACTAGAGAAACTAGTAGGAGAAAACCCCTATATAGAGATAGGAGAAAAAGGTCCCCTAGCCTCTTTAGAAGATTCTTATAGATCTAGGGATAGAAGCTTAAGTATACTAGTAGATAATCTAGTAATAGATCTTATTAGCTATATAAAGCTAGTAGTAAAGAAAGCTATCCCTAGATCTAGAACTTATAAATTCTCTAAACTATAGTAGAATAAGGAGCTTCTAAAGAAAAGATAAAAAATAGCAAAACTAGGAAGACTTTAAGAGGAATAGCCTACTAAAAGATCTAGACTAGAAGCCTATAAAGAAGCAAAAAATTAATACTTTTATATAATAAGAGAAGCTAAGACTAGCTACTGGAATAGCTTCCTAGAAAAAGCACAAGGAAAGGAAGTCTTTACTACCCTAAAATATACAAAGGAGAGAACATTAAAAATAATTACTAGTCTATAATATAGTAAGGATAGGGCTACTAAACTAGTAGAAAGCTTTAAAGACTAGTATAAAGCTTTTATAACTACTTTATTCCTAACCCCCCCCCCTTCTACTAGCTTTATAGAGTGGAAGGACTATATAATAGACAATAAATAGAAATAGCCAGAACTAGAGAAAATAAAAGTCAAATAAGCAATTTTCTCTAGCTTTAATAAAAAGGCTCTAGAACTAGATGGGATATCTTTTATAATTTTATAAAAGGCCTACCCTATTATAAAAGATCTTCTATATAGAATCTATAGGATTTTATTTATCCTAGGCTATTAGCTAAAGGTCTAGAGAGAAACTTAAGGAGTTATTCTCCCTAAAGTAAATAAGGAGGACTATTTGTTAGGTAAAACCTAAATAGATAGTTATATAGCCGCAAGGTACGGGCGACCCTAGGGTAACCTAGGGGTAACTTGCCCGTAAAGTACGTGCTCTATATATACCTAGAGAAAACCCTTCTTACCTTACATACAGACTCCTCCTTTTCCCTTAAGGATTCGTTTCTGTCTATATAATATACCTATTATTCTATTATTAGACTCCCTATCTATATCCTTACCTTATATTTAAATCCTTACTAATCCCCTTAGGAGGATAGCCGGTTAAATTTTTCTATAATACCTCTAAAAAGAAAACTAACGCCTACACCTAACGGTAATACGCTGGCGATATAACTGTAGAACGCCTTAGGATCTAGTGTAGACAAAACCACTAGAAGCATACCAGTAGTATTTAAGCCATTTTTTAAATCTTAAAATAATTAGATATCTATAAACGCTAGAAACTAGTTTAACTTATATACCTAGGCTTAACAGAAGCTTAGTAAGGTTACTAGTATCCTACCTAATACCGCTAATATAAAGGAGCTAGATAAGCTAGCTAAGAAAATAGCTAACTTATGGAGTATTATTAATTTAATAAAGCCCTCACGTTACCTCTTTACTAAAGAGCATAAGTTATATAGCAAACGCATACGCCGAATAAATCTTAACGCCCTAGTTAAGAAGTCACTACCTAATATTAGTAGTACTACTTAACAGCATTTTAACTGGTAGATTGCCGCAGTTAAGAACCGATTTAAGGTTAATAACGCTAACTATAACTATAAGTAACGCACGCGCTAGGCCATTAAAGGTCTTATAAAAGAGAAGATAATCGCCTAACTAGTTTATTGCCGGTTAGGCACTAAGGATAAAGGTCCTTTACTATAAGACGAATTTAAGACTATAGTCTAAAACTAAATCAGGAACCCTATAGTAAGACGCTTTAATAACACTATAATATATTATATGGCTATTATAAAGGAGAACTAGAGGTTTAACGTCTTCCTAGCCCATATATATAGCTTAGAGGACCTCTTCTTATATAATCCTAAATAATAGGTAAACTTTTAGTTCTTACGTCTCCCAGCCTACCTATAAGTAGAGCTTTTCCGCCAGAACTTCGCCTAATAGGTAAGAACCGCTAAAGACCTCTTTAACAAAATCCGCCGTATAGAGCAATTACTTAATACTATAAAGCTCGCGGAAGATCGCGTAAGTAGTAGCGGCAAATTATCGCGTATAAAGCGCGGTCGCAGTATAGGCTCTATAGAGTTAGGCTTAGGGAACAGAACCTAAAAAAGGCGACACTTTTCTAAGTAAACTCCTAGGGAGACCACCTAAAAGCCGGATAGCTTAGGGGACCCCCTAGACGCCGGTGCTACGCAGGCGAGTTAAAGGACCGTAGGCGGCCACTATAAGGAATACTAGAAGTAGGCTAATAAAGAGAAGTTAGCTTAAGCTTTGGAAAACCTAAAGCCCTAGTAGCGTATCTCTCTTAACTGCAACTAGGGCCTAATATAGAGGAAGAGAAAAAACGCATTATAGTATACGTTATAATAAATACGCCTTAGGGCGAAGTCCGCCTATGTACTCTATACGACAATAGGTGCTAAATTAACCTTATTAATTAAGATATTATCCGTAGGTTTAACCTACCTATACGCTACGTACTATGTTTATGTAAATATATTATACGTTTCCTTAATAGCAACTAGATAATAATTTAGGATGCTTATAATTTAATAGTTACTACTAACGACTCCTAGGGTACCTCTCGCACTATTAGCCCGTAGACCTTTTAGGGTAGCTTATTTAATAGTTATAATATAGTTTTTAGATAGGATTAGCTTGCAGAAGCAGATTTATTAATTAGCTTCTATTCTAGACAGTTTATCTAGGGTACTTTAGACCCTAAACGCCTCCAGATAGTTACCCTTAATGCTTTCCTAACAGATATTAAAGCTAGTGAAATAGTCTATTTGCTATAGCTAGAAGACTCCTTTTTTATGCCGGTTGTAAATATAATAGAGGACCTATTATTACTGGCAGTGAGTACCCATGTAGACCCTTTAGATATAGAGATACTAATTATAAACATAATAGAGAACCTGCCATTACTGGCAGCGAGTACCCGTAGAGACCCTCTGGTGCTAGCGCAGATTACCTATACGTAAGGGGGAGGTAATTAAAACCCTAAAACTATTAAGTATACTGTAGCAGAGCTGTATATACTCTCTATATAAGCACACCTACGAAATATATATTGGCCGTATCCTTCTCTCTACTAGCTCCCGGAAGCACACTATTACATAATAGTCGCTTTAACCTCTATGGCCCCTAGCCTACTAGAGGTATATAAGAAGGAAATTAATGTTTTCTTTAATAAGCTAGTAAGTATACTACGGCAGAACTCTAAGTACGACTATATAATCGACTTAAAAAAAGGCAAGACGCTACTATAAATACCCCTCTATAACCTCTTATAAAAAGAGTTATAAATCTTATAAGAGTACCTAAATAGTGCTCTTAAAAAGGGCTAGATTAGGCCTGGTAAGTTGTCTATTAGAGCGCCTATCCTCTTTATACTAAAAGTAGATGGTATAATACGGCTATATATTAACTATAAACGCCTAAATAAAATTATAATTAAAAATTGGTACCCCCTACCGCTGGTTAGCAAGCTTTTTAATAGGCTTAGCTATATAAAGATATTTATAAAGCTAGATCTTTATAATGCGTACTATAGGATTTATATTAAAAAGGGAGATAAATAGAAGACCGTATTTAAAATATACTATAGTCACTTTAAGTACCTAGTAATGCCCTTTAGTCTTACTAACGCCTTTATAACTTTCTAGAGCTATATTTATAAAGCTCTAAAAACCCTAATAGATACCATTTACGTAGTTTACCTAAATAATATTCTTATCTACTTAAATAACGAGGATAAGTACGTCGAGCATATTAAGCAGGTACTGCGATAGCTCCGCGCTTAGGGCCTATACGCTAAACTATTAAAATGCATCTTTTATACTAAGAACGTTAAGTTCTTAGGCTTTATTATTACTCCTAGGGGTATTATAATAAACCCTAACCGCGTAAAAGCTATTAAGAAATAGTCTAAGCTTAAGTCCTATAGAGATATCTAGGTCTTCCTTAGCTTTGCTAACTTCTATAGGCGATTTATCTGG
Source organism: Cenococcum geophilum 1.58 (assembly GCF_001692895.1). Classification (NCBI taxonomy): domain Eukaryota; kingdom Fungi; phylum Ascomycota; class Dothideomycetes; order Gloniales; family Gloniaceae; genus Cenococcum; species Cenococcum geophilum. The sequence goes on along the minus strand of NW_027137582.1, from coordinate 640,394 downwards.
AACTACTTGGATACTATATATCCCCTACACGTATATCTTATATAGGCACATCGCAACCCAACGTTAGATAGGGAGAAGAAGAAAAAGTATAAGTTAAAAGGGCCTACTAAATAGTATTAACCCTAGTCCTGGCCTAATAACGCATAGTAGGCGTTCTATAAGCTACACACTACGTTTATATAGGCTTCTTTACTTTACCACTTTAACCCTAATCTACCCCTAATGGTGATTACTAACGCTTTTAACTATGCCTATAGCGGTATACTTCTATAGCCTTTAGGGTAAAAAGATTAACTCCACTAGTACCTAATCGCTTACTATAGTTAGAAGCTTACTAGCCTAAAAGTACGGTATAATACGTATAATAAAGAACTACTCGCTATAGTGCAATACTTTAAGACGTGGCGCCATTACCTTAAATACGCCGCGTATGTAACGCGCGTGCTCTATAATTATAATAATTTTAGGTATTTTATAACTACTAAGAGCTTATCTACCCGCTAGGCCCGGTACGCTAAGGAACTAGCTAAATTTAATTTTAAGATTAAATATAAGCTAGGTAAAGCAAATCCCGCTAATACACTATCCTAGTACCTAGATTATGCTAAAGGCTTTAAAGATAGTAGTAAGAGGATAATCCTTAATACTATACTACCTATATTATAGCAAAAGTTGCGGGTTATAGGCCTTATAGGCGGCCCTAGTACTACTATACTAAACTAGTGAGTAGCATGCGTGCAGTATATAAGTAACCTTTATAAACTTAACGCCGGTAAACTAGAGCGTCTTACTATTTTCTTTATAACCACCTTAACTAGCCTAATAGCGCTTAACCCTAGGGAAAACCCCTTAGCCTAGGCTATGGTCCCCTATAACGACCTAGCGAGTTACCTATACATTGCATATTACTTTGCTAGCACTAACTTTACGCAAAGTCTCATGCCATAGCAAGAGGTAGTAGTAGCTACCTTAGCTAAAACGGCGTTTATAGAACACCCCCCTAAGTTACTAGTTAATTTTATTTATAAAGTATAAAAAAGGGACGCCTTTATACACTCTATATATAATTAGTTAACCTAAAAATAAGTTCCTACTAGTAATAAAGACTATACCCTTAATAATTAAGGACTCCTAAGGTAAAATAATAAGGTCTAGGTGCTAAATTATATACTACTATAATAGGAGATCCTTAAGCGAAATTATAACAATTCTATAGGCGGCCACTATAGTTTTAACTGTACCTTTAAGGTAATCGCGCGGAAGTATGCTTAGAACGGCCTTACCTAGGACCTCCGTAAATACCTAGATAATTATAATACCTACTAATACTTTAAATCGCGCCGCTATAAACCCTATAGTAAGCTGTAGCCTCTTTAGGCCCCCACCCAAGCCTAGCGGTATTATTTACTTAACTTTATTACGGATTTTCTAGAGTTTAAAACTCCTAATAGTGTAGAGTATAACTCCGTCCTTATCCTTATAGACCGTTTTATAAAGCTAGTGCGCTACTATCTAGTATATAAGATAATTAATGCTACGCAACTTATAGAACTCTTATTTAGAGTCTTTATATAAATAGGGCCTTTAGATAATATCGTCTCTAATAGGGGTAGTGTATTTACAAGTAAGTACTAAAGTACTATATACTACTATCTCTACGTTTAATGTAAACTTAGTACTACATTTTACCTATAAATAGATAGTTAGACGAAGCGTTAGAACTAGGAGCTTAAGGTATACCTATATATATTTACAAACTGGGAACAGTTTAATTAGGCCTCCCTACTTAAAGAAGCAGCCTTTACCTATAACTCTAAGGTCTATGCCATAATAAAGCGTTCCCCTATTAAGCTCGCCTATAGCTAGCTACTAAATATTTTAGATAAAGTCCTAGACAGTGTCTAAGACGCCTAGTATTATAGTGCTATAATAAAGTAGACTGAATAACTACGTTGTGGTATAAAGAGGAGAAGAAGGTGGAAAGGGGGTATTATATATAAATAGTAGGGCCAGCCGCTAAGTCGCTAGTAGTGGGCTAGCTAATAGTAGGGAATAGTATAAGATAGTATAAAACAGTATATATTAGGTTAAGGCCGTCGAAAACGGACTCTGCACCTATACGTGGTGACGGCTACAAACCTGGGTCTTCGAAGTTCAGACCCAGAGCCAACGCAGAGACGTCGCATAGCGTACGGACAGGACCTAGTGGTGGTTGTGGGCGTTAAGGGCGGTAGTGAAAAATTTTCGGATGGTAAGATCTTAAAAACCACTACTGTTAGCCCTCTACAATACAACGACTACCACTATTCTCCTATCTGGGGCACCTATACGATCCAACGTGGATATATAGCACTCAATAAACATCCCCAAACCTCAACTAAAAGCATTGACGACCTTACATTAACGAATAAACGCGCGCACGAACGAACGAACGAACGAGCAAATATACGGCCCCTCCTAACCCCCAGGGCGATCGCCCGCGGAGCATACGGTCACTCGCCGTCTTACTACCAAATACTACCTAGCAGCCTAGATTGCGACCTACGGTTTTCCCCATTATCTTCTTTCGACGGAGTGGTAACCCTTAGGAAGGGCCTAGCTGGGGCCTAGGTATAAAAGATACCTAAATACAACATATCCCGCTCGCTTATTAGTATTACAGTAGTTAGAACAAATGAATCCCCCTTACGCCTTTAGTGGCTCTAGGGGGGGGGGAGGCAAGGCGTATATGGCAACGCAATAGTTATAGGAGATAGCATATAGGGGGTGGTCAAGATATGGGAGACGACTGTACGGCAATCGATTAGCAAGGCCTAGCTGGGACGTAGTGAACCCTAGCTTTGGATAAGCTAGAGAAGGAAGCAGTAGTTCCTAAGGAGTTTAAACATCCAAGGAGGACAGGACGTAGCCGTAGGCCCGCAGGGCCGCCGCTATGGACGGACATAGCAAATTGGGGTTTTTTATCCTACTAAGGTGGCTCATAGGGTTTTTCCTCCCCCCCAGCAGCAAGGGTTTTTTCCCGTTAATATTACTTTTCCCTTATATACGGAGTAGTCTACGTGGGGCTAGATAGTATCCGTATCAGACGTTAATTAAAGAAGAATTATTATTATATTATATATTAGGTTAATGCCGTAATAGTACTCCTCTCCCCTAGATGGTTTAGTCCCTAAACTAAATAGATAACTTAAAAATAGGTAGTGTATAGGGTTGCCTATTTTTTACCGCAAAGATATTAGTTCCGCTTACCGCCCTTAACTAAGCTAATGGCGATTTTCTATACCAGGCATAGAAAATCCTAATTGGTTAGTTTAGTAAGTAAGGTCGGCAGAACTTTATACTACTACCTAAATTAATCCACATGGCGTTTTCTTGGCGAGAATTTAGCTAATTAGACAACTTTGACTGCTGGTTGAAGTTCTATAACATCTTAACCACCATAAATTTTAATATGGTGGTTGACCGCGAACTTAGCGTGACTTTTTCTTATCTTATACCTAGTTTGGGGGTCCTAGCTTTTTAGGGTGTTGCTTATAAAAGCGCTGTATAGCTTATTTGCAACCCTTTAGGTCTTCCTCTAGCTACTAGGTTATATCCTTATAATATTTCCATTTAATCTTATAAGTTAGGCCCTAGGGGTCTTTGTTGTGTATATTAAGGATTTTCTTAAACTCCTATTTGTCTTCTATGTTGCCGTTATTATCTCTCTCTGCTACTTATCCTTATATATTATAACACTTTATAGTATTAATATTTACTTAGCTAAAGATCTCTTTAGCAGCCTAGAGGCGGACCTTAGATATATAAAAGGATTTATTTACTTAGATATAGTTTAAGAGGTCTATTATAACTGCCCTTTAGTATACTGCGAGTATAGGGTATAGGCCGTCCTATTTATTATCCTATTTCTTCTTAGGTTTATTTATCTTTATATTTTTTAAGCTAACTATAACTATATCGCCTTTGTAGAATAACGCGCTCTTATCCCTATAGGTATTAGTATTGTTTTTATAGTATTACTATAAAATCCGGGCTAGGGCCTTAAGCTGTATTAATATTCGCTTAAAGCGGTTAGCTATAGAGTCTGCGCAAAAGAACTCCTTCTTTGCTTATACTAATAGTGTTAGTAAGTAGGGGCTAGTAGGCTTAATTCCGAGGTGAGGGTTAAAGCTATAGTTTGCAAAAAATGGGGAGATGCCTGTACTTTTATTAACTTAGTTATTTATAGCAAACTTAGTAAGCGGTAGGTAGTTAACCTAGTTGTTTTATATAAAGCTAATAAAAGTATAAAGGTATTTATTTACGGCAGCGTTAATAATTTTAGTTTAGCCGTCCGTTTCTAGGTGCTAGGCTAAGCTTGGTTGTAAGGTTATCTTAAGGCGTTTACTTAGTTATTGCTAGAAGTCGCTAACAAATTATATACTGCGATTAGAGATAATTATACTTAGTGCACTATGGAGCTTATATACGTTGTTAATAAAGCTATTAACTAGCTCCTTTATTAAGAGTCTTATTACTAAAATAAGGTGTTATATTTTAGTTAGGCGGTCTATAATAATAAGGATATATTTATATACCTTACCGTAGCGTTAGTATACCAGCAGCGTTATAATATAGTTAATTAAGATATCGGTTTATAGGCGGGCGGGTAATTCTAGTGGCTTTAGGAAACCGGGCGGGGTAAAATAAGAGGTTTTAGTGCGAAAGTATAGGGTATAGTTTTTAATAAAGGTAGCTGTGAACTAGGAGATTTCTAGCCACTAGTATATTTGGTTTAAGAGGTTAAGAGTTTTAACCTAGCTGGGGTAACTAGCGGGGCCGCTGCTATAAGAGTAATAGGTAACTTCTAGGCGGAGGTCTAGGGCGTTACATCGGGAAAATATTCGCAGGATGAGATTCAAGTAGACTTTGGTTTTCGCGTTTCGCGTAATTGACATGCAATTTAACCAACTCGACACGCAATTGACCAACTTAACACGCAATTGACCAATTTAACACATCTAAAAGTTAAATAACACGCAGTTGACCTATTTAACAACTTTAAAAGCTAACTATATATTCCTTAACACGCAGTTGACCTACTTAATAGCTAACTGTATATTTCTTGACACGCAGTTAACCTATTTAACAACTTTAAAAGCTAACTGTATATTCCTTGACATGCAATTAAGGTAAAGTTATATGCTAATTACGCAAATGAATTTTTACACAGTTTTATTACTTAGAGGCTCTGCACAAGGCTCTACACGAAGCTCTACACGAAGCTCTACACGAAGCTCTACGTACAGAGGCTCTGCACGAGGCTCTGCGCGAAGCTCTGCGTACGGAGGCTCTGCACGAAGCTCTGCACGAAGCTCTGCACGAAGCTCTGCACGAAGCTCTGCACGAAGCTCTGCACGAAGCTCTGCGTACGGAGGCTCTGCACGAAGCTCTGCACGAAGCTCTAGTACAGAGGCTCTGCACGAGGCTCTGCGCGAGGCTCTGCGTACGGAGGCTCTGCACGAAGCTCTGCACGAAGCTCTGCACGAGGCTCTGCGCGAAGCTCTGCGTACGGAGGCTCTACACGAAGCCCTGCACGAGGCTCTGCGCGAAGCTCTGCATACGGAGGCTCTACGAAGCTCTACACGAAGCTCTATACGAAGCTCTATACGAAGCTCTACGTACAGAGGCTCTGCACAAGGCTCTGCGCGAAGCTCTGCGTACGGAGGCTCTACACGAAGCTCTGCATCGGGTCCCGCTATATTCCCGATAGCGTCTACACGTGTCTCTGCCTATGTAGCCGCCTTATTTTTTTACCTTCCTTCCTTCCTTACATCCTCCCTACCTAGGGAGGCACTAGAACGGCAGCCAGCAGAGGACGTTGCTAGAACTAGATGACTATCGCTAGAACTAAACACCGTCGCCAGAACCAGACGACCGTTACTAGAACCAGACGACCGTCGCCAGAGCCAGACGACGTCGCCAGAACCAGACGACCGTCGTTAGAGCAGACGACTATCGCCAAGCCAGACAACTGTCGCTAGAACCAGACGACCGTCGCCAGAACCAGACGACCGTTACCAGAACCAGACGACCGTCGCCAGAGCCAGACGACGTCGCTAGAGCCAGACGACCGTCGCTAGAGCCAGACGACCGTCGCCAGAACCAGACGACCGTCTCCAGAGTCAGACGACTGTCGCTAAACCAGACGACCGTCGCCAGAGCCAGACGACCGTCGCCAGAACCAGACGACCGTTACCAGAGCCAAGACGACCGTTACCAGAACCAGACGACCGTCGCCAGAACCAGACGACTGTCGCCAGAGCTAGACGACCGTCGCTAGAACCAGACGACTGTCGCCAGAGCAGACGACAACGACTAGCCAGCGAACACTATAAACGATTCGATCGATTGGATCAATTAAGGTAGCACAGACAGGTAGGCACAAACAGGGAGATGCTGACGGGTAGGCAGATGTAGACAGGTAGGCAGATACAGACAGGTAAGCAGATGCAGATAGGTAAGCAGATGCAGACAGGTAGGCAGATGCTGACGGGTAGGCAGATATAGACAGGTAGGCAGATGCAAACAGGTAGGCGATACAGACAGGTAGGCAATGTAGACAGGTAGGCAATGCAGACAGGTAGGCGATGCAAGCAGGTAGGTAGATAGGCAGGTAGGTAAGTCAATAGGTAGATAGGTAGAAGAGAACCATCGCTATATTATATTAAATTATCTAAAATAATATTATTTATTTTGCTAGCCTTATAAATAGCTTTAAAATAGCTTTTATTTATTTAAAATATGCTATTAGTATAAAAGAGGTAAATATAATTATGGTTGCCAAATGCGCAGATTGCTGGCAGGTTGCGCGCAGGTTGCGCGCAGGCTGCGCGCAGGCTGCGTGTCAAAAAAACACGACATAGGCTAGTCGGTCGAGTTGCCAAATGACCTCAACTGCGCGCCAATTGCGTCAACCACCAGCCATTGAGGCCATTGAAAGGGTACCATATTTTGCCGATGTAGGGATAAAGAGATATTAGCGGAAGTAGATCTGTTTATTGATAATACTATATTCTAACTTATTATAATAGAGTAATTTCCTAATCTTCTTTAGCTAACGGCGAGCTTTCCGATTACGTAGGGCTACTATTATATCTCTTACGAGTTTGTTTTCCTAGTATTCTAGCTAGATTAACTTATCTAGTAACTTTTTAGCTATTTTAGGGTCTAGAGCAGCTATAAACTTTGCGTTGTTAGAGTTATGGGACTTATATAGTAATTCTTTTAAGATTATAGGGTTAACTTTCTAGGGCGGTATAATAACTTGGGCTTAATAGCGGAGGCGTTTATTATTAGCGTCCTTAGGCCTTATTTCTAGTAGCCAGCTTAGGGCGTTAGGGAGTGTGGCTTTGCTACTAGGTCTATATATAATTATAAAGTTAAACTATAAAAGGAACTCTGCCTACTAGACTTAGCGCTAGTTTAGCTGCTTAGTAGTTATAAACGTCTATAGGTTCTTATAGTTAGTAATAATTTTAAATAGCTCCTTAGTCCCTTATAGCTTAGAATGCTATTCTTTTAAAGCCTTAATAATAGCTAAGAGTTCTTTATTATAGATTTTGTAGTTATACTTTAGCGTAGAGTGCTTTGCGGAGAAGAATGCGACCAGTTTTAATTTTCTGTTATTATTATACTGGGAAAGGACTCCGCCGGAAGCCTAATTTAATATATCTATCTCTACTACTGTTTTCTTTATATAGTTGTAGTATACTAGTACTGGTGCTAAAGTAAAGGCTCCCTTAAGGGCCTTAAATAATTTAGCTTATTTTAGTCCCTATAGCCATCTAATATCCTTCTTTAGGAGTTTTATTATAGGTATAGCGATAGCAGAGTAGCCTTAGATAAATTATTAGTAGAAGTTCGCGAAGCTAAGAAATTATTATAGTTCTTTAATTAATATCGGGTCCTTCTATTTCTGTAAGGCCTGTACCTTCTTAAGGTTTATAGTTATGCTATTAGTCGAGATAATTAAGCTAAGGTATTTTGTTTTAGTAGAGTAGAACTTAGATTTATTAATATTAATCTAAAGTCCAGCATTACTAAGTCTTTAGATGACTTTATTTATATACTTAGTATGCTTAGCGCGTGTTTTAGAAAATATAAGGACGTTATTAAGGTAGGCAGTATAGTAGTTATTAAGGGCGTTATATAGAATATAGTTAATATAGTTTTAGAATATAGCGGGTGCGTTATAGAGGCCGAATAGTATAACTAGCATTTTATANAGTNTAAACTNGGTAATAAATNCTATAAGCTACTTATNGCCCTNTNNAATCNNGATCNNGTTAAACANAGNAATTATATTAAGTTTAGTAAAGTACTTAGCACTATAGAGTGCGTTAAGTGTCTTACGGATTAGTAGCAGTGGGTATTAATTCCTAATAGTGACTGTGTTTAGGCCTTAGTAGTTATAGTAGATTTATATACCGCCGCTGGGCTTAGTAGCGAGGAGGAGTAGTACGGCAGCTGGTAAGGTTAATTTGCGAATAAAACCCTTATCCAGCATCTTATTAATCCACTTCTTTATATACCTAAGTTTAGCAGGTAAGAGTAGTCTATTTTTATAGTATAGGGCCTAGTTTCCAGGGGTGATCTTAATTTTATGGTTCTATGGTTAGTAAGGGGGTAGCTTATCTACGTTCTTAGGGAGGAAGTACTTAATATATTTACTAAACTCCTTTAGTAGGCATTATAGAATATCTTTGCGGGTTAATCCTGGTTTACCTTTTAGGAATTTTTTAATATTAGTATTAACTATCTTCCAACGTAAAAGCTCGGGTTTAATTTTTAAATTTGTCTTAAGGAAGTTATAGAAATAGGGGGGGAGCACTTTACGGGCTTCCTTTATTATATAGTCGCCTTCTACTAGCTGGCGGAAAGACCTTTCTAATAGGTTTGGTACTTCTATTAGGCCTATAGGCAGCTCTTTAAGTAGCTATTAGTGTTTATCTTATTTAATTAGTTCTACTAGCTCCGCTATATAGATCCTTATTACCTTTACGTCTTTTTATTTATAGAACTAGGTAAAATTAATAGCATAAGTGCATTTAATATTGTCTAGGTTAGGGCATATCTAGTTCTCTAGTGCTATAGCTAAGCTAGTACGGCTTAGTTAGCCTAGGGGGGCGGAAATAAGGCGGCGGCCTTATACGGTACGCGCGGGAGATAGGTATAAGGTTAGGCGTTACGGTGGCGCGGTTTCTATTATCCGGGTCTTAGTAGTTTTATAGCTAGTCCTTACTATAACGCGAGCTATAGTGTGCGTATATAGTATATGGCTTAGTTCTAGGTATTAGGCTAGGCGGCTAGGGTTTAAATAGTGCCTAGGTTGGGGTTGGATTCTTAGTAGTAGCGGCGCAAAGCGGACCTTCTTTCTTAGTCTTAGCAGGGCTAGCTAGCCCGTTGTTTTAGTCTTAAGTGCTAGGGTAGTCTAGTCTTTTACTATCTTATTTTTTTGCACCTATATAGGCTCCCCTTTATTAGAAACGTCTTTTACTATTAGGGCTTTATATATAGTCCTAGGCACTAAGCTTAGTAGTGCTAAGTATCTATATAAGGCATCCCTGCTAACGTCGGTTATCCCCTATAGGAGGTAGTGCCTAGAGTAGTAGTCTAAGTTAAAGCGGATTTTAAGTTTCCTAAAGCTAGGACGGGGCTTATGCTTCTAAAGCCAGGGCATACCTAAGATAATTAGGGTAGTAGGCGAGAGTTTGGTAATAAAAAAGAGCATAGCTTTAGTATAGAGGCCGATTAATATTTAAGTGGTAAAGTAGTCCGTAATAAGCGAAGTTGGGATACTATCTGCGAGGCGTAGTGGCCTAGGTGTTAGGTGAAACCTAAGTAGATAGTTATATAGCCGTAAGGTATGGGCGACCCTAGGGCAACCTAGGGGTGACTCGCCCATAAGGCACGTGCTCTACACGTGCCTAGGGAAAACCCTTCCTACCTTACACACAGACTCCTCCTTTTCCCTTAAGGATTTGTCTCTGTCTATACAATATACCCATTATTCTATTATTAGACTCCCTATCTACATCCTTACCTTACATTTAAATCCTTACCAATCCCCTTAGGAGGATAGCCGGTTTAATTTTTTTATAATGCCTCCGAAAAGAAAACTAACGCCTATACCCAACGGTAATACGCTGGCAATGCAACCGCAGAACGCCTTAGGATCTAGTGCAGATGAAACCGCTAAAAGCACACTAGCAGCATCTGAGCCATTCTCCGAATCCTAAAATAATCAGATATTTACGAACGCTAAAGACCAGTTTGACTTATATACCTAGGCTTAACAGAAGCTTAGTAAGGTTACCATTATCCTACCTAATACCACTAATATAAAGGAGCTAAATAAGCTGGCTAAGAAAATAGCTAACTTACAGAGCATTATTAATTTAATAAAGCCCTCCCGTTACCTCTCTAGTAAAGAGCATAAGTTACGTGGCGAATATATACGCCGATTAAATCTTAACGCCCTAGTTAAGAAGTTACTACCTAATATTAGCGGTACTACTTAACAGCATTTCAACCGGTAGATTGCCGCAGTTAAGAACCGATTTAAGGTTAATAACGCTAACTATAACTATAAGCGACGTACGCACTAGGCTATTAAAGGTCTTATAAAAGAGAAGATAATTACCTAACTAGTTTATTGCCGGTTAGGCACTAAGGACAAGGGTCCCTTACTATAGGATAAATTTAAGACTATAGTCTAAGACCAGATTAGGAACCCTATAGTGAGACGCTTTAATAACGCTATAATGTACTATATAGCTGTTATAAAGGAGAACTAGAGGTTTAACGTCTTCCTAGCCCGTATATATAGCTTAGAGGACCTCTTCTTATATACCCCTTTTATTAATCCTAAACAACAGGTAAACTTCTAGTTCTTATATCTTCCAGCCCACTTATAAGCAAAGCTCTTCCGCCAGAACTTCGCCTAACGGGTAAGAACCGCTAAAGACCTCTTTAATGAAATCCGCCGTATAGAGCAATTGCTTAATACCATAAAGCTTATAAAAGATCGCGTAAGTAGCAGCGGCAAATTATTGCGTATAAAGCGCGGTCGCAGCACAGACTCTATAGACTTAGGCTTAGGGAATAGAACCTAAAAAGGGCAACGCTTTTCTAAGTAAACTCCTAGGGAGACCACCCAAAAGCTGGATGGCTTAGGGGACCCCCCGGACGCCAGTGCTACGCAGGCGAGTCAAAGGACTATAGGCGGCCACTATAAGGAACACTGGAAGCAGGCTAAAGAGAAGTTAGCTTAGGCTTTGGAAAACCTAAAGCCCTAATAGCGCATCTTTCTTAACTGCAACTAGGGCCTAATATAGAGGGAGAGAAGAAACGTATTGTGGTATATGTTGCAATAGATATACCCTAGGGCAAAGTCCGCCTACGTGCCTTATATAATAATGGGTACTAAATTAACCTCATTAATTAAGACGTCGTCTATAGGTTTAACCTGCCTATACGCTACACACTATATTCACATAAACCTATTATATATTTCCTTAATAGCAACCAGATAATAATCTAGGATGCTTATAATCTAATAGTTACTACTAGCGACTCCCAGGGTACCCCTTACACTATTAGCCCGCAGACCTTTTAGGGCGGCTTATTTAATGGTTATAATATAGTTCTTAGATAGGATTAGCTCGCGGAAATAGATCTATTAATTAGCTTCTATTCTAGACAGTTTATCTAGGGTACTTTAGACCCTAAACGCCTCTAGATAGTCACCCTTAACGCTCTCCTAGCAGATATTAAGGCTAGTAAAATAGTCTATTCGCTATAGCTAGAAGACTCTTTCTCTACGCCAGTTATAAATATAATAGAGGACCTGTTGTTACTGGCAGCAAGTACCCGTATAGACCCTCCGGACGTAGAGATACCAGTTATAAACACAGTAGAGGACCTACCGTCACTGGCAGCGAGTACCTATGGAGACCCTCCGGTGCTGGCGCAGATTACCTATACGCAAGGGGGAGGTAATCAAAACCCTAAAACTATTAAGTATACTATAGCAGAGCTATATACACTCTCTATACAAGTATACCTGCGAAACGCATGTTGGCTACACCCTTCTCTTCACTAGCTCCCGGAAGCACACTACCACGTAATAGTTACTTTGACCTCCGTAGCCCCCGGCCTACTAAATATATATAAGGAGGAAATTAATATCTTTTCTAATAAGCTAGCAAGCATGCTACCGTAGAACTCTAAGTACGACCATGCGATCAACTTAGAAGAAGGCAAGACGCCACCGCAAATGCCCCTCTATAACCTCTTATAGAAAGAGTTATAGATCTTATAAGAGTACCTAGACAGTGCTCTTAAAAAGGGCTAAATTAGGCCTAGCAAGTTGCCTACTAGAGCGCCCATCCTCTTCGTGCCGAAAGCAGACGGTATAATGCGGCTATATATTAACTACAGACGCCTAAACAAAATCACGATTAAAAATCGGTACCCCCTACTACTGGTTGGCGAACTCTTTAATAGGCTTAGCTATACGAAGATATTTATAAAGCTAGATCTTTATAATGCGTACTATAGGATTTATATTAAAAAGGGAGACAAATAGAAGACCGCATTTAAGACACGCTATAGTTACTTTAAGTACCTAGTGATGCCCTTTAGTCTTACCAACGCCCCTACGACTTTCCAGAGCTATATTTATAAAGCTCTAGAAACCCTAGTGGATACCATCTATATAGTCTACCTAGATAATATTCTTATTTACTTAAATAATAAGGACAAGCACGTTAAGCACATTAAGCAGGTACTGCGACAGCTCTACACTTAGGGCCTATACGCTAAACTATTAAAATGCATCTTTTATACTAAGAACGTTAAGTTCCTAGGCTTTATTATTACCCCTAGGGGTATTATAATGGACCCTAACCGCGTAAAAGCTATTAAGGAATGGCCTAAGCCTAAGTCCTATAGGGATATCCAGGTCTTCCTTAGCTTTGCCAACTTCTATAGGCAATTTATCTAGAACTACTTAGATACCGCATACCCCCTACACACATATCTTGCATAGGCATATCACAACCTGACGTTAGATAGGGAGAAGAAGAGGAAGCGTAAGTCAAAAGGGCCTACTAAATGGTATTAACCCTAGTCCTGGCCTAACGACGCGTAGTAGGCATTCCGTAAGCTATGCGCTACATTTATATAGGCTTCTCTACTTCGCCACTTTAACCCTAATCTACCCCTAATAGTAATTACTAACGCTTCTGACTATACCTATAGCGGTATACTTCTACAGCCTTTAGGGTAGGGAGATCAACTCCACTAGCACCCAATTGCTTATTATAGTCAGAAGCTTACTAGCCTAAAAGTACGGTATAATACGCATGATAAAGAACTACTCGCTATAGTGCAATGCTTTAAGACGTGGCGCCATTACCTTAAACACGCCGCGTATATAATATACGTGCTCTATAATTATAATAATCTCCAGTACTTTATAACCACTAAGAGCTTATCTACTTACTAGGCCTAGTATACTAAGGAACTAGCTAAGTTTAATTTTAAGATTAAATATAAGCTAGGCAAAACAAATCCTACTAACGTACTATCCCGGCGCCTAGATTATACCAAAGGCTTTAAAGATGGTAGTAAGAGGACACTCCTTAATGCCATGCTACCTACATTGCAGCAAAAGTTGCGGGTTATAGGCCTTATAGGCGGCCCTGGTGCTACTATACCACACTAGCGAGTAGCATGTATGCAGTATATAAGTGACCCTTACGAACTTAGCGCTGGCAGACCAGAGCGTCCTGCTATTCTCTTTAAGACCACTTTAACCAGCCTAATGGCGCTTAACCCTAGGGAAGACCCCTTAGCCTAGGCTATGGTCCCCCGCAATAACCTAGTAAGTCACCTGCGTATTATACGTTACTTCGCTAGCACCAACTTTATATAGAGTCTCGTGCTATAATAAGAAGTAGTAGTAGCTGCTTTAGCCGAAACGGCGTTTATAGAACAACCCCCTAAGTTACTAGTTAATTTCATTTATAGAGTATAAAAAAGGGACGCCTTTATACGCTCTATATATGATTAGTTAACTTAAAAATAAGTTCCCGCCAGTAATAAGGACTACACCCTTAATAATTAAGGACTCCTAAGGTAAAATAATAAGGTCTGGGTGCCAAATTACATACTACTATAATAGGAGATCCTTAAGCAAAATCATAACGATCCTATGGGCGGCCACTATGGTTTTAACCGTACCTTTAAGGTAATCGTGTAAAAGTATACTTAGAACGGCCTTACCTAGGACCTCTATAAATACCTAGATAATTATAATACCTATTAACGCTCCAAATCGCGCCGCTATAAACCCTATAGTAAGCTATAGCCTCTCTAGGCCCCCACCCAAGCCTAGCGGCATTATTTACTTAACTTTATTACGGATCTTCTAAAGTCCAAGACTCTTAATAGCGTAGAGTATAACTCCGTCCTTGTCCTTATAGACCATTTCACGAAGCTAGTGCGCTACTATCTAGTACGTAAGATAATTAATGCTACATAACTCACAGAACTCTTATTTAGAGTCTTTATATAAATAGGGCCTTTAGATAATATTATCTCTAATAGGGGTAGTATATTTACAAGCAAGTACTAGAGCACTATATACTACCATCTCCGCGTTTAACGTAAACTTAGCACTGCATTCCACCCGCAGATAGATAGGCAGATAGAGCGCCAGAACTAGGAGCTTAAGGTATACCTACGTATATTTACGAACTAGGAACAATCTAATTAGGCCTCCCTACTTAAAGAAGCAGCCTTTGCCTATAACTCTAAGGTCCATACTATAACAAAGCGTTCCCCTATTAAGCTCGCCTATGGCTAGCTACTAAACGTCCCGGACGGAGTTCTAGACAGCGTCTAAGATGCCTAGCAAGGTAGGGAGGGGTCCAAGTTAACGAATATCTAACTCGCAGAGACGCACCTACAACGCCTACGCCTTATACATGAGGTAGTGGCGGCGTTAATAATACACGCCTAAAAGCTTTAGGCAAAATACTACAATCGTCACTATCTGGCTAAGCATTTCGCCGTTGGTAAACAAGTCCTACTCTCCTTTAAGAATATCTATATAAAACGTCCTTATAAAAAGCTTAACTACAAGTTTATAGGACCGTTTTAGATCCTAGAGTATATAGGGCAGCAAGTATATAAGCTAGAGCTTCTACCTACTATAGCACGGCTCCACCTAGTCTTCTATATCTCCCTACTAGAGCCTTACAGGTCACGCCCTAGGTTTTAACCCCTAGTAGTAAAAGAGCTCAAGGAAGGCAGCTAGGAAGTAGAAGCAATCGTCGCCTACTAGGATTATACTAAACAACCATAATACCTTATTAAATGGCTAGGATAGCTAAATAAGTATAATAAATAGAAATACAAGACAGAACTTAAGAATTGTTAACAACTACTAGATAAGTACCGCAAGTAAGACACCCTAGCCTTATAGCTAAAGCACAGGCAAAAAGCAAGCGCCACTATTAAAATATAACCTACATTAAAGCGGAGTAAAGGACGTCCCAAGGGATTAAAGAATAAGCAACAACTACTATAAAAACTGCAGCATACGTACGGGGTGAAGTTTTAATTCATTAATATCCTACGCCCGTTTATAACTAGGGTCCATTTAACTAGGGTCCATAACCTACTAGTAACCCGCTAGTGGTAACCTATACCAACAACTTACACTATTCTACGCATATGCTATATAGATAACGCACAAGGCCAAAGCATAGGTCAGCGGCGGATTTAATAGGCATATAGCCTTGCCATCCTAAACCTAGCTATATATAAGTAACCTATAAACCTACCCATAAAGTATACACGGCGCTACACCGGTATAGCATAAGGCTAAAGTAGGGTCAGCGGCGGGTTTAATAGGCATATAGCCTTACCGTCTATAAATCTAGCTGCATATAAATAACCTATAACCAACCCATAAGGTACCAGCGACCTACCTATATAAGTAAGCTTTTAGAATATTTCTGGTCTACTAAATTCAGGCAACGGTATTAAGCTCCACTAGCTCTACCTATTAAATGGACTAATTAGGATTTTCTATACCGGGCATATAAAATCGCTACTAGCTCGGTTAAATATAGGGGAGTTTTAGTAAGGCAAATCTAACCAATTAGACAACTTCAACCGCTGGTCAAAGTTCCTTAATATCTTCGCGCCGCGCATATGTACTACCCGTCTCTCTATACGCAAAATTAAGACGCTTTTTTCCCTCCAAATTTTTTCCTTACTAAGGTTTTTTATAGGGTTTTATTAAGGCTTAAGTATATAAAGGATCGGGGACAACCCTTTTTAAAGGGGGGGGCATTGTTAGGTGAAACCTAAGTAGATAGTTATATAGCCGCAAGGTATAGGCGACCCTGGGGCAACCTAGGGGTGACTCGCCCGTGAGGCACGTGCTCTGCACATGCCTAGGAAAAACCCTTCCTACCTCGCACATAGACTCCTCCTTTTCCCTTAAGGATTTGTCTGTCTATACAATATACCCATTATTCTATCATTGGACTCCCTATCCACATCCTTACCTCACACTAGGTGCTAGCAGCTTTTTAGTTATAATGTTATACTTTCTTATAATAGACTCTATATTGGTAAATACTATTATAGGACTACTGGAGTCTACTAGGCTTATTATATTAATATAAACTTAGGGGTATAGGGTACGTAATAAGGAGAGTTAGGTTTAAATAAGGATTAATTTCTTATTATTGTTTGCTAATTTAAGATTAAGTGGCAGTTTACTAATAAAAAGGACTAATTAATCTAGTAATAGGGACTTAATTTTCTCGTCTTCCTCTTTATATGGTTTAGACCCTTAGACGCAATTTAGTTTAAAAGTTTACCTTTTAACGACTAGGGTATAGAGCTATCTTAGTGGGGCGGTCTAGTGTCTATCTAGTTGGCGGTGTTAGTCTTGGTTTTAATTGGGGTATAGAAAGACAATACCTTATTAATAACATAGCTATGTTTATATTCGCTAGCGCGAAGTTACTAATACTGGGCGTTATTAACGGGTTGTGCTCTTATATAGGGTATAGTTTAGAGTAACTAAGCTATAGGGTTAAAGGGGGGGTTATCCGCCGCGGCCGTAATAGGCTCCGCGGTTACCGCGTCTATAATAGACTCTATAGTCGCCGCGTCCGCGGTTATTAGTTCGCGTTATTTAATAGGGTAGCATTAGAACTAGGTTTGCTATCTTAGTGGGGTTATAGGCATCCTTCTAGTGGCTAGGTAGGCTATAGGTAAGGTATAGTCTATTATTAACGCGGCGCTTACGCTCCGTATTTAAGATTTTATTAAGGTTTATAGGTTCTCTAGTTACTACTAGGGTTAGGGTTAATATAGGGGTAGGGGCTTAGGTAGGTAGGCGGTGGTTAACGTTCTTCTTAAGGTTGGCTTAGTGTGTATAGTTTATAAAATTCTTAGCGAATATATTTATCTGCTTACTCTAACCTATATAGTCGCTATTATTGATTTTATAGGCAAGTCTAAGTACTAGCTCTTCCATCTTTGGAGAAATAAACTTTTAAAGTAGGTCTACCTTCTGTTTATCTATCTTCTTAGCGCGGACTATTAGCTTATTAAGCTCTCCCTTTTAGGACTAGTAATTACGCTCGCCCTAGGGGAAATAGTTAAGCTTATTCTTTACAACCTAAGTTATATTAAGGACCTTATAGTAGGTAGTAAGGTCTTTAAGCATATTTTCCTTAGTAGGCCATTTCTACGTAGATATATTGTTTGGGTTTTTGTATATAAGCACTAGGCCCTACTTAATAAACTTATAGGCCTTATTCTCTAGTATATCCAAGATATAAAGGATCTAGGACTAAACTATATTAAAGTAGTCCTAGTCCTAGTTAAAGACTCCCTTAATCTTAATATGCTAGGTTTTAAAATTAGCTTATCATTCTAGTAGGGTGCCTTTTCCGCTAAATATTAGCGGGTTTTTAGATCTCCATTTTTTCTGCTAGGTTACTACTATTATTATAGGGGTTAATTGTTTTAGAACGGTAATAGTTTCTGCTTAGGAGTTAATAGTTCCTATCTAGGAAGTGATAAGGGCACTAAGGTTTTTATTAGCTTTTTTATTGGTGGTGTTTATGTTATATATATACTATAGTCCTACTTTAATATTATTAAGGAACTTGTTAGTATAGTTAATAAGGGTAAAGTAAGCTTTGCTAGGCTTAAAGGTCTTAGGGTATAGTAAGGAGCGGTGGATTGTCTATGCAATATTAGGGTATGTCTTTATAAAGAGGTCTATAAAAACGTTACGGGGGTTTTAGGTTTTGGCCATTTTAGTATTATTAGTGTCGCCTATTTAGGCGCTAGGTAAAAACTAAGGATTATTTTAGGACTATATTAGGGATATATTGGTTTTAGTAGAGGTATATGTAGGTCGCAATTACTCTAGGGCGGAGGTTAATTAGCTAGGGTATAAGGAATTAGTGATCGCGATGGGGCGTAAATTAAAGATACCATAAACTGTTACAGTGCTGTAATAAAGTAGACTAAATAACTATGTTATAGTATAAAAAGGGGAAGAAGGTGGAAAGGGGGTATTGTATATAAATAGTAGGGCCGGCCGCTAAGTCGCTAGTAGTGGGCCAGCTAATAGTAAGGAATAGTATGAGACAGTATAAAACAGTATGTATTAGGTCAGTGCCGTAACACCTAGTAAGGTAGGGAGGGGTCTAAGTTAATAAATGTCTAACTTATAGAGATGTACCTATAACGCCTACGCCTTATATATAAGGCAACGGCGGCATTAATAATACACGCCTAAAAGCTTTAGGTAAAATACTATAATCGTTACTACCTAGCTAAGCACTTCGCCGTTAGTAAACGAGTCCTGCTCTCCTCTAAGAACATCCGCATAAAACGTCCCTATAAAAAGCTTAACTATAAGTTTATAGGACCGTTTTAGATCCTAGAGTGCGTAGGGCAGCAAGTATATAAGCTAGAGCTTCTACTTACTATAGTATAGCTCCACCTAGTCTTCTATATCTCCTTACTAAAGCCTTATAGGTTACGCCCTAGGTTTTAACCCCTAGTAGTAAAAGAGCTTAAGAAAGGCAGCTAGGAAGTAGAAGTAATTATTACCTACTAAAATTGTACTAGACAATCGTAGTACCTTATTAAATAGCTAGGATAGTTAAATAAGTATAATAAATTGAAATATAAAACAGAACTTAAGAATTGTTAATAACTGCTAGATAAGTACTGTAAGCGGGATACTCTAGCCTTATAGCTAAAGTGTAAGCGAAAAGCAAGCGCCGCTATTAAAATATAACCTATATTAAAGCGAAGCAGAGGACATTCTAAGGGATTAAAGAATAAGTAATAATTACTGTAAGAACTACAGCCTTAATTTAAAAAGCACCCTTCCTAAACCTAGTCCGTTACTCTATACTAGCTAAGTAGATTATTTATATATTAGAAAATAGGCCTATTTATAACCGGGGTCCATTTAACTAAGGTCTATAAGCTGCTAGTAACCTACCGGTGGTAACCTATACTAATAACTTATATACTATTCCACGTATATACTACGCAGATAACGTATAAGGCTAAAANATAGGTTAGTAGCGGGTCTAATAGGTATATAGCCTTACCGTCCTAATCTGGCTATATATAAATAACCTATAACTTACCCGTAAAGTATATACGGTGCTACACCAGTATAGTGTAAGGCCAAAGTAGGGTTAGTAGCGGATTTAATAGGTATATAGCCTTACTGTTTATAAATCTAGCTACATGCAAATAACCTACAATCTACCTATAAGGTACTAACAACCTACCTATATAAGTAAGCTTTAGAATATTTCTGGTCTACTAAAGTTAAGTAATAGTATTAAGCTCTACTGGCTCTACGTAGCCGAAATAAGTGTCGGTTTGGGGCACGTGCGCACCCACCAAAATCATGCTTTACGATCATCGTTTACAACACCATAATACAGCCAAATCAATTCAATATCGAGTTATCTGCCCGTCAGCCCTAATGCACTCATGTAGGCGCTTCGTATACCAGCTGTATATCTCTGCAGTCTTCTCCTAATCTACTTAATTCTCCTAAACATCTATAAACGCTCCAATGCTATATCCTCCTCTTCTACGCGCTTTAAATGGAACTTCTTCTTAACAGGATGGGCTAAGGACTCTATAATTAAATAGATCTAGTAATAGACTAGGCAATATTAGAAGCTTTAAGTCCCATTCCTTTGCCTAGGCTAAAGACTCCCTTAATTTATGCGCTAAATCTGCATCTTAATATAAAGTAATTCCCTTAATATTAAACTTTAAAAGAAGCCATGGCAACACCTGCTCGGTGTAGGCTTTTAAGCTTATTTTACCCACCTAGTTATCTACCTTATATAAGAAGAACTTCTTCTAGGTCCTGCCAATAACAATAAAGATATTAAACAGTTTAAGATGCTTCTTCTCTCGGGCCTCCTCCTTTTTATCCTTTTTAGTAACTCCCTTCTTTCTATGAACATTCTGTGGCAAATAGCAGTAAAGATTACTACTCCTTCTCTTAATTCTATGGGTTTCTTCTGCACCTAAACCAAAGTAATATTTATCGCAAAAAGCAATATTATTCTAGTCCTTAGGATGGGGTCTTTCTTTTAGCTATAAATAGTACCAATTCTTCCTTTTATCTGCCTGCTCTGGGTTAAGCCACTTCTCTTCCTCCATCTTTGCATTAATATATCCTTTATCCTTTTTTATAGCTCTTTAAATTGGCTTATTTCTAAGAGGTTAGCGACCTATTCTCCAAGTTGGAACCATTAGAAGATCTTTATAATTTGGGGCCTTTTAAACAATAGTCTGCTATAGGGCTGATTTTAAGTCTTAATTGAGATTAGGGTCGTCCAAATACACGGCAATAGCGTGGGTGTCTTCCTTTGTAAGGGCTCAATTTCTCCCTCTTATTTCTAGCCTAGAATTATATATAGTTCTGCATTGCTTTAAGGCTATAATACGTTGCTAAGAGCGCTCAGCAATTCCAGTAGCCTGCTGTATAATAGCTGGAGGAATAGCCTTGCCCAGTAATTGGCCAAAGATTTTGGCGTAGAGAACTCCTGTGCGTAGAGGAGTCTTTAGATGCTTATTTTCCCTAGCGTTGTGGTATAATTCTAGGGGTGGGGTAAAGTGTTTGGCCCGCATCTTTTGGGATACAGGCTCCTTAGTAACTCGGGTTATAATTGGTAATTACACCGAACGAATTTGGGTGCGAAATGGTGGTGTCGTGAGGTTTGTTATAATTGAGGCATGCTTAGGGGCTTTGTTTGGGTGGGGCGTGCACGTGCCCCAAACCGACACTTATTTCGGCTATGTAGAGACTGGCTCTACCTATTAAATAGACTAATTAGGATTTTCTATACCGGGTATATAAAATCGCTATTAGCTTGGTTAAATGCGGGGGAGTTTTAGCAAGGCAAATCTAACTAATTAGATAACTTTAACCGCCGGTCGAAGTTCCTTAACATCTTCGCGCCGCGCACGTATACCCGTCTCTCTATACGCAAAATTAAAACACTCTTTCCCCTCTAAATTTTTTTCTTACTAAGGTTTTTTTTATAGGGTTTTATTAAGGCTTAAGTATATAAAGGATCGGGGACGACCCTTTTTAAAGGGGGGGTATTGTTAGGTAAAACCTAAGTAGATAGTTATATAGCCGTAAGGTATGGGCGACCTTAGGGCAACTTAGGGGTAACTCGCCCGTAAGGTATGTACTCTATATATACCTAGGGAAAACCCTTTCTACCTCGCACATAGACTCCTCCTTTTCCCTTAAGGATTCGTCTCTGTCTATATAATATACCTATTATTCTATTATTGGACTCCCTATTTACATCCTCACCTTATACTATTTTTTACTAAAGGCCTATAGACCTATCTCCTTACTAAACTACCTAGGAAAGACTCTAGAAAAGATCTTTATTACTAGATTAGGATATTTAGCTAGTACTACTAACCTACTTTAAAACTCTTAATTAGGAGGAAGAAGACAGCGGTCCGTAATAAACGTAGTTTTACTACTTCTAAATAATATCCAATCTAAAAATAGTAGGAAAAAAGCTAGATAAAGGATAGCTACTACATTATTCCTAGACGTAAAAGGGGCTTTTAACTATCTGTAAGGAACTAGGACTATCTATAGCATTTATATAATAGGTAGCTACTTTCCTTAGCAATAGAAAGCTATAGCTCTCTTTTAATAGGCAAATATAAGAAAAAGTAGAACTAGAAATAGGGATACTATAGGGATCGCCTATATCCCCTATTTTATTTCTACTATATATATATAATATCTACAGTATATAGACAGAAGGAGCCTATTCTCTTAGCTATATAGACGATTTTGCAATTACGGTTACTGTTGGTTACACAAGGGGATATCACGTAGCTACGGTTCGTAGATAGTATAATGATTATTCTATGTTTCTTATTAAAGAAAGGGGTGAGGAACTTAAGGTTCCTTACTACGCTAGTGCCGCGGCGGCACGTGACGGCAACTTGCCGCATATAACGGCAACTTGCTATACGTGACGNCAATATACCTTATATACCTTTATTCCCAACACTAGCAACTCTTCTTTTATAGTTGCCATCTATATATATATATACCGCTTAACTAGCGGAACAAAAATTAATCCTCCTTACTTACTATTGCCATTATAATATAAGTCTCGCTATCCCAAAATTTGCCTCTTAGTACATAGTGCTTTCTTAATTATAAGTTATAGGTAGGTATCTTATTAGTAGGGCCGCTAAGGCGCTAGCGGTAAGCGAGCTAATAGCAATTTTCTATCCCGGGAATGGAAAATCCTAATTAGCTAGTTTAAGTTAGGGTCTGCAGAATATAACTAATTAGATAACTTTAACCGCCGGTTAAAGTTCCTAGACATCCCAAGACCTTACATAACTAAGAAATTTCTAGAGACTCCCTTTTAACCTAACCTTTAACTTATATATATAAAGTATTTATATTAACAAGCGTCTCTAGTGCCTTATTTAGGTTCGCCTTTATTATTATATCTGCTAGGTTATCTTAGCTATTAATCTATTAAATCTTAAAGAGTTTTTAACGCTTATAGGATTACTAAAGTGCTATAATATTAATTATAAGGCGCTTCTCCTTTATGGTACTAAGCTTAACTAAACACTTATAAAGGGAATATAAGTCAGTGTATACGATTATAGGGATAATGGGAAGTTTAAGTCAATCTATAATTATCTTTAGGGTAGTTCCAATTGTAATTGCTATATTAACTCCGCCAACTATTCTATATATCTCTAATACTAGAACGCTTTAAGTAACGCGTTTACTCTTAGTTAAGCTCTAATAAATAAGATTGCCGTAGATTGTGAAGTTATTCTCTTTAGTAGATTTATTTGTAATAATAATCTTATATCCTAGCTAAGAGCTAAAGTCTTTATTGTTTATAAACGATCTATTAATAAATACAAAGAGCTTAGCGGTAGGAAGATTAATAGGTACGTAGAGTAGTCCCCGATTAAGATGGTTTATTTACTAAAAAAGACACTTATTTAGGGCAAGAACGTCTTCCTTAGTTAGTTCTTAGTATTAAGCAGCAATCAAGAGATTAAAGGAAGCCTTAGGTTAATAGATAGAAGTAACATAAGCTCTATAAGCACGTTGCTCCACATATCCTTACTTTAGAGAATTAACGTTAATAACGTTAATCTTCTTACCTTAACCCTTCTGGCGTAAAGCAATAAAATTCTAGTTTAGGGAGAGGATGCATCCATTAAAGAGCAATGGTGTTGTTAAATTAAGCTTTTCCTTTAGCTTTACTATTAGATTTGCCTTTACTAGCTTATCTTCTTTAAGGGCTAAGAATTGGTCGTCTCCTAAGATAATTATATTGTTAGTTTATATGCTAACGATTCTAAATAGGGTTCCTATAGTTATAATAAGGAAGCATAGATCGAATGTAGACGTAGTTATTAAAAGTTTCTCTTTGTAGTGCTTACTATAGGTGGCCCACTAATGAGTTCCTACCTCTGCGATTCTATATAACGGCTTAAGTATAACTATAATTGTATCTTCGGGATATTAGTGGCGAATTTGCTCTAGAAGGTATGCTAATATTAAGCGCTAAAGGTGCGTTTCTAATTAGGTGTAGGCCTAAGTAATATCTCGCAAATAGACCGCTATTCTATTCTTTATTAAGGAGGGAGCTAGCGCAACAATAACTTGCTAACTAGCTCGTTAAACCATAGGAGATTGCGTAAGAATTACCTCCTTGCTATTATTATTATAGCCTTAAATAATAAGCCTTAATTTCTTAAATAGGGCGTTAGTAGCTTTGCCCTTAATCTTATTAACTATTCTTAACTTAAAGATGCGAACTCTATTGAACTTAGTAGGGTTATACTTCTTGAATTTAAAGACTCCTCTTATAATAAGACCGTCGATCTCCTACTTATTAGATGCTTAGAAAGGAACTCCTAGGGTTATAATACGACCTTCCTTTTAGAGCTGTTTTGCGAGCTTAAGGTTAGCCTTCTCTTTAGCTATTATAAAGGCCATTAATAACTTAACTCTATTCTTAATGGCGGCAATAAATTGTTCTTTAAAATTAATAAAATGTTAGCGATTTTGTAATCCCTTTGGGCAACCTTTACCGCGTTATAGTTATAGCGTATCTACTATAATTATATTAGGATTGTAGTTGCCTTCTAAAGCATATTAATCGTGGTTCTCCTCTAGGGTATCTTCTAGGGCATCCTATAAAGGCTTAGGATTATTATCTTTATAGTAAGGCTTAATAATAGTTAAACGGAATTAAGTGGGTTTATAAGGCATCTAAATAGTATAAGTTTAACTATTAATTATAATAAGTTGGTATAGGCCTAACCATCCTCCCTTTTTACGCCATACGCGTACTTTAGACTGGAGTAGCAGATTAAGTATAGTTAAGGTGTTTAGGCTATTTCTTATTCCTAATACGTTATTTACCTAGCGTATAGCGTAGAGACGTTGTACCTCCTTTATTGCCTTATAAATAGCCTTAGCTTATTATATAATAAAGGGAGATAGTAAAGAATCGTTAGTTATTTAAGGGTAGGCGCTAAAGACTAGTAATATAGGTACGAGTCCATCTGGGCTAGCAGAATTGTTAATAGCTTTAACAGCTATTTATAAGGTAAGTTCTTTACTAGCATTCTTTAGTTCCGAAGAAATAATCTTATATACGCGGTATAATGGCGTATAGTATTACTCTACTTTTCTAATACTATTATATGCCTTAACGGGGACTTCCTTAACCTTAATTGCTATTACCTTTATCTGTTATCGGAACTCTATAGATAAGAAGTTCTTTTCTATATTATAGACGATTTAATTAGGGGGTCCTAAATAAACATTAATTTAGTATAACTAAAGGGTATCCCATACGTTTCTGGCTAATATATCTTTTAAAAAACGCGCAGCTTAAAAGGAGGTTAAGAAGTTAATAACTTAGAGTACTGGTTTGCAGCTAAGATATATAACGTTAATAATAATATAGAAGTTAAAGTTGTAGTTATTCTTAAGGGTAAACTTAAATTAGCTAGGGGACTTCTAGTTTATTTGGTAGTGATAGCAATACTTTATAAGATGCTTAATTGCCTTAACCTTAACTTTATAGCCCGCTTACTAAAGAACCCTAAGTAATTAATAAACAGATAGGTGGCTAAAAATAACGGTATAGTTAACGTAACTCTAACTTAGTTAAATAGCTTTAAGCAACACTCTTTTCTAGTTATTAAAGGAGTAGCTAAGGGTAACCCTACTTACGTATAATAGGCACCCGATTATCTCCCTGCACGAGTATATTCTTAAGGTTGTCGAGCTTAACGCCTAATTTATCTATATCCCTAATATAGAATAGAAACGGAGTGTTTGCGGGAATAACGTAGAAGGTAATGTATCCTAAGGGAGTTTGGACCCTAATTATGCTAAGAGAGATCGCGGTACCCTTGCCAAAACGTATTATATATTAGCCTGCCGTTAATTAGTTAATCTGGATAAAAGTATTAAGTTATTAAAGAGCTTAAACTTAAGGTTCTCCTACTATAGATACTCCTACGGCTCCGGTATCTAGCATAATACTATAAAAGATATTCGCCGAGTATCTATCGTCGAAGGAGAACGCGGAGCTCTCCTTTAGCTTATTAAAGATATCTAACTTTATAATAGAATGGAGCGTAGATTAGTTATTAAGAATAGCGACGGTTTATATACCGTCTATCTTACTATACTTAGTAAAGTATTGGTCGGGTAAATAGTCCTTAATTTCCATATCTATAAGGAGCTGTTTAGTCTTATTAACCTCACCCTTAAGATCTTCTACGCCTTTATATTAAACTAGGAAGCTTTAGAAGTAGGCCATAGTAACCTTATAATTTTTAACTTTTTTATACTCTAACGAAACTTATTATATGCCTCCTTTCGCTTATTAAGGGAGTGTCTAGTTAACTAGCAATTTAGCTTCTTATAAACGTAGTACTTCTTCTAGCGATTACTTTAAAATAAACCTCCATGAGGACCTCTATAATTACCTTATAGTTGACGTTAATCATACCCTCTTCCGTATTCCCTACTACGGCCACTATATATTTAATTAGTCCAGTTATAATCGTATTAGTCGGGAGTACTTAATTAGGTAGGGTTTTTGGTATAGAGCTATTAAGATTCTTATATTCGCATTATAGTACCTATAGCGAAGCGTAGCTTAGCATATACTCCTTTAAACGTGTCCGTAGGTTTATATAGCGCCAAGTTACACTTAGGAACGCTATAGCATACTAAGATAACCTAGTCCCTTAGGCTGTTTTTATTTTAGTAAGTTTTAGTAAGGCCACGTTAGATTTTCTAGAGTTTATTAAAGAGTAGTTAAAGGTACTTTAAATAAGTCTTTATTGGGTTAGAAGCAATAACTCTTTAGAATATAGTCTCCCGCTATTTGGATATATAAAGCTAGCAATTTTTATTAGTCTTAAAGTGGGCTCTGGTAAGCTAAAGTATTATATTAAAGCTATAGTTTCTACCCGTAATATAGTCGTAATAAAATATCGCCGCCCGTCCCTTTAGTATGACTAAGAAAGCATAATGAAACTAATGGCGTTAGATTCTAACCTTGCTATAGCAGTTATAAAAGACCTATAGTTTTGTTCTGAGCATATTATATAGTTCTCCTCTAAACTTCTTCTTCTTATCCAGATATACCTTTATTAGATTTATAACTTCTTATAGTAGAGGCTTACCAGTTAGCTGGGGTAGAGGAGCTAAAGGCGGCGGAGGTAGAGGAGGAGTACCTCTAGGTAGGAGAGCACCTTTAGGTGGGAGGGTACCTCTAGGTAGGAGAGTAGCGTTCTGGGGGTTTTGTTCCGAATTAAAGTTACCTTCTAAAGAATATAGGTTGGTTTTAGGTTTCCGTAGTTAATATATAATCTTAGCTTCCGTCTATACTAGTTCTTCTATACTAGTAATAACGGCCTAAATATTACTAGCAATTAGGTTACCGTTCTTAGTAATATATACCCTATTCCTATAGAGAAAGTCTTAAAAATCTTAAATAATATTAATATTGCCAAGTGCCTAGGTGTTAGCAGTCTATCTTACGAAATCCTCCCTAAAATATTCCCATAGCTATAAATTAGCATAGTGTCTACTTTGGTAGAATATAATACGGTATAGGAGAAAGCCGTTAACTTGTTTTACCGTATAAGTTATTATATTAATAGTAAATTTATCCTAATCTTTATTAATAAGTTTCGCGTATAAAGCTACCCTTAGTGGTAAGAAGTTTTCCTAGTTATTTAAGGTAGGCGTAACCATATTTTTAGAGAGAGGGAAGTGTTATTAGTATATGGATTATCATTTAGTACGCGTTCGTTGTTTAGTACGCGTTTGTAATATGTATTTGCGATTATAGGGCTTAGGACCAGTTCTAGCCTTAAATCGCGAAGACTCGTAACGCGTGTTGTTCTGCGTAATAGACGCAAGAATCTATAATCTTAGAAAGGCTTAGGACCAGTTCTGGCCTTTAAATCCTTAGATTTGTAGAAGAGTTCTATTTAAGGTTTAGGACTAGTTCTAACCTTAAAAGACAGCTCCCTTTAGCACGAGTAGCACTGGTATAGTGGCTTATCTCTTCTTAGTGGAATACCTAGCTGCTCTATAGTATAACAGTAAAGTTAACTACTAATTAGTGTTGGTTATATAAGGGGATATCACGTAGCTATAGTTCGTAGATAGTATAATAATTGTTCTGTGTTTCTTATTAAAGAAAGGGGTAAGGAACTTAAGGTTCCTCACCACACTAGTGCCGCGGCGGCACGTGACGGCAACTTGCCGCACGTAACGGCAATTTGCTATACGTGACGGCAATATGCCTTATATGCCTTTATTCCCAACAGTTACTTTAAATTCTACTAAATCTAATTGCAAAAAGCTAGAGAGAATAGCGCTAGAGCTAATATCTAAAGCCAAAGAAGCTGCTATTAGTTTTAATGTTAGTAAAACAGAGCTTATATACTTTTATAGTAAACATACCACTATAAAAGAAGGGTTAAAGCTAGGAGATGTAGAAATATCCCCTAAACCCCTAGTTAGGTAATTAAGGGTATTTCTAAACTCTAAGCTTACTTTTAAATAATATATAGAAATATAAATCCCTAAAGCAAAGATAGCTTTTTATTTAATTAGAAGGTTAGGTAATATATAAAGAGGTCTATCTTTATAAGCCCTACGACAGCTCTATATAGCTTACGTTACTCCAATAGCAGACTATAGAGTATAATATTAGTAGAAAAGTAAATCTAGAGACTACCTACTAAATAAGTACCAATCTCTATAAAATAAGGCCCTAAGACTAGTTCTAGGAGCTTTTAGAGGATCTCTTAGCCAAGCTATAGAGATTAAAGCCTCTGTTTCTTCTCCTAGAATTAGATTTAAAAAACTTTACAATAACTACGCATTAAAAATCCTAAAATTTAAGGAAAACCACGTAATTAAGAAGGTCTTTTTTATTATTATTTTATTTTATATCCATTATATTATACTATGTATAATATTATGCATACAGCCTCTAGGCTATAGCGCTATAGTTTTATATATATAAATCCTTTCTAGGCAGCTTAATATATACTAATAGCTATATCCTAGTAGTTTATAAATCCCTAAATTAGGGGTTTATAGCTTCCTAGTAAAATACTAGGTTGCTAACAACTATTAGGTAGTGAGAAAAACGGTAGAAAAATAGTAAAAAAATAAAATCGAAAAATTGAGATAAAATCATAAGTAATCCTAACGCCTGTCCCTCTCCTATTTATAATTTATTTCTATCCTTTTGCTTTTTATAGTCTATTTGCTAGGAATTTAGTAAGAGTTACCTCCTTCTAAAGATCTTTTTGCTATTAGCCACTTTCTAGTAGCTATTTTAGTCCTACTTAGAAATAGAAGAAGCGCCCTCCTTCCTTTCTTTATATAGAAAAGCTTCTTTAAGGAAAGAGAAGAGCCTATTTATCTGTGCATTTCCTTTTTATCTTCCTAATATAGTCTGCATTTTAGTAAAAGATGCGTAGGGGTTTATACCGCGCTATAGTTCCTAAAGCATCTACCTTCTTCGTCCTTTCCTATTGTTTTAGAGAAGGATTTAAAGAAGCCTTTTTCTAGTTTTAGTTGAAAGAATGCTAACTATAACTTTTTAGGATATTTATCCTTAGGAGCTTTAAAAGAAAAGGGGTAGTTTCCCTTACAGATTCTAGTATAGTGTTTTCCTTTGCTTTTATTCTGTTGCTAATTGTTTTTCTACTATTCTAGTATCTTTTCTCTTGCTTGTCTCCCTAGGTAGGCTAGAAAAGTATAAAAAGACCGCATTTTTCTTCTAGAAAGGCCCTTTTTTGCTAGTTTATCTACTATTTCATTTCTATAAATTCCTAGGTGGCTAGGAACCTAGTAAAAGTTAATAAAGATATTTCTACTAGCTAGGTAGATACAGCTTTGTATAATTTTAAAGACTAATTCTTGCCCTCCTATAAAAGAATTAAGCTATAATCTTTTAATAGTTACCTGGCTATCTATAAAGATATAAACCTGTTTCTCTTCTAGTCTTTATTATTTTAGGTATTTTAGGGCCCTATAGACTGTATAAAGCTCTGCATTTATAATTTCTATATAGGGCCCTAGATTCCAGTTTGTTATATATTTAATCCTATTTCTCTCTTCTATTTTATATACGGCAGCTATACTTAATTTATTATCTTTAGAGCTATCTATATAGTATATATCTACTAGGTCCCACTCTAGGGATTCTTATAAACTTTTTACTAGTCTTAAGTGTTCTTATATAGCTTCTTCTTTACTACCCTTAAAGATAGAGAAGAAAGTAGGAATAAGAGGAGACCACGGTTTTTACTAGTTTAAAGAAATTCTCTCTATTTTCTAATTTTGGATTAGCTTCTAAACTCTAAAGGTTAAAGATAGTAGCTATGTTTTTAGCTGTAAGAGGTGCTTTATAGTAGAGTTTTTAGGGGTAGAGCTAGAGCTAGAACTAACTACTAGTTCGTCCCTATCTTTATTAACCTCTTCTATATAAGCCTTTTTAATTGCGTAATTTCCCTTAAATTTTAGGATTCTTAATGCGTAGCTATTGTAAAGCTTTTCAAATCTAATTCTAGGAGGAGGGGTAGAAGCCTCAATCTCTATTACTTAGCTTAGAGATCCTTTAAACGCTCCTAAAACTAGTTTTAGGGCCTTATTTTATAGAGACTAGTACTTAGCTAGTAAGTAGTTTTTAGATTTACTTTTCCACTAGTATTATACTTTATAGTCTACTATAGTAGTAACGTAAGCTATATAGAATTATTAAAGGGCTTATAGGGATAGACCTCTTTCCATATTACCTAGTCTTTTAATTAAATAAAAGGCCGCTTTTGCTTTAGAGATTTTTATTTCTATATATTGTTTAAATATAAGCTTAGAGTTTAGGAATACTCCTAACTACCTAACTAGGGTGTTATAGCTTAAACAAATGCCTCTGAACCGAAGCTTAAACGAATGCTATATTACCAAGATACTAAGCTAAAGAGAAGGAAAAGGGGTCGCTAGGACCGATGTAAACAAATATATAGGGTAAGCCGCTAAGGCGCTAGCTTTAGGCGGGCCAATTATAGGTCGGCAGAATATGGTAGAATTTGGCAGGTAATGTGCAATAGCGCCGTTATATTACCCCCCTCTTTAAAAGAAAGCCTGCCCTTAGGCTTAGTTAGAAAAAATAGGGTAGCACTAGGCTTATAAACGTAGGATTATAAAAATATAAGATGAGGAGATAAAAGGGGACACGAGTCCGTCCTGACTAAGTATAAAGGGCGATTGTGGGCTAAGTGGAAGCACTAGGCCAGAAAGAGTAGCCGTTAAAAGTCTTGGCACGGATCTGACTAATTAGACAACTTCGACCGGCGGTTAAAGTTCCTGGATATCTGAAATTTTACGGTACTGGCAGAAAACGGTAGAATATGGCAGAATTTGGTAGATAGCTATATTAGGGCTTTAGGGCGTTTTTGTCCCTATATTCTTTTAGTAACTTATCGTCTTTATTATACTAGCATTCTATTTATTTGTCTAGGTACTTCGGGGGTCCAGGCGTATTAGGGTATTGGTTGTAGAATTCTTTAAGCTTTTAGGGGCAGCCTATAAAGTTCTATATAGGGTATTAGGTTAGGTTAAGATCGTAGCCCTTCTATTAGATACGGTATTTTAGCGCTCCCCATACTATCTTATAGGCTAGTATTTTATTAACTTCCTATTTATTATTACCGTTTACTTAAACTGGTAGGGGAGGCTCGTTCTTTTGTTTAGGCAATAGGTTATTTATAGTTTTCCGTAACTTATTTAGCGAGAAGATAGGGTAAACCCTAATTAAGTCTGGGAGCTTTATCTTATATAAGTTGCCTATCTTCTTAAGAACCTTATACGGTCCTGCTATCTAGTAGTCTAGCTTATAGCTAGGTTGTTTGGTCCTTTAATTCCTTATTATAACCTAGACTATATCGCCAGGGGCAAAATTGGGCTCTTAATAGTGTTTATTCGCCTGCTGTTTTATCAACCTCTAAGCTTTTTCTAGGTTCTTGCGGGCTACCGTCTAGGCCTCCTCTAATCGTTTAGTGTACTGTTAGGCCTTAGTATAGGATAGCTTCTCTTATATAGTCTAGGGTTCTTCTAGCCTTTTCTAGTTAAAGCTTATATAGGGTAAGTATCCTATTTCTAGCTGAATCGGGGCAAACCCTGTAGAGTTGTGGGGTAGGGTTACTTGCGCGTAGTCTATTAAGGGTAGTAGTTTAGACTAGTTGTCCTGGAAATAGTTAATAAAGGGCCTAAGCCTCTGGTCTAGGTACTGATTTATAATCTCTGTTTAACTGTCTATCTAGGGGTAATAAGCCGTAGAAAGCTTTAGCTTAATGCCTAGGATCTAGGTAAACTTATTCTAGAAGGCTGATATAAACTACGGCCTATAATTGGATATAATAGTATCTGGTAGTCCGTAGATTTGGTAGATATAATAGACATATAGCTGGGCTGCCTCTTTGGTATTAATGTTCTTATAATATGGAATTAAGAACGGGCGTTTACTAAAGCGGTTAACTATAACCATAACTATATCGTATTTGTTACGGTCCCTAGGTAGTTTGTGGAAGTCTATAAAGATATACTGCTAAGGGCGCTCTAGTATTGGGAGTGGCTTAAGTAGTCCTGGGGTTTTATCCTATAGGATTGTAGCTCTTTAGCAGTCTTTGCAGTTCTATATATATTAATTAATATCTACAACTATTCTTAGCTAGTAGTAGCGGCAGTTAATGATTTTACGGGTCTTATTCTTGCTAGGGTATGCCGTAGAGACTTGGCAATAAGCTTCGCGGATTAGTTTAGTCCGTAAATTATTGACGTTAGGGACTATAAGCCGCTCCTAGTATAGGAGTAATCCTTCCTCCGTCTTAAAATTGGGGTCTTCTTTTACGGCTTATTTGCGGAGGGCCCTTAGGGCGTCAGCCGTGCGGTTTATAGTTAGGAGGCGGTTAATTAACTCTATTAGCTTATCTAAGGACTCCTCCATTAGTGCTAGCTTGTTTTGCTAGGAGTTTAGCTTCTT
The DNA here is from genome assembly GCF_001692895.1 of Cenococcum geophilum 1.58. Classification (NCBI taxonomy): domain Eukaryota; kingdom Fungi; phylum Ascomycota; class Dothideomycetes; order Gloniales; family Gloniaceae; genus Cenococcum; species Cenococcum geophilum. The sequence goes on along the minus strand of NW_027137582.1, from coordinate 607,128 downwards.
AAGGATCCGCAGGTCAAGCTGTTCTAGATAGAGAAGGGCGCGTGTCCAATATTGGGTCTTTAGCTTATCCTAGGGTCCTATATCTTGTTCTCTTTGGGTTAGGGCATTAGCCTTAGAGTTTTACTTGCTAGAACGATATATAATCATAAAGAAGAATTAGAAGAGTATTTCGGCCTACTAGGCTTATTGCTCTATAAGCTACTTTATAGTTATAAAGTACTCTAGGGCTTTATAATCTGTATATATCTTAATCCGGGAGTTCATACCTTTAAGCTCTGCGCGCCATTAGGAGAGTAATTAAATAATAGCTAGTATTTCTTTGTTGTGTACTTCATAGTTATACTTAGCCAGGTTTATTATCTTTAAGAAGAAAGCCACAGGGTACTATTCGCTGTCTGGATATAACTGTAATAGGATTCCCGCTATAACCCTATTAGAGGCGTCTGTTTTTAGCATTGATTTAAGGTCCGGGTTATAGTGATAAAGGATTAGGGAAGAAATAAGCCGATCCTTTACCTTTTTAAAGGCCTCTATACAGCTATTATTAAAGACAAAAGGCGTATCCTTCTTAGTTAGTTATATAAGAGGTTTTACTATAATTCCGTAGTTACGGATAAATTAGCGGTAGAAATTATAAAAACTAAGGAAGGACTGGATTCCTTTTACTGTGTAAGGGGGCTTCTAGTTACGGATTGCCTCTACCTTCTTAGGGTTGACCTTAATTCCTTCCATAGTTACGATAAACCCGAGGTATTTTGTACGTTTTACCCTAAACTTGCATTTCTTAATATTAACTTATAAGCCCGCGTTCCGTAGTCTCTCTAGGACCTTCTTAATATAAACTTAATGCTTAAGTTCGTTGTCTAAGTATATAAGAATGTCGTCTAGGTATGCCGTGCAGAATTTATTAAGGTAATTAAAAAGAACGTCATTTATATACTTTTAGTACGTAGCCGGTTCGTTTATTAGTCTAAAAGAAAGAACTTTATATTTATAGGAACTATAGCGGGTACGGAACGTTGTTAAATCTTCAAATATAGGGTTTATCCTAATTCGGTAGAAAGCTTAGCGGATATTAAGTTTGGTAAAGATCTTTGCCTGGCTTAAACGTATAAGGGTTTTGTTAATTAAAGGAATAGGATACCGGTCCTTTTAAGTAATAGCGTTTAGCTTTTAATAGTTGATACAAAAACAAAGGCCTCTATTAGGCTTTTTTATGAATAGGATAGGGGAAGTAAAAGGGGCTTAACTTGGCTCGATAAACCCTTTATCCAGATTATTAATTAAGTACTACTTTATTGCTTTTAGCTTATCTATTAATTAATAGTAGAGGGGGCTATAGCCTAGCGAGTTATGGGCCTTTAATTAAATCTTGTAATTGTACGTCTGGTAGGGGGATAACTTATCTAAGGCCGCCTTTGAGAATGCATCCTTATAGCCTATATAAATAGTAGGAAGGAGGCGTTTAACTAGTTCCTTGTTAGTTTCCTTATTTAGCCTTTCCTCTTTATTATTAATAATTTGGTTAATCTTATATAGGCTTGTTGTAAAGACCTTATTGTCCTTCTAGTATATATTAAAGTGGAATATTATAGCGCTAATTGCGGTAATATCTATGGTAGGGGGGTTAACTGACAATAGGGGCGTATGTGACTTTAGGGACTTCCGGGGTACTAGCATCATTATTACTCCTTTTAGCTTCTGTTACATCTTTTAGAGGTTATCCCTTATATCCTATTAATACGTTCTTTTCTATAACGGTTGGATCTATGCGATTTAGACGTTATCTACGTTATTATCTATCCCGCTTCCGTATGTAGAGTCCTTTTTAAACGTAGCGCTTTAGGAGAGTATCTTTATTAGTATAGAGTTCTTTCTAGCTTTACGGCGGGTGTCCTTTTAGGTAAAGGCTAGGTCACGGGCCCGGATATCCTATTAATAGGTAGGGTTAGCCCTTATAGCTAGTGTCTTGCGGTTAGTTCGGATCTCCCTAATAAAGGAGGGCAATCTTAATTTATCCTCTGGCCAGACAAACCGTTTTTTTTACATATTTAACCAAATATTAAAATAGGACATCTATTTTTGTCTAAGGATTATATTATAGGACCCTAGGTCTAGGATACAAAAGGGGATACTATATTAGCGTCGTCTGTTAAGAGCAATATGTAACTTTAAGACGTAGGTAACGGGCCGACCGGCTTAGCCGTTATAGCCCTTTACCTAGATAGGCTTCTCTAGTTAGATGGCTTCTGTATTTANAAACTTNGNAANATTATTTATATAGGNAGTATTTATAAAGGNNAAGCTATTTNCTNTAGTNTTAATAAGGGCGGTTATATTAACTCTATATCTATTTTAAGATACTATATATAGAACCATAAAATACTTTCCACCTATTAACTAACTAAGATTAATCTCTTTAAGATTAATAGGGTACCCTAGAGGGGAGTCTTTCCCTAGGGTTCTTTTTTTCTTAACTTATTGGACATTTCTCCTTCCTCTATCTCCTTAATATTGCCTATATCCTTTAGCTCTAGGTAGGATAAGGCAAAGTGACCTTACTTATCGCAGTTAAAGTATATAGCTAAGGCAGGGTCGATTGGAGTATTACGGCGAATATTAGTTAATAGCGTAGTACATAGCTGGTTAGGTAAGGCTTACTAGTATATAGTTATAACCGCCTTTAGTATAAGAGTAGTTATAACTTATCTTCCTGCTCTAGCTCCTATAGGTGTAGCTAGCGAGTTCCGATCGTTATAGAGTCGCTTCTACTAATTAAGGCGGGCGTTAATCCGCTTTAGTTCTAAGTCTAATAATAGGCAATAAGCTATAAGTCTTTCGTGGGTTAGTAGGTTATCTAAGGTTACAGCGATCTTTTCTTATAGCCGGATTGTCAGCTTATTGTATAGGTTTAATTAGTAGTTCTTAAGGGGAACCTAGCCTTCTCCTGTAAGGTATAGGAATTAAGTCTAAAATTCAGCAAAGGGTTAGTTCGGTTTTATTATTAGATAATTATAGTTATAACGGGTATCCCGTACTTTATTCGGGTTAATATAGATAGCCGCTAGGTGCCGTATTATCTTATTAATAGATATAAATCGGATAGGGGAGTTGTCCTTAAACTTGGCTTAAAGGTGCCGTTGGGCGTCCCCAGTAGTTCAACTAAAGAGGTAAAGTATTTTGGCTTCTTTAGAAAGGAAATAGTTATAGTTAACGCGAAGCTTTCCTTATACTTAAATCCTCTAATTCTTAAAAGTAGGGTCTATCCCGTCGGATAATAGTAGGGGGTTAGGGAGCTTAACGGACTTTAATTGCTTTATTATTGTATCCGTACTCCCTAGTATATCGCATTTAGTAGAGTAAATAGGTCGACTAGGGCTTTAAGAAGGGGAAGCTAGGCTATTTTATAGGGCCGTAAGGCTTTCTAGGATCTCTTATAGGGTCTCTTATATATTTCTCACTTTAAGACAATCGGCTTCCTAGCTGGCTGCGAGGGCGCGAATCTGCTCGCGTATATCTATAACATCATTATTATCTTTAATTTCTAATCCTAATTGGATCTTAGGTTCCTCTTAGGTAGAGGCAGCTCTCTTAAATAAGCTTACTTTAGGTGCCATTATTGGCTTTTTAAGGTTTATTAGTATTATATGCTTTAGTTTTAATTCCGGGGGTATAGGTCTAGTCCTATTTAGCTTATAAGATGGGATATTATCTAGGCCTTCCCAGGTAATATAGAGTTGTTTTAGTGTCTAAGTATAGCGCGTTAATGCGTTGTTGCAGACGAAGTTTCTTTAGGGTGGGATATTATTAAGGCCTTCCTAGGTAAGGTAGGGAGAGCTTAGTATAATATTATGGCTTAAATAAATGCCTCTAAACTGAAGCTTAAATAAATGCTGTATTACTAAGATACTAAGCTAAAGAGAAGGAAAAGGGGTCGCTAGGACCGATGTAAACAAATATATAGGGTAAGCCGCTAAGGCGCTAGCTTTGGGCGGGCTAATCGCAGGTCGGTAGAATATGGCAGAATTTGGCAGGTAACGTGCGATAGCGCCGTTACATAGGGTTTAGGAGATATTTCTATATCTCCTAGCTTTAGCCCATCTTCTATAGTAGTACGCTTATTATAAAAGTGTATAAGTTCTATTTTGCCAATATTAAAGATAATAGCAGCTTCCTTAGCTTTAGATATTAGCTCTAGTGTAATCCTCTCTAGTTTTTTATAATTAGATTTAGCTAAGTTTAAAGTAACTATAATTACAAAATCGTCTATATTGCTAAGGGAATAGGCTCCTTCTATCTCTAGCCTGCAGATATTATATAAATATAGTAGAAATAAAATAGGGGATATAGGTGAGCCCTATAGTATCCCTATTTCTAGTTTTACTTATTTTTATATTTACCTATTAAAGGAAAGCTATATCTTTCTATTGCTAAGGAAAGTAGCTACCTATTACGTGAACGCTATAGGTAGTTCTAGTTTCTTATAGATAAATAGAAACTGGTTTTTAGAGATATAGTTAAAAGCCCCTTTTACGTCTAGGAATAACGTAGTAGCTATTCTTTATCTAGCCTTTTTCCTACTATTTTTAGATTGGATATTATTTAGAAGTAGTAAGACTAAATCTATTACGGACTATTGTCTTCTTCCTCCTAGTTGTGAATTTTGAAGTAAGCTAGTAGTACTAGCTAGGTATTCTAATTTAGTAGTAAAGATCTTCTCTAGAGTCTTTTTTAGGCAGTTTAGTAATATTATGGAGTGAGTATAAGCGACGATAATATATAGCGAAGTAGATATTATTAAGCTATATATATAAACTGTATAATAAGGTCAAGACGTTACGTAAGGAAAGAAGGTAGGAGAATAGGAAGAAAGGGTATATATTATGGACTTAGTTACTTAGTTAATATATATATAAAGTAGAATAGGATTTAGGAAGTAGTCCTAGCAGAACTTAGTAAAATTTAGTAGAACTTAGCAGAATTTAGTAGAATTTAGTAAAACTTGGCGGAATATAGCAGATTACCGCAGATTGCCGTTAGATTGCCGTCCTATGGTTAGTCTCTAGTTACTAAGTTAGTAGAAATAGGTAGACGTATATAAGGTGTTACGGGGGTGTCCTATAATAGTACCCCCCCTTTAAACTCGAGCTTTTGTAAGATAGGGCTATAATAATTCTAGGTAAAGTTTATAAAAGTCATCTATAGCTTATATAAGTCCTATAGAGTTAATAGGTTCCTATAAGGACTTAATAAAGCCTTTCCATTTCGTAAGATATATATATTAACGTTTCCGTTTATTATACTTAATATTATTAATTCTTTTAATAAAGTACTTATTCTTACCATCTATTTTAACTAGTAAGGGAGGGTTCTATATTTATCTAGGCAGGGCGTTTAATATAGGGGTATTAGGACGGAGGACTGATGTATAGAATACGGGGTAGATTTTAACCGTATTAGGGAGCTTTAATTAGTAGGAATAAGAGGAGATGACCTTCCTAACCTTATAAGGGCCAGCGTTCTTCTACTTAAGTTTCTTAGCAGGTTGTTTTATATTTAGATATTTTATATCTAGCTAGACAAAGTTACTAATTTAGTAGGCTAGTGCTAAAGTTTATTTCTTATTTACTGCGGCTTTATAGATAGATTAAGCCTATATTATTTTATCGGTAAGGAACTATTATAGTTCCTCTATCTTTTTTATAAATTTATTTGCTTTTATAACTTATAAGGCTTAATAAGTAGGGTAAGAAACGTTACTAAAGAGTTTAAAACCTATTTGTAGATACTAGCTATAGTTAGCTAGGAATAGGGAGACCTTTATAGTTTCTAAGACGGAATTATTTATAGTAAACTTAGTAAATATAAGCTAGTTAATCCAGTTATCTTATAAATATGATGTATATATCCGGATATACTGTTCTATTATAGCGTTTATATATTCCATTTAATCGTCTATTTCCGGGTAATATATAGTAGATAGTAGTGCCTTAATACGGAGTTAGGTAGTTAGTTTTTCTTAAAATATAGAGATAAACTAGCTGCTTTTATTGGAGATAATTGTTTTAGGGAGTCTATAGAGTTTCTATATATAATCTAGGAATAGTTAGGCGATAATAGGCGTTAATATATTAGGGTAGGCGATTAAGTGTCTTATCTTAGATAGTTAGTTTATAACTATTATAATATTTATACAGCCTTTACTTACAGGGAGGTCAATAATAAAGTTAATTAAGATATCTTTCCATCTTCGGTCTGGAATAGGCAGTGGCTTTAGGAGGCCGTTATATATCTTATATAAAGCTTTAGCTCGTTAGTAGATATAGTAGCTAGAGACGTACCTTTATATTATATTATATATATTTAGCTAATAGTATTCTTATTAGAGCAGTTTTAGGATTTTTCCTTAGCCTAGGTAGCCGGCTACTAGTAGATTATGTATATATTTAAGGAGCTTAAGCTTAAGTTCGTTATAATTAGGTATAATTAAGCGGTTTTGGTAATATAAGCGGTTTCTATAGGCTTTATATTTACTTAGAGAAATCTTTTTAAAGCGTCTAATGCTATTTTATATTAGCTTAAGCATCTCTTAGATAAACTCATTATTTAGATATTTATTAACTATAATCTATTTAATTAATTAATTAGTTATTTTAAGGACGTATACTATAAAATCTTTAGTAGGAGGGTTTAATAGTTTAAGGTAAAGTAAGGTCTAATTTTAGTAAGAGCGCGCTTCTTTTAGGGCTAGCGCGTTTTACGAGTATTAGGTTAGGGCGTTAGGCTTCTAACCTTAAATACCTAGGCGGTACGTAATTAAGAATTAAAAATAAAATAGATATTCTAACTAGTGGGCCTAATAATAACTTAGCTATTTTGTGGTTGTAAAGTACTGTAGGTTCTTATAGTCGCTAAAGACCTTAATTAGAAATCCGGCGCCTTCTAGTTTAGGTTACTATTATTTAAAGTATCTAATAATAGCTAGCAATTCTTTATTGTAGATCTCGTAATTATATTTAGTAGGGCTTAGTTACTTTAAGAAGTATACTATAGAGTATAATACTCCTTCTGTTGGTTACATAAGGGGGATATCACGTAGCTACGGTTCGTAGATAGTATGATAATTGT